>NC_073233.2:70641428-70950357 GCF_029281585.2 Gorilla gorilla gorilla | reverse complement strand
GAAAAGGGGATCAAGCCATCAACTCAAAATCCTACAGAGACATTTATGTCAGTTTCATTGATTATTTGGGAACATAAACATTAGTTTTGAGGTGTTTAGGGGTTTTTTAACTAATTTATATGGGTCTTTTTTGTTTTTCGTGTTTTTGCTTTTTGGGGTTTTGTTTTGTTTTTTTGGGTGTGTGTGTGTGTGTGTGGTTTTTTTATTGTTGTTGTTTTGTTTTGTTTTTTTGTTTTATTTTGTTTTTGAGACAGGGTCTCATTCTGTTGCCCAGGCTGGAGGGTAGAGGTGTGATCACAGCTCACTGCCACCTCTGCCTCCCAGGTTCAAGCAATCCTCCTACCTCAGCCTCGCGAATAGCTGAAACCACAAACGTGCATCACCATGCCTGGCTAATTTTTTGTATTTCTTGTGATAGAGACGGGGTTTCACTATGATGCCCAGGCTCGTCTCAAACTCCTGAGCTAAAGCGATCCACCTGCCTTGGTCTCCCAAAGTGCTGGAATTACAGGCATAAGCCACCGCACCCTACCTTATTTTTAATTTTTGTGGGTATACAGTAGGTGTATATATTTATGGGATACATGAGATGCTTTGATACAGACATGCGATGTGAAATAATCACATCATGGAGAATGGGGTCTCCATCCCTTCAAGCATTTATCCTTTGTGTTACAAACAATCCAATTACATTATTTTAGTTATTTTTAAACATACAATCAAGTTATTATTGACTATAGTCACCCTATTGTGCTATAAAATAGTAGGTCTTATTCATTCTTTCTAATTTTTTTGTACCCATTAACCATCCCCATTGTATTAGTTGTTTTCACACCACTGATAAAGACATACCCAAGACTGGGAAATTTACAAAAGAAAGGGGTTTAATGGACTTACAGTTTCATGTGGCTAAGGAGGCCTCACAATCATGGCAGAAGGCAAAAGGCACGTCTTACATGGTGGCAACGAGGCAGAATGAGAGCCAAGCAAAACGGGTCTCCCCTTATCAAACCATCAGATCTTATGAGACTTACTGTCTACCAGGAGAACGGATGGAAGAAACTGCCCCCGTGATTCAATTATCTCCCACCAGATCCCTCCCACAACACATAGAAATTATGAGAGTACAATTCAAGATGAGATTTGGGTGGGGACAGAGCTAAACCATAACACCCGTCTCCCCCACAGCCCTCCAGTGTTTGGGTTTACTATCATAAATTAGGAGATAAATCTATGATTAACCTTAAAGATAATTCATTTTATGTCTTATGTATATTAGACTTTGGGGGCTGTGGTAGGCAGCTTCTAAGGTGCCCCAATGATCCCCACCTCCTGGTATTGGAACCCTTATGTAATCCCTCCCTCTTAAGTGTGGATTGCATTTACTGCCTTGCTTCTAACAAATAGAAAACAGCAAAAGTGACAAGCTGTCGCTCCTGAGATTCCATTATAAAAGGACTGTAGCTTCCATCTTGAGAGTCAGAGTCCCTCCTTCTCATGGCTCACTCCAGAGGAAGCCAGCTGCCATGCTGTGAGGTAGCCATGCAGAGAGGCCCACACAGTGGGGGACTGAAACCTGACAATGACCACATGAAGTTGGATCATCTGCCCCAAAAGAGCTTTAGATAAAACCCTGGGTCTAGCTACCAGCTTGACTGCCAGCTCACAAATGACCCTGGGCCAGAGACTTCCAGCTAAGCCAGGTTCAGAATCCTGACACACAGAAACTGTGAGCTAGTACAAAGGTGCTGTTTAAAATCACTAAGCCAGTGTTGGTGGAGGGAGTCATTTGCCACACAGTACTAATGAATAGACAGATGTCATATGGGAATCTGAGTTTTCGTGGCAGGGTCTGAAATGGGTATTCTGAAGACTGGAGTTTGTGTTTTCCTCTAATGACATGGAAATTAAGAGAACAGACTGAGGGTCAGGGTCAATTTCAGCACAAGGGATAAAGCACACACTTTGGGTCTGTGTGCTTCATGGCAAACCTCCACCCCCAGGCTCTCCCGGTGCCTGCTTCCTCCCATATCCACACTCTTTCTTTTTTTTCTCTTTTAACCAAACAAATGTAAGTTATATAGGTAAAATTGTGTCATGAGGGTGTGTTGTACAGATTATTTCATCACCCAGGTACTAAGCCTAGTGCCCAATAGCTACTTTTTTTCTGCTCCTCTCCCTCCTCCCATCCTCCACCCTCCAATAGGCCCCAGTGTGTGTTGTTCCCCTCCATGTGTCCATGTGTTCTCATCATTTAGCTCCCACCTACAAATGAGAACATGTATATTTGGCTTCCTGTTCCTGTGTTACTTTGCTAAAGATAATGGCCTCCAGCTCTTTCCATGTTCCTACAAAGGACATGCTCTCATTCTTCTTTTATGGCTGCACAATATTCCATGGTGTATATGTACCACTTTTTCTTTACCCAGTCCGTCACTAATGGGCATTTACGTTGATTCCATGTCTTTGCTATTGTGAACAATGCTGCAGTGAACACACATATGCGTGTGTCTTTATGGTAGAATAATTTCTGTTCCTCTGGGTATTTGCCCAGTAATGGGATTGCTGGGTCAAATGAGAAAACAATCCTCATCCACATTCTTTCTCTCCTTCCACCTTTACAAAATTGAGCGAGGTCAGTCTAGCTTTCCAAATCCACTTGTAGTGGACTGAAAGGCAGTTCCCAAAAAGATACATCTTCATCCTAAACTCCAACACCTGGGAATATAACTGTAAATGACAAAAGATGTGATTAAGTTAAGGGTTTTGAAATATATGAAAAAATCCTCAACATCAGTAATCATCAGGGAACTGCAAATCAAAACCACAAAGCGATACCATCCTACTCCTGCAAGAATGGTCATAATCAAAAAAATCAAAAAATAATAGATGTTGGTGTGGATGCAGTGAACAGGGAACACTTCTCCACTGCTGGTGGGAATATAAACTAGTACAGCCGCTATGGAAAACAGTGTGGAAATTCCTTAAAGAACTAAAGGTAGAACTACCATTTGATCCAGCAATCCCACTACTGGGTACCCAGAGGAATAGAAGTCATTACACAAAAAAGATACCTGCACACCCATGTTCACAGCAGCACAATTCACAATTGCAAAAATGTGGAACCAACCTAAATGCCCATCAATCAACGAGTGGATAAAGAAACTGTGGTACATATATACAATGGAATACTACTCAGCCATAAAAAGGAATGAATTAATGGCATTCACGGCAACCAGGATGGAACTGGAGACTGTTATTCTAAGTGAAGGAACTCCGGAATGGAAAACCAAAATCATATGTTCTCACTCATAAGTGGGAGCTAAGCTATGAGAATGCAAAGGCATAAGAATGACACAATGGACTTTGGGGACTCAGAGGGAAAAAGTGGGAAGGAGATGAGGGATAAAAGACCATAAATAGAGGTCAGTATACACTGCTCGGATGATGAGTGCACCAAAATCTCCCAAATCGCCACTACAGAACTTATTCATGTCATGAAATACCACCTGTTCCCCAAAAACCTACGGAAATAAAAATTTTAAAAATAAAATTAATTAATTTTTAAAAAAACGTTAAGGGTTTTGAAGGGAGGAGCTCATCCTGGTTACCTGAGAGGGCTCTAAGTCCAGTGGAAAAATGTCCTATGACCGTGAGGCAGTGGGAGATTCCACCCACAGCAGAGTAGACAGTGTGACCACAGAGGCAGAGATCGGAGAGTGCAAAGAGTGCGTCCAGAGGTCAAGGAAAGCCCAGAGCCACCAGAAGCTAGCAGAAAACCAGAACTGATTCTGCCCAAGAAAACCTACAAAAGAAGTTGCAGCCCTGCCGACCCCCGCCCCCCTCCCAGCCCGTTGTAACCCTAACCCTAACCCTAATCCTAACCCTAACCCTAACACTAACCCTATCCCTTCATCAGGGACCAAGCAGGGCTTAGGAATGTCCACCGTACTATACCTTGGTGTTCAGGAATGTTACGTGATCGCTCCTGTTTTTTTCCCAGCCACAAGGGCAGAGCTACCCAAGGCCATGGGAACCCACCTCTCACATCAGTGTGGCCTGAATGTGAGACATGGAATCAAAGGACATCATTTTGGAGCTTTAAGATTTGACTTCCCCGCTGGATTTTGGTCTTGCGTGGGGCCTGTAGCCCCTTTGTTTTGGCCAGTTCCTCCCATTTGGAATGGGTGTATATACCCAATTCCTGTACCCCCACTGTTATCTAGGAAATAACTAACCTGCTTTTGATTTTACAGGCTCATAGGCAGAAGGGACTTGCCTTGTCTCAGATGAGACTTTGGACTATGGACTTTTGAGTTAATGTTGGAATGAGTTAAGACTTTGGGGGACTGTTGGGAAGGGATGATTGGTTTTGAAGTGTGAGGACATGAAATTTGGGAGGGGCCAGGAGTGGAATTATACGGTTTTGCTGTATCCCCACCCAAATCTTGAATTGTAGCTCCCATAACTCCCACGTGTCATGGGAGAGACCCAGTAGGGGGTAACTGAATCATGGGGGTGGGCATTTCCCATGATAGTGATTTCATGATAGTGAATAAGTCTCACAAGATCTGATGGTTTTATAAAGGGGAGTTCCCCTGCACACACCCTCTCTTGCCTGCCACCACGTAAGATGTGACTTCGTTTCTCCTTCATCTTCCACCACGATTGTGAGGCCTCCCCAGCCATGTGGAACTGTGAGTCCATTAAACCTCCTTTCCTTTATAAAGTACTCAGTCTTGGGTATCTGTATTGTCAGCATGAGAACAGACTAATACACTGTCCCCTCAATGGGACCTCACCCAAGAGGCTACCTGTGAGCAGAAGGCGACCCAGCAGAAAGAGGCTTTTTTGGTAGTACTGGGCAGAGTGTGAGAGATCATCTGGGCATCACTCACATCAAGAATGGTGTGGGGGCCAGGCACGGTGGCTCATGCCTGTAATCCCAGCACTTTGGGAGTCTGAGGTGGGCAGATCACCTGAGGTCGGCAGATCACCTGAGGTCGGGAGTTCAAGACCAGCCTGGCCAACATGGTGAAACCCCATCTCTACTAAATTGCAAAAATTAGCCACGTGTGGTGGTGCACACCCATAATCCCAGCTTCTAGGGAGGCCTAGGCAGGAGAATTGCTTGAACCCAGAAGGCAGAAGTTGCAGTGAGCCAAAACTGCACCACTGCACTCCAGCCTGGGTGACAGAGTGAGACTCCATCTCAAAAAAAAAAAAAAAAACAATGGTATGGGCAGAGTTCCTGGAGGGGGAAGGCCAGCAGTACACCCCACATGGATGACAAGAGCACAACTGAGCAGCCCTCTCCTCTTCCTTTCCTCCCTCCTCCGTTCCCAGACCCTGAAGGAGCTGAAGCAGCTGCTAGGAGTGGGAGGGGAGGTGAATCTGAGAGAGTGAGGACATTGGCCATACACCCGCTGCCCATCCCCCCAACCTTCCCCACTGTGGAAAGCCAGGCCTGGTCAGCTTGAATAGGAGCAGCTTTATATTGGATGGAAGATAAATATTTTTATTTAGATAGGACTGGGTTTATTTTCTTAACTTGACAAAAGCAGTTTCCTTTTTGCCCAACATTTTATAAGAATTTTCAAACATATAGAAAAGTTGAAAGAATAGTATAATAAATACCTATATATTCACCACCTAGATTCAAAACTTGTTAACATTGTGTGTATGTGTGTATACATGGTCTTGCTAAATCACTTGAAAGCAAGCTTCAGACACCATGACTCTTCATTCTTAAATCCTTCAATGTACATCTCCTAAAAGAATCAGACTTTTAATGTCTAAAATTGAAATTGATCTAATACCTGAAAAAAATGGGTAAACTATACTTAGCTGAAACATTTTCAAGGAGGGGTGCTATGGTTTGAATGTCCCCTCCAAAACTCATGTTGAAATTTAATTGCTATTGTGATGGTATTAATAGCTGGGGGCCCGGCACAGTGGCTCACACCTGTAATCCCAACACTTTGGGAGGCCAAGGCGGGTGGATCACCTGAGGTCAGGAGTTCAAGACCAGCCTGGCCAACATGGTGAAACCCCATCTCTACTAAAAATACAACAGTTAGCTGAGTCTGGTGGCATGCGCCTGTAATCCCAGCTACTTGAAAGGCTGAGGCAGGAGAATTGCTTGAACCTGGGAGGTGGAGGTTGCAGTGAGCCAAGATCATGCCACTGCACTCCAGCCTGGGAGACAAGAGTGAAACTCTGTCTGGGAAAAAAAAAAAAAAAACAGGTGGGAACTTGAAGATATGATTAGGTCATGAGGGCTCTGCCCTCATCAGTGGGTTAATGCTGTTATCAGAGGAGTGGGTTAGTTATCCTGGAAGCAGGCTCCTGGTAAAAGGATAAGTTCAACCCCCAGTTCTGTCTGTGTCTCACACTCTCTCACCTCTCTCACCATGTGATGCCTGCCACCATGTTATGATGCAGCACTAAGGCCATCACTAGATGCAGTACCATGCTCTTGGACTTCCCACCCTCCAGAACCATGAGCCAAATGAATCTCTTTTTTTATTTTTTTTAAATTACCCAGTCTGTGGTATTCTGTTATAGGCAACAGAAAATGGACCAAGACAATGTGGGGAGAGAGAAGCAACAGAGCAAGTGCAAGGATGGAGGCAGAAGAAAAATAAAAACTATACCCTACTTTGCACTCTACAAAATCCAGCCCATAAAATGACCCAGTTTCACAGAGATAAGACAATTTCAGATCATCACAGGTGCTATGAAGAAAATCAAACAAGACAGAGGTGATAAGAGTAAGGCTAGAAGGTAAGGCAACATTGGAGTGGCTGGTAAGAAATGAAATCCCCAGAAAAAGAAGGTGACATTTGAGATGAGACCTTGATGACAAGGACGACCTGGCAATGTAAGACAATCAGGAGAACAGCATTCAAGTCAGGGTAACCAATGAGGCCAAAGGCCTGGAGGCAAAAGGAGCATGGAGTAATATCTTGGTGAGGGAAAGGTGGCAGAAAGTACTGAGGGAGGAGAGGTGATCACAGACCAGATCCTGTTGGTCAAAAAGAGGAGTGTGGGGAGAATTTTAAGCAGGAGCGTGACTGATCTAACCTAGGTTTCTAGATGTTATGGCTGCTTAGTAGAAAAAGACTTGTTGGGAAGGGCCAAAGTGAAGCCGGGAGACCATCAAGGAGGCAGTTTGCAATCCTCCAGGTGAGAAAATATGATGGCTTGGACCAGGGTGGTAGCAGTGAGGTAAGCATTATTACTCTCCCCACTTTACAGATGAGGAAGCAGAGGCCCAGAGAAGCTAAGTGACTTGATGAAGCTCATGCAGCCCTTAGGTAGCAAGATGCTTAAAATGGTAAATTTTGTGTTATGAATATTGTATTACTTTTTATTGTAATGAAATATATACAACACAAAATTTACCATTTTAGCAATTTTTAAGGGTACAGTAAGTGGCATTAAGTATATTCACGATGTTGTGTGACAATGACTATTATCCATTTCCAGAAATTTTTCATCATCTCAAATAGAAACTCAGTACCCATTAAACCATAACTCCCCTTTTCCCCCTCTGTGAGCCCCTGGTAACTTCTGTTCTACTTTCTGTCTCTGAATCTACCTGTTCTATATACTTCCTATAAATGGAATCATAAAATATTTGTCCTTCTGTGCCAACTTATTTTCACTTAATGTTTTTGAGACTCATCCAGTTGTCATCGTTTTCTTCCATTTTAAGGCTGAATAGTATTCCATTGTATGTTATACCACATTGTGCTTATCCATTCATCTGTTGATGGAGGGCCGGGACTTTTACCAAGATGTCTGATTCCAACGCTATTCTGGTTGGCTCTGTTGAGCCCTGTGCAGTACCCGCTGCAGCCACCAGAGGGAGCAGAGGGAACACCAGGCGGGCGCACTGCAGGCACCGGGAGGTTTCTGGGAAGAAGAGGAACAGATCCAGCCTTTTGCACACAAAATCTTACACGCAGAAACCATGCAAATAGAGGGAAGCTGGCCGCCAGGAAAGCACCCAGACTATAGAATCGGCCACAAGTGGAAGAAAGGAGAAGGAAGGGTTAGGGCTGGAAGGAGCTGCCCCTGTGATCCTGGTCCAACCCCTAAAATGGAAACAGACGCCTCTGGCCACCCACAGTTTCCCTGCCAGCTGTCCTCAGCGTGAACAACCTCCGTGCTGAAGAGCTCAGGAGGGAGGCGGAGGGGTGCTGGGTCCAGTAAGGCTCGGGTTCCCATTTGTGCCCTTCTCCAGCAGCGGTGTGACCTCCAACCTGTGGCTTGCACATTTTACGGATGAGGAAACTGGGACTTGGAGCTGTTGATTGTCCAGAGCAAGTGGAAGAGGCAAGATCTGAATGCCGCCACGTGCCTTGTGATTCTCTTCTCCAAGCTCAGCGCCCTGGTTTCTTCAGCCGCATCTCACGATATGTGGTCTTTAGGACTCTTCCCCACCTCATCTGGTTGGCCAGCCTCCCTACAGGCGAAACGTACAAGGGTCTGTGGCTCTTGAGGCTGGTCTGACCACTGTGGCCTCCCTCCTCTGAGCACCCAGCCTCTAATAATGCTACCCAAGTTTGCCCTGGCTGGTTTTGGCAGCCACCTCATGTTGACTGAATTTCTGTCAGTTTCAATCCCTTGGCTTTTCTCACATGTGCTGTTGCTAAGCCATTTCTCCCCCACTGCATCCTTGTGCAGCTGGGTCTTTGGATGCGAGTCCGGGAACTGACATTTATCCCTGTCAAATTCATCTTGTTCATTCATCTGACAAACATTTGTTCAGTGCCCACGCCATACCAGGCACCAGGAATACAGGAACGAAAGACAAGGCTCCTGGCCTAAGGAGCTCACATTGGTATTCATCACAGCCGTAGCCACAGTGAGTGAGGGGCTACTGTGTGCCAGGCATACAGCCTCTGCTGGGTGCTCTATGTAGGCTGTCTTCTTAACCCTTACAGCACTGCAGTGTCAGTGGCACTGTCCCCATTTTGCAGATGGGAAAACCAGGGCTCAAAAACTTTATGAGACTTGTCTGAAATTACATTGCCAGAAGGAAGCAGGCCCAGTATTCAACCTTCCAACTGCTTTGGATCTTGATTCTGTTCTCCTACTTAGACACCTTGTATCCCAGCTTTGGGTTCTCTGCAAACCTGATAAACTTTACTTCTCTGAATTTCATCAACAGCACTGATGAAGCTAAGATGAGATCAGAGATCGGGGGTGGGCCACCAGTGCCCCCTGCCCAAGACAAACAGCCATCTATGATTCTGAACGCTGTTGGTTCGGCAGATATGAATGCACGCAACAGTGAACTCCTGCCCTCACCCCCAGCACCAGGTTCCCTCCCCTGACAAGCAGCTATGTATATGGTTGCTGTCATTTTTATCATCAAACTGGTCCCTGCTGCCGAGTCCTCTACATGCAGGAGCTCAGCTGTGACTGGCCCTTGCCTTCATCATGATAAAGTTTCATCTGCCAATCCCCCTCCCCAGGAGGGACATGCAAGTCCAAGGACAAGGTTGGTGGGGGAGGGGAGCAGTTGAGGGGATTTCACAGGCTCTGAGTATCTTCCCTTGCATCTATGAATTCTCTCCTATGCAGTCTGCTCCTGGAAGCTCAGCCCATCTTTATCATTAAGCTCTTCTGCCATGCTGAGGGAGACCAACTGCAGAGCAGGCCTGTGCAAGGGCTGTGGGCAGGAAATAAGGCAGGCAGAATACATGCACTACTTGGTGGGGGTAGGTATAAAATGGGCTCCAAGCTCCCAGCCAGGACCCAGGGGACACCATACTTCATGACAGAATTTGGGGTTACCACCTCACAGGACGACGTATACTCCCCTCCTCACACCCCTATGAGCTTGCAACAATTATCATTCTGCCCATTTTTGCAGGCGAGAAAACTGAGGCCCAGCAAGTGTGGTCTGGGACAGAGCACTACCTCTGCTAAGAATGTTTCCTGAAAACAGATCTGGGATTTCCAGGGCCCCAAAGGACAGCAGAAAGCAGGGCCCTGCCATGGACACACCAGTGGAGATAAAAGGACTACCGATGATGGCGGTGACTCCAGAGTTTTAAAGACCCTTTGGACATTTTTGAAAACCTCTAGTCTAGCTTTTTGTGCCTGAAGAGCATCTGGGAAATATAAACTCACAAACTCCTGCCAAGGGTTCAGAGAGCAGCAAATACATCCTTCAGGAAGGCCCTGCCTTTGTGGCCTTATAGTTGGGTGGGGAGAAGGCAGATAGATAATAAGCAAGTGTGTCATTTCAGACAGTGATGAGTGCTATGAAGAGTGTACGGCGGTATAGAGAAAGCTGCTCTAGCTAGCATGGTCCAGGAAAGCCTCTCGGAGGAGGTGTGATTTGAGGAGCCAAGAAAGACCCAGCCTTGGAAACAATGAGAAAAGAGATGCTGAGTGAGAACGAGGCTCTCCACCCAAAGCATGGATGGCATAACAGGGAGGAGACCTCATAGCTCAGATAGGAGATCCCAATTGGGAAGCGGTGGGAAGGTGTCCCAGGGAGCCTGACACCTGTCCCCTCCATTCTTCCTTCATTCTCCAAAGCAATGCTCTGTGTCTTCTCCATTTCCTCCCATCTTCAAAATCCATTTCTGCACAAGGCCTAGCCCAGAGCAGGTGCTGGATGTTTGCTCGGTGAATAAACTCCTGAAGGCCAGCAAGGAGGAACTGTGAGGACGAATCAGAGGAGATCCTACCTTCGTCTGCAAGGAATCACTTGAGGGAGTTGACCCCTTTAGGGGGTTCAAGCAGAAAAGACAAAGGGATTCCAGAAGGTGGGAGGAGGGGTCGCCTACACAATTGGAAAATTTCACACAAAAGTCCAGATTTCAAGCTATTTTTAAAATATCTGAAGATCTGGCAACTGAAGCCTGCATATCCCCATGGCAACACCAGCTGGTGCTGAGCGGGCCGCTGCCCCCTTCAGACTGGACATGCGCTCCGCAACTCCCCGTGGCCCCGTGCTCCCTCTCTCTGGCACTTGGCCCACCTCACTTGGCCACATCACCTGGCCCCCTGAGTTGAGTTGGCCAACCCTGGCTTAAGACATCGGATGAACAGAAAGTCGTGCTGGGACATGGGGACAGTGGCATGTGTCCCCTCCACCTGCTGCTAAGGAGCGTCAGCCTGGGGTCCCGCCCTCGAGTTCTTAGGCAGGTGTCCGGTGTGAGGAAGCTCCGGGATCCACATAATCCATTCCCTGCGCTGGGTTCTTTGCCAGGTGGCGGGAGGGCTCCAAAATGCAGCCACACCCTCCTGAGGAAAGAGGTGCCGTTCCGGTGCACACCAGAAGGGGGCGACTCTCCCGGCCATGCCTTCAGAGCTGCCCATGAGGGCATTTCCTAGCCTTGCCCTGGCAGCTGGAGCACAGCCCTCGGAGCGTCCTGTGTCCCTGCACTGTGCCACTTAGGGTGGCAGCTGAGACCCAGGCTGCCTGGCAACATGATGGGCTCGACCAGAATTAGTTGGGCCAGGGCCGCCTCCAAGGGCCCAGGGAGGGCCTCAAGAAGCCCACCCACATGGAAGGGCTTTCGGCCCGTGCCCCAGGAGCTGGAGAGCACTCCTCCTGTTCTGGCCTCTCTTCCTCCTCCTCTTCTGGGAGTGTCGGGCCTTGCTGAGGTCTGTGCCCTCAGGACTGACCCTGTAATTAAATGCTGTGTGCCCGGCACTGGGCTCAGGCTTTATACACTTTTATTTAAAACCCCAACAATCCCATAGGTAGGTTTTATTCCCTGTTTTGCAGTTACGAGTGATGAAACTGAGGCTTAGGCGGGCATCACTACGCAGCTAACAAGACGTAGAGTCGAGATTCAAATTCAGGCTTGTGCGGCTGGGCACGGTGGCTCATGCCTGTAATCCCAGCACTCTGGGAGGCCGAGGGAGGCGGATCACCTGAGGTCAGGAGTTCGAGACCAGCCTGACCAACATGGAGAAACCCCCATCTCTACTAAAAATACAAAATTAGCTGGGCATGGTGGCGCATGCCTGTAATCCTAGCTACTCGGGAGTCTGAGGCAGGAGAATCACTGGAACCTGGGAGACGGAGGTTGTGGTGAGCCGAGATTGAGCCATTGCACTCCAGCCTGGGCAACAAGAGCAAGACTCCCCCTCAAAAAAAAAAAAAATTCAGGCCTGCAGAATCCTCATTCCCTGAACTGCCTCACTCCCATAAAGGAAACTTTAGAATCAGCCTGTGAAGGGAGAGAGAGATTGGGGTTTGAGGGCAGAGGACATCCCATGGCAGATCAAGCCTGAAACCACCATACAGAGGCCACCAAATCTGTTAGAACCACCCAAGCACAGGGGCTGAATCTGGGGTCCCTAATAAGTCATTGAGGAAGCCACAGGCTGAGAGGCCCCCAATCAGCCACCAGAGAGGAATAGCTCCTGGCCTTGGGAATTTACGGAATGTCTCGCCATCCCTGCCAGGGGCCGCAGTCTGGGGAGCAGGACAGGGGCCCACACGTGCTGCAGAACTGCCTGGAACCACCCTGGAGAGGGTGGTGAGTGGGCAGCCAGCAGGCAGCAGCCACAGCAGGAGCAGGGGCACAAATGGCCCCCATGGAAGTTTCATGACAGGTGAGAGACCCAGAATCTGCACAAAGTAAGGCTAGGCACCACTGAGTGTGACTCAGTGAGCCCCTGGAGCCTCACGGGTCACAAGCCTCAGGAGCTTCCCCACTCCCACCCCCAGGAGGACAGAGAAGCCCAGGGGATTATCGGCCCCTCTGAGACTATCGCAGAGATGTCCCAGCCCCTGAGACCAAGGCCACCACCCTGGATGGAAGAGAAATTCTGCCCAAGCTGCTTCATCCATTTTACCTCCCATTTCCCCCCAACACACCTTACACTCACATCCTTGGGTTGGCAGATCCCTCTCCGGTTTTATCTTTTGATCCCCACCCTCAACATCCAAGTTCAGTGTAAAGGCCACCTTCTCCAGGCAGCCCACCCTGATCCCATTCCCCAAACCTGGTCATTATTACCCTCTCCTTTGACCCCTGGAATGTGTGGACTTCTCCCATGACATTGAGGTCATCTCCTTCATGCTATGATTGTTTCTGGGCTGCTGCCTCCTCTGAGGCTGGAGGGTAGGGCAGGCGCCATAGCTCCTAGAATGGGGCCTCAGATGTACAAGCCCATGGCACACATTGGATGGAGGGAGGGATGGATGGATGAATGAACGGATGGACAGATGAATGGGCAGATGGACAGACAAATGAGTGAGCAGCTAGGAGGGTTGATGGCCCACAGAAAGTTCCATGAGGCCACCTGGAATTGTCCAGAATGCCCAGACTCACCTACTGCTTCTGAAGATAAGACTTGTCATAGCTCCTCCCCTGCCTGAGTGAATTTAAGATTTCAAAGAGTGTCCACTGTGTGGAGGTGCCAGGGAAGCAGGGAATCAGACCAGTGCTGCTCCCCTCCCTACACCTCAGTTTCCCATAGATAAGATGAGAATGTCGGACTAGATGATTTCATGGGCCCTTCCAGCTCAAAACACAGGTCCATGCCAGGACCCAGCAGAGAACAGGGGAGACTGAACCCAGGTCAGCTTAAAGGAGCCCCTGGAAGAGTTCGGACAAAAGATGAAAAGAGAGAAGGTGGGAGGAGGAAGGGAGGGAGTGGGGAGAGAGGGAAGGAGAAAAAGAGAAAGAAAATCTATTTCCATATCCCAAATTAAAAATGCATCTAGCATGTAAGATTTCCCAAATGTATAGTGTCTTTAAAAAAAAAAGTTAATTTGAACATATTGAATTTAGGATCACAGCATGTAAAAAGTGATAGATCCCCCAATAAGATGGATTTGACTTGGGGAGGGACTGCCTGGGGCAGAGAATCCCAAAGGGAAGGATGAAGCGTGTGGGGTGGGAGAGGAAGGGTGACGGAGGGAGAGGTAGCGTGACGGAGGCAGGGCTCTTCTGGTCACTTTCTCTCCCACTTTAGCTGAAGCATCCCCCCACACCCACAGTCCCCACTTTAGCCAGAGCACCTCTATTGTCTGCTTTATACATTGATCTTATGAACCCAATATATTGTTTGAATAAAAGGTTTCTGGTGCTTTTTTTAAAAAAGCCACTTAACTAATGAAGAGAAACAAGAGACACAGAGAGAGTGATTTGTCCAAGGTCATATAACAAGTGCATCACACAATTCCTGATATCACTAATCCAATCACATCCATTAGGGGTTGGGGGGCGCTGCCCGGATGCAGCTGCCCCTGGCTGGGCAGTTCAGATATGTATACTCTGGCTTAATTCCAGCAGCCTCAGTGGGGAGTCACCAGGCTCCTTTAAACAACATTCCACTAGGACAGGAACAGATGGATAACCCAAGCCAATTAGGAACCAGAAAATCTCCAAGAGGGCAAATGCCCAGAACAGGGGGAGCTCAGGGCGGCAACCCAGCTCACTGCAAGCCTCACAGTCGAAAACCTTCCTAAAACAACCCCTTGGCTGCCTTGGAGCATAATTTAATCTTCCTTTGATGACTCCAGATCTCGCCCTGCCTCAGGCCACTCTGAGAACATCAATAACTGCTGGGCCCAGGTGGGAAGCCGAGGGGCGGGGCTGGACCCAGGTTGACCAGCTGACCCTGCCCTGCGGTAGGAAGGAAGCTCAGTCTGGACCCTGGGGGCTGGATACTGCCTTGGTGGAGGGGGGGCCCAGGAGGAGAATGGAAAGCCCTCCCCAACCAAGAAGGGGAGCCCTAAGGGGGCCCCTCCCTAGCCCCTAGAGCAGGTGGGAAGGGGCAGCTCCCCGGGGTTTCTGGAGGTAGGAACAGAGAGGTAAAGGCAGGCAGGAGTGATGTTGAAGACCCGCCTAGGTGACTTTTTTTTTTTTTTTTTGAGACGTAGTCTTGCTCTGTCACTGAGGCTGGAGTGCAGTGGCACAATCTTGGCTCACTGCAACCTCTGCCTCCTGGGTTCGTGATTCTCCTGCCTCAGCTTCCCAAGTAGCTGGGACTATAGGCGCATGCCACATGCCCGGCTAATTTTTGTATTTTTATTGGAGACGGGGTTTCACCATATTGGCCAGGCTGGTCTCGAACTCCTGACCTCGTGACCCACCCACCTTGGCCTCCCAGACTGCTGGGATTACAGGCTTGAGCCACCCCGCCCAGACCTCTAGGTGACTCTTTAAGGGAGAGGCAATACATTAATAGTACAGTGCCCCCATAGGCTTCGTAGAGAATGTTGGTTCTAAGGGAAGGAATAGGCTTAGGGCCACCCTGCCCCTGCCCTGTGCTTCCTGGCTGGGGGATGGTGAGGAGGTCACTTAATCTCTCTTTGCCTCAGTTCCCTAATTATTAATGCTCGACTAGTCACAGGGCTGCCGTGAGGGTTAAAAGAGCCTAATGTTGGTGGCTAGAAGTCGGGGTCTTAGACTGAAGTCTCTGCTGAGGAAAAGAACAGAAGAACAGATAGGCTCTCAGGTGAGACTGGACATTTTGCTTTGTTTTGATTTGTTTTGTTTGGCTTGTCTGTATTTCCCATGTTTTATGCAGGAAACACACATTATTATATAATTAAAATAATATTCAGAGTGAAAATAAAACAGCAGGGACTGCATTTGGTCCCCAGGGGGAAGCGGCTGATCAGGAGAGAAGCCTGTCCATTGAGGGTGGGATGGAAGGGGGCAGTTCACCTGTGTCAGAGACACAGACAGGGACGTCCTGGCTGCCCCAGGGGCCCAGGAGATGGCAGCCCTGCGTCCTCAGGGATAGATGAAAGTGACATTTTCTGTCTGGGTGTGCCCTAACACTTCCTGAGAGGCAAATCCCCTTCCCCTACTCGGGAGGTGCCAGGCAGGGGAGGTAGCACACAGGAGAATGCTGCCTGCTTACGGGCACCAGTGCCTTTCCCATTGGTTGTCCTCAGCATCAAGTCCTCTGAACATCAGTTGAGAGGGACCTTGAACCCTCAGAGGTCAGGCCAGATTCCTTCCCAGAATCTCCCCTCGGTGAGCCTGCCAGGGCTGCTCGCACTGGGCGGATGTACAAAACGGAGGCACGTCTCAGACTTCCCATTTGGGCCCATGGTGTCCAGCCAGCAGCCCTGCTAGGCTCAGCCATGCTGCCCCACCCCCACCGGCCTTCGCTGAGGCAGCCCTTTGAGGAGAGCTGGCCTTGGTGGGTCCACAGCACTCTCCCTGCCAGTGATGTTAATCCGCAAAAGAAAAGTCAAACATTAGCCCGGGAAACAGCTTATGCCTTATATAAGCCCCCCTGGGGGAGGCACAAACACAGCTTGTTAGAGCTGAGCTGCCCAACTACAGCAGCTGCCGGCCCCTAGGACAGAGCAGGGACCTCAACTACACTGATCACCAGCCCCATCGGATCCAGACCCAGCCACCAGGTGAGGAGGGATGGAGGGCCCCAGGCACCTAGGAATCCTGGGAATCTCCCAAGGCCAGGCTCCAGTTGCGACTGGACAAGCCCCTAGTGCCCTCTGAGACCCGCTTCGGGCTCTTACAGATACTCCAGCATGGTGGGCCCAGCCCCAGGGAACTGCCAGAAGCCAGGAGGCTCTGAGCTTGGGGAGGCCTTTCCCAGCAGACAACCTGAACTCTGCTAACCCTGTGTATCTGCCTGGAGCAACTGGGGACATTCACCACCCACCCCCTAATCTGTCCTTTGTAGCCAACATCCAAGGCTGGGCCCCTTGGTCCCTGCTATGTGTCCTGCACTGCTCCATGCATGCAGCATGTGCAACCAGCCTAGCTGAGCACACACATGCTCGTGCCCGCAGGTGCACACGCGCACAACACACACCCGAGCTCACACAGCTGTGTCCTTATGCTGCAGCCTAAATGAGCACATACCCGTAGATACCTTTGTGTCCACACACCTGGACACACACTTCCACCTTTGATCCCACAGCCCTCCGTGCAGCTGGGCTCTTCCTCGGACATCTGCGGCTCCACATGCCTGAGCTTCCACATCTTTACACACTTACACATGCTCCGCTCCACACACCTGTGCTCGCATATCCACTTGGTTCACCCTCCCACATATGGTTCCATAGACCCACGCACCACCAGGCACACATATACCTCTCCCTGGCCTATGCCCTGCCCACAGCTCTGGCTCATCTTGCCCCAGTGCCATGACCTTCTCGGAGATCCTGGACCGTGTGGGAAGCATGGGCCGTTTCCAGTTCCTGCATGTAGCCATACTGGGCCTCCCGATCCTCAACATGGCCAACCACAACCTGCTGCAGATCTTCACAGCCGCCACCCCTGTCCACCACTGTCGCCCGCCCCCCAATGCCTCCACAGGGCCTTGGGTGCTCCCCATGGGCCCAAATGGGAAGCCTGAGAGGTGCCTCCGTTTTGTACATCCGCCCAATGCCAGCCTGCCCAATGACACCCAGAGGGCCACGGAGCCATGCCTGGATGGCTGGGTCTACAACAGCACCAAGGACTCCATTGTGACAGAGGTATGCCTGGGCAAACCCTCTCCCTCCACTTACCCACGTACCCCCATACCCTGCACCGCTGGTGGGCAGCAGAGGAGGCTGGGGTCTGGTGTTCCCAGGAACTGAGGACAGGCCACTGGGCAGGAAAAGAGGAAGGACCTGAGTGCAGAAGCTCATGCACCAAGACCCTTGGCTTCTTCCCACTCAGAGTCCAAGCAGTGCTTCAACAAACTGCTACTGAGGGCCTGTTCTGTGACGGGCACAGAGCTAAGCTCTGGGAATACAAAAATGCACCATGCCTGCTCCCAGGGGGTCTACAGCCCGGTGGAGATAGCATCCATTAAGGAAAACACCACACAAATAAGTGTAAAATTGCAACTTCAAAGTGACCTTGCACTATGACCTACCTCTGGGGTGGGTGTGAGAGTGAGGGCGTGGGGAATGGGTGTTGAAGGAATCCTCCCTACAGAAATGCCCCTGGAACTGAGATATAAACATCAGTCAAGGGCCAAACAGGCAGTGAGAGAAAGGAGGAAAATTCCGTCTTGTGCAAAGACCCCAAGGTGGGAGGGCTGTGGAGGAGGGACCGCACAGAGGGGAGGCTTGAAACACTCCACAGCAGACCCAGAAAATGTCTCATCCACACACACACAGTCACTCGTGGGTTCACCTCTCATTCCCACAGCCCTTCACTGATTCATTGACTCTCTCACCTGCCACCTCGGGGAAATCCAGAGTTAAATCAGACTCTTCAATGAACTGACAGGCCAGTCAGGAGCCTATGATAGGATGAAGATGAGAAATTGGGGATTGGCATGTATTGGGCGTCACTAACTGACAGGCACATTTGGGGGCTTTGTAGACACTGTCTTGTTTGATTCCCACGTGATGCTCCGTTGAAGGTGATTTCTATCTCCCCTTACGGAATTTTTAAAAATAAAAAACCTAAGACCCAGAGAAAGGAAATGATTGTCCAGTGACACATGGCTGGTCAGTTTCAGAACTGGAATTTACAGCTAAAGCCCATAAGAAGTACAGGGAGACAAATGTTTATGGGGGTCCAAAAGAGGGAGAAACTGTTGGATTCAAGGGAGGCTTCACGGAGGAGGTGGCGTCTGAGCAGTGAGCAGAGACCAGTGTTTTCATCCTCCCTGGGGTACCATGAACCCCTCAAGGGCAGGAGCCTGTTTTGCCTCATGAGAAGAGATGCGTTCGTTGCAAAGCCCTTACCTGGTGCCAAGCACTATACATCTGTGGGTTCCTGGAGGCCCAGGAGATGTAATCTCTTTAAGAGAAGTATTATCTCCAGTTCACAGATGAGGAAACTGAGGCTCAGCTTGATTCCATGACCTTCCCATGTTATACATGGCTAGAACGTGGCAGAGGCAGGATTTGAATTTAGGGCTATGTTCAGAGTCTGTGTGATTGTTATTCATCTGTTTAACAAATATTTTTATATAAAGTGCTTACTATGTGGCAGGCATTGTTCTAAGAGCTTCACAGATATTAACACTTTTAACCTTCCTGACCACACTGTAAGATAGTTCGTATTGTAATTCTCTCTCTCAGATGGGGAAACTGAAGCACAGAGAGGTTAAGTAGCTTGCTCGAGGTCACACAGCTAATAAGTGGCAGATTCAGGACCCAAACACACACACCTGCACTCCACACCGTGACATTTGCTGCTCTCATATCCCTAGATTATATCTCCTCCCTGTCATGTTTGCTACTTTCTCCCCCCAGCACCAAGCATAATGCCTGAAACCCATCAAGTATCCATTTATTGACACCCAGTGCATAATACTGAGGACATAAAGTTGAAGAGCCGCTAGCCCTGCCTTCCCTCCAGGAGCACACCACTAGCGAGACGCAGACCCGCTCTCAAGGATCATGGGCAGTTTGGTGGAATACACGTTTCCCAAGGCAGGGATTTTCTGCTGCTTTGTTTACTACTCTTATCTGCAGCAGCTAGAATAGTGCCTGGTACAGAGGAGGTGTTCTGTGGAATGAATGAATATGCGCTTTGTACATTCAGAGTCCTCTGAGGCCCAGGGGAGGGTTATCTAACCAGCCTGGAGTGAGGATTGAGGCGGGCTTGCTGGAGTCAGTAATGCCCACACTGGGCATGGAGAGGTGGGAGTTAGTGAGCAGCGCACCCCAGGCAAAAGGAAGGATGGTGGGGGAGAAGGGTCAAACGCAAAGACACAGAGGCAAGAAGAAAGGCCCGGCGCAGTAGCTCATGCCTGTAATCCCAGCACTTTGGGAGGTGAGAGTTAGTGAGCAGTGAACCCCAGGCAAAAGGAAGAGTGGCAGGGAAGGAGGGTCAAATGCAAAGGCACAGAAGCAAGAAGAAAGGCCGGGTGCAGTGGCTCACACCTGTAATCCCAGCTACTTTGGGAGGCCAAGGCAGGCAGATCACCTGAGGTCAGGAGTTCGAGACCAGCCTGGCCAATATGGTGAAACCCCGTCTCTACTAAAAACATAAAAATTAGCAAGGTGTGGTGGTGCACACCTGTAGTCCCAGCTACTCAAGTGGCTGAGACAGGAGAATTGCTTGAACCTAGGAGGCGGAGGTTGCAGTGAGCCAAGATCACACCACTGCACTCCAGCCTGGGCACAGAGCAAGACAACCCCATCTCAAAAAAAAAAAAAAGAAAAGAAAAAGAGAGCAAAAAGTCAAGATTGCAGGTTCCAGGGGAAGGCTGGAGGAGTGAGCAGTAGGATATGGAGGTCCCCAGACATGGAGCTGGAGAGGACAGCAAGAGGGTCCAGCTTGGATGCTACAGAGGTGAAGGTGTAGCCTCTGTCCTAAGGGCAATGGGGAGCCAGTGACTGTGGTGGTGTTAAGCAGGAGAGTGACACCACAGGTCACCTTCGAAGGCTCGTCACTCTGACTGCCCCTTAGAGGGTAGTTTGTGGAGTGTTTTAGTCCAGCAGCAGGGAGACCCGTTAGCAAGCTGCACAGGGATCCAGGACAAAGACGACAGATAGAAAGGACAGTCAGAATAGATACCAGGAAGGCCAGGAAGTTGGAATCTCTGGGACCTGGTAACTGAATGCAACTGAATGATGTAGGGAGTGAGGGACAGGGAGGGAGTCAAAGATGCCTCAATAGCCATAAGTAAGTTTCCAAATGTACAGGTGACTTGCCGTGCACCTGAGACCTGGGAAGACAAGGAGGAGTAAAACCCACAGCCCATGTCCTCCAAAAACACAGAACCTAGCCAAAGAAACAAAAATCTCACAGGGAACAATTAAATCACTGTCACAATAACATTTACTGCATGCTCACACTGTGCCAGACGGTTCTAAGCACTTCAGCCACATAAACTCATTTCATCTTCAAAATAACCCTCTAAGGTTAGCACCTTTCTTATCCCATTTCACAGATGAGGAAACTGAGGGACAGGTCATTGGCCCAAGGCCTCACGTTTCATACAGGATGGAGTGGGGAGTCAAAGTCAGGAGTCAGGCTCCAGAGCCTACGCTCCTCAGGAATGCACAACCCCCAACCCACAATCCGTGAGGCTGACTGTGCACCCTGCTGCCCAGGGACATCACAGATCCTCCTTCCCTGCCTTTAGTAGCTTCTCCAGGGCAGAGACTGTGCCTCTCTCACCCACCCTGTCATCACAGGACTAGATGCATGGCAAGTGCTCAATCAACACTGAATGAAGGACTTGCCCCCTCAGAGCCTGGTGGGAGAGACAGACGGGAGGGATGTAGACACCGCTCACTGCTGGGAAGTGGCTTCCTTTCCAGAAAACCCCTCGAGAAGCCTCTAGAAAGGCCAGACGGAGAGAGAGGTTGCAGGTCTTGTACGCAGTCAAGCATCAGTTCACGCTTGAGCCAGTTCCCAGTCACCATTTCAGCAGCTGAGACAGTGTGAACCGCCATCCCAGCAGGACGCCGGGGGTCGCCAGGCCTCAGGGCACCGCACCCTTCTCTGGGTCAGGTCTGGCCCAGGCATTCATCAGGTGCCAGATCCCCAGAACTCTCAGCTGTGAGAGCCCTTAGGAAGTGTCCCTGCCCGGCCATTAATGCATTAGTGGCTGGACCCAGCCAGCCACACTGGTACCAGCACAGCAAGGGCAGAACCCTTTCATCTTTCTGTTTGTGGTTCAGCCATAACAAGTCCAGTTCCATGTGCTTGGGTCAGGTTCTGGTGCCCCTCAGCTAGAGACAGAGCAGTAGCTGGACCTTACCTAGAAGTAGGTCTCTGACGCAGAGGCGGGAAACCGATGCGTTGGCTCCAGGTGAGGAGGGTGGTAATGAGGAAGGCAGGGTATTTGGCGAAGAGCGAGATCAGTCCAGGTGACACCTGTTAGTAGAAGCAAGGGGCCATCTCTCAAACAGTGTGGGATCGTGAACCAGAGCTCACAACCTGCCTCTGCCAATGATCAGGAATGTCATGATCCCTAGAAGTCTCGGATTCCTCATCCGTAAAAAGGGCTAAGAAAGCAAGTGTGAGGGTTAACGGGGATAACGCAAGCACAGTACTGAGCCCAGGGCCTGGCACACAGCATTCCATTTTCATATACTGAGCCCAGGGCCTGGCACACAGCATTCCATTTCCATGTTAGCTGCACTCCTTGCTGGTGCCGTGCTTTTTTGCTGTTGTTGTTAATAGGGATGTCTAAGAACTAGAGGGTTTGTCCCCAACACAAGAGAGGGGGATCCCCTGGTAAAAAGGGGAGCCAGCTCTCGCAGTTGTTTCTAGCTCACCCAGGCCCTGACTTTGCCTCCCTCCTCAGCCTGGCCCTCCTCTTCTGCTCAGATCCAGCTCCTCCCCCACAGTCAGCAACCTGGCAAGTGACCTCGCCACTCCAGCTTCCGTCCCCTCATCTGTAGAATGGGGATTTTAAGGAGGCTCCCTCTTGGAGGGGGCAAGAGGGCTGGAGGGCTGAGCTGGTGGAGTGCACAAGCCCAGCACTGGGTCTGGACAGGAGTGGAGGCGGTCTCCCTCCCCCTTCTGATCCCCTAAGCTTTCCTGGCAGGGGTGACCACAAATTCCTTTCTCTTGGTGCAGCAGAGAAGGTCAGGATTTTTCAGAATGAGCTTTACTAGGACATTAAGAGGAAACAAAGGCCTTTAAGTCTAGAAAGCATGGGAACACGAATTCTGGACTCTGGGCTCCCTGGAGAGGCACGTACCCCATAGTCCCCACCACTGAACCTCAGCTTGTGGGCCTCAGGGCCTGGGCCTGGCCATGGATGAGCAAGACCCATCTCTCTAAGGGCCCTGGGCTTCGTCTCTGGTACTTGAGCCTCCCTGTCTTGTCTCCAGGGCTGCAAGAAGCCCGTCCCCCACCCTCTCCAGGGTGGAAGACTGCTCCAAGGAGGCCCCAGGTCAGCTGCTGGAGAAGCAGAGAGGCTGCCCAGTGAGGCCTCCTGTGAGCAGACTTCCACCCTGGGAGGGTCCCCTGCCGGGTCTCTGGTCAGCCACCTCTGACCCTCCTTCATCCCAATCCCCAGTCCCCGGTTGCCCATCTCTCATCTCCAGCAGCACTTCTGCTTCCCACCCCCGTTTGCCCACCCTCAGCCCTGCCGGCGGCTCATCCTCCTCCATCTCTTTCCTCGTCTCCAATCTGACTCCTGGGAAAAGGCCTGAGAGCCCCACCCAAACCACTTTTCAAGCCAGCCTGATCCCTATTGACAGCCCTGACCTAGAAAGCCCCTGATTATGTGCGCAGGAGGAGGTGGGACCTTCCTGTGAGCTCTCCAGGATCAGGAACTCACCAGTGAGCACCCACTGTATGCAGGGACTTGGGCTGGTGTTTGCATCCCTTCTCTCGTGACCCTGCAAATCAGGCACTATTGTCCCCATTTTACAGAGGAATACACCGGGCTCAGATCCAGAAGGTGGCCCTCCCAGACATGATGGTGGGTCAAGCTTTTATAGAAGAATGGGGGTGTTGGGAGATCCTGACTACAGAATCCATGCCCTTTCTACTGCATGACCTGTCCCTGTGAGCACAGGCCTTACAATGACTTAATGGCATTAATAGTGACAATAATAATAAGACAGCTATTGTGAATTGAGTGCCTATCGTTTTCCAGGTATAAGTGCTGGGTGCTTTTCATTCCTATGTCATTCACAAGCCTGAGAAGCAGGTACTAGGTACCTGTGGGTACTGATGAAGAGGCTGAGCCACACGGAGGTTAAGTAATTGGCCCCAGAACACATAGCTCCTAAGTGGCAGAGCTGGAAACTGATGTCTTTTTGACTGTCCCCAAGATACCTGGCTCATCCTCTCTGGTCCTTGTGCCCCAGCACAGGTTCCTCTAGGGATCCAGGAATGCACATGGGCAGCAGCAATTCTCCCCTAAGCTAGACCTGACCTAGCTCCAAAAGGCCCCTGAACTAAGGCAGGCTGTTTCCTGGTTCAGCCAGCTCCCCGCATACACAGCAGGGCCCCATCCTGCTTATCATGGTCCTGATCACAAATGGCTCGTCCTGACTCTCTACAGCCCACTTTCTGCCTCATGCTCTGCAGGGGCCACCTAGCCTCACTTCTTGCTGCTCACACTTTGGATATGATGTCAGAGCAGCTTATCTGGCTCTGACCTTGACTGCCTCCTTGACCACAATCCCAGCCTATGCTGGGCTATGCTGTCTTACAGTGGCTCACAGTAACAGCTCCCGTGTATGGTGCCTTTCCTTCAGCAGCCCAGGCCTCAGAGCACGGCACGCAGGGAGGCATCAAGGAGCTGTGCTCAGGGCCAAGGGTAGCATCTTGGGTCCAGCAGACCTGAGTTTGAGTCTGTTTCTTGAAATGAATTAAGCTATGCTTGAGCAAGCCACTTACCCTCTGAGCCTCAGGTTCTTTGTCTATAAAAAGAGATAACAATAGTACCTACTTTATAAGGTTATTATGCCGTTAATTGCAAAGCTTTCTCCTGAGCATCGTGCTTTTCTCTTTCTTCCCCACCACCTTCCTGATGCATCAGCCCACACAGAAAGGCATGGCAGTGAGTTTCCTACCCTTTCCTTCCAGAACCCAGCTCCCTTGGGGCTCAGCTACATTCCAAGAAAGGAAAAAGATGGTCAAGAACACTGAACTAGGCCAGGCGCAGTGGCTTATGCCTGTAATCCCAGCATTTTGGGAGGCTGAGGCAGGTGGATCACCTGAGGTCAGGAGTTTGAGACCAGCCTAGTCCAACATGGTGAAACCTCGTCTCTACTAAAAATACAAAAATTAGCCAGGCATGGTGGTGGGTGCCTGTAGTCCCAGCTACTCCGGAGGCTGAGACGGGAGAATCGCATGAACCTGGGAGGCAGAGGTTGCAGTGAGCCGAGATCGCACCACTGTACTCCAGCCTGGGAGACAGAGTAAGAAAAAAAGGAACACTGAACTAGAATACTGGGAGCAAGAACATTATGTGGAATTGCCAAAAGTTGATGAGACGGATCAGCCAAGGTCATGCCGAGGACTAAACAGAACCACCAGGAGGTTGAGTAACTGGCTCTGTTCAACCAACAAGTTGCCTTTCTTCCCTCTCTGGGCTTCCTCAGTAAAATAAGGATAATTAAATCCAAGGACTCCAAGTGGCACAGCCTATGCATGGAGACACAGTCCAGGGAAACACAAGTCACACTCAACACTTTGAGTAATAATCAAGACATCTGCTATAGGTTTTCTTAACAGGGCCTCCTCAGGGTCTTGGTACAGAAAGCATGCCAAAATTCTCCCAGCCCTGCTCACTCATTAATTATTTGTTGAGGAAACATTAACATATACTATGTAGCAACTATTCTGCTAGCTATTAGAGATAAAACCTCAAGGCTGGGCACGGTGGCTCACGCCTGTAATCCCAGCACTTTGGGAGGCCTAGGCGGGAGGATCATGAGGTCAGGAGGTCGAAACCATGCTAGCTAACACGGTGAAATCTTGTCTCTACTAAAAAAAATAATAATAATTAGCCAGGCATGGTGGCACATGCCTATAATCCCAGCTACTCAGGAGGCTGATGCAGGAGAATCGCTTGAACCTGGGAGGTAGAGGTTACAATAAGCTGAGATTGCACCACTGTACTCCAGCCTGGGCGACAGAGCAAGACTCTGTCTCAAAAAAAAAAAAAAAAAAAAAAACTCAAATGAGACATTCTCAGTCCTCAGCAACATTACAGAATACAGGACAGCAAACAAGTGAATAAGCAGTTAGAATGCCATGTAATAGGTGCCCTATTGCAGGTAAGAACAAGAAAGGGAAATGAGGAGCACCTTACCTACCCTGGGCGGCTAGACACTCTTATCCATTTATCGAACTGACAAACACTTATTGACCACCTGTTTGTGCCAGACGACCATAAAAGAAGTTCCTGGCTCTCCAAAAAGATGATACTGACATGAGTTTCAAAGGACTGCCAACACTACTAGAATAAGGGGATCATAACCAGCACCAAAGCAAAGAGAAATGCAATAGCATGGAGCTTCTGTAGTGTAACCTGATTGAATCCAAGGACTTGCAAGGCTCAGACTACCATGGAGACACAGTCAAGGGAAACACAAGTCACACTCTTGACACCCTGAGTAATAATCAAGACATCTAGCCTAAGTTTTCTTAAAAGGGCCTTCTTAGGGTCTTTGCACAGAAAGCATGCCAAAATTCTCTCTAAAGACTTTCCTCTCTCCCAGAAATTCCAGGATGCCTTTAAAAATCTCTCCCATTTGCTCCACATCTGGTTCCCTCATTGCCATGCTTGTCTAGTCCCAATCCTCTTCCAATCACCCCTTATAAAGCCAGCAGGTCCTTCAAATATTCAGGAATCGTGCCGTATATTAGTTTCCTAGGGCTACCATAACAAAGCACAACAAATTGGGTGGCTCAGAACAACAGATTTTATTGTCTCACAGATCTGGAGGCTAGAAATCCAAACTCAAGGTGTTGGTGTGTCCTCTCCAAAGGCTCTAGGGAAGAATCCTTCCTTGCCTCTGCCAGCTTCTGGTGGTTGCTGGCAACCCTTGGCATTCCCCAGCTTGTAGACGCATCAGTCCAATCTCTGCCTCTGTGGATCATAACATCCCTGTGTGTCTCTCTCTTGTCTTCTTATAAGAACACGAGTCATAGTGAATTAAGAACCCACTCTACCTCAGTATAATCTCCTCATATTATAACTTAGCTAATTACATCTACAACAACTCTATTTCCAAATGAGGTCGTATTCTGATCCACGAAGAGTTAAAACTTCAATGTATTTTTTGGAGGGACACAAGTCAACCCATAACAGTTGCAGATCTCAGATCTGAGTTTCAGTCTCTGTCTTGAAATGAACCAAGCCATGCTTGGGCAAGCCACTTACCCTGTGAGATCAGATTCTGTCTATAAAAAGAAATAACACGAGTACCTACTTTATAAGGTTATTATGGCATTATTTGCAAAGCTTTCTCCTGATCTTCAGGGAAGATTTGTGTTGGTCTTCAGGGAAAACAGATTTGTGTTGATCTTTAGGGAAGCCATGGCCATATTTTTCTCATCAGTTCTGATGTGCTTCATTAACCATGAAATCTCTGGGAGCAATTTAGAGTGCAATTGAAGTTCAATTTTTTAAAAATATTTAACCACAAATGACTCTTTCTTCCAAGCTTCAAAATGTCATTGAAGGATGATAATCCTCCAGTAGACAATTTTTCCATAGTAGGTTTCCCAATCTGACTGTGAAGAAAAAACACTTCTCTCCTGCTCACTGGTGTGTGGTTATATCCTCAGCACATACAGCCTAGACACTATCCATATTGACATGCACTCATTCTGGTGAAATGAGGCACATAGCATTTGGAGTGTGGGCCCTATGACCTCTCATGTAGACACTGGCAGATCTCTAACTTCTAAGGCTCTCAATCCCTCTGTTCTTTCTGTGGAATGTTCACACATTCAATTCCACAAATATTGAGTGCCTAGTATGTATTGGATACTGTTCTTGATAATGAAAGTACAGTAGTAAACAAAACAGACTAAAAGCCTTATCTTCATCAGGCTGATATTCTTGGGAGAGAAACATGCAATAAACCAAAAAGATGGAAAATCATTCAGCATTCTGATGGTATAAGTACTACTGAGAAAATTAAGTAGGGTAGAGAGGTATAGGCTGCTGGGAGTTATAATTGTAAATAGGGAGGTCTCACTGAGAAGATAACATTTGAGCAAAGATCTGAAGGAGGTGTAAGTCAAGTAGCTATCTGGGAGAACATTCTAGAAAAAGAGAACAACATACACCAAGACTCTGAAGTAGGAGCATGCTTGAAATGTTTATGGGGCAGCAAGGCAAACAATTCAACGAGAGTGGAGTATGTGAGGGAGAGGGCAGTAGCAGGTGAGAGCAGAGAGGTGACAGGGATAAAGATGTTAGCCGATTTTCCAGGGCCTCGTAAGCCATTGTAAGGATTCAGGCACGTTCTAAACAGGACTCAAAAGTTTATTCCAGGAATGATATTTTCTGTAAATTGCTCAATTTTCTGGTAGAAACCAGCTCATGACAGTTATTCTAAAGCCTACATGATCACAAGTATCATGGTAGAAACCAAGATCCAGCAGATCTGGTCTCAGATGGTGGAGCAGGACAGCAGCCTGCAACATTCCAAGCAGGTCTGACAATTGACCTTCTCATGATCCAAACAGATTATTGATCTCTTAAGGCACTAACTATCATGGAGGTTGGGATAAAAATCTAATTTCCATTTGCAACTTCTTATGGGATGTATCAGGATAGGCTAGGTTATTATAACAACAATAATTCATGGCTTGAAAAATATTGAAGTGCTTCTCTTTCTCATGTAACAGTTCCAAGGTGAGTAGCATTTTAGGCCAATGGGTGGTTCTGCTCCACAGAGTCATTCAGGGACCCAGACTGACAGCAACTCCCCAGAGTTGTTCTAGTTGTCACCATTCCCACCAACAGGATGGGAAGAAAGCATGCAAGTCCAGACTAGGGAATCCCTCTTAAGCAAATGAGGTGGAAGTAACATACATCTTTCTACTCACATTCCATTGTCAAGAACTACATGGCCCCACTCAGTACAAGGTCATCAGGGAAATGTGCTATTTACTATGGAAGAAGGGGTGAATGAATTTAGGTGAACAGTAGGTCTCTCCTTTAGATTTTCCTAAAGGGACTTTACACAGCATGCCACACAGTACCAGAAGTCTCTCTAGATGCCCCCTTGCACATTCCTCCACCTCACACCCCCTTGCTTCTTCCTTTACCTTTGTCCCTCCTCCATCTCCTCCCAACACACATACCATGCAGGCCCCCTTCCCAACTAAAATGGACCACCAGGCTTGCTGGCCATGCTGGGCCACTCTGAGACAGCTGTAGGACCTGGAGATTCCATCCACCACCATTCTCCCTCACTTCCAACTGAGGGAAGTGAGAAAGAGCTCCCTGGAATGTTTAGTTCTTCACCTTTTGGAATGTTTTGCTTCCAAAACATTCTTGTGAGGCATTTCTATTGAATTAAATTCTCCACTTCATCGCACAAGTAATTCAGATGGCTGGAGCAAAGGGTGCATGTTGGGGATTAGCAGATTAGACCAGACAGGTAGGCAGGGGCCAGAGCATGGAGGGCCTCATAAACCCGTGTTAGTGGGGCATTATCTTTACCCAAAGGGCAAGGAGAAGCCAGTGAGCACTTTAGGCAAGACAGGCACCTGATTTGAGTGGCATTTTAGCCCTTCAGGTTATCAGGGAAAGAATGGCTAGGAAGGGATGAGGCCGAAGTCCAGTAGACCTGTCAAGAGGTTGCTGCAGCAGCCTCATCTGGGCCTCAGTTTCTTTATCTGTAAAATAGCATGATATTAGCACCTACATAATAAGGTTATTGTGAAGATTAAAGTTAAAACATGGAAAGAGCTTAGAACAGTGCCCAGTACCTAGAACACCCTCAATAAATATCAGTTGTCATTATTAATCTAAGTGCAAGATGATGAGGCCTACACTAAGGCAGTAGTAGTGGAAATAGAAGAATCCAGATTCAAGAAGTATCAAAAAGCTAGAATCTTGAAGATCAAGTGATTGTGGAGTAGGAGAGGGAGGAAGGAATCAAGAGGGTTATCAGCATGATCTCATTTATATATGGTATCTTAAAAAAAAAAGTCCAATTCACAGAAGTAGAGAGTAGAATGATGGTTACCAAAAGCTCAGGGGGAAGGGGCTGGGGAAAGGAATGGGGAGTTACTGATCAAAGGGTACAAAGTTTCAGCTAGATGGGTGGAATACGTTTTGAGATCTGTTGCACAGCATGATGGCTACAGTCAAGAATAATGATGTATTGTTTATTTCACCATAACTAGAAGGGTGACTTTCAAAAGTATCACCACAAAAAATGTCAAGTAAATGAAGTGATGTTAATTAGCTTGATTTAATCACTTCACATTGCATACATATATCAAAACACCACATTGTTTTCATATATGTAATATAATTATGATTTGCCAATTAAAAATAATATAATTTTTTTAAATAAAAATAAAAAAGAGGCTGGATGTGATGACTCACATCTGTAATTCCAGTATTTTGGGAGGCCAAGGCAGGCAGATCACTTGAGGCCAGGAGTTAGAGACCAGCCTGGGCAACATAGTGAGCTCCTGTCTATATAAAAAATCCAAAATTAGCCAGGTGTGGTCATGCACACCTTTAGTCCCAGTTACTTAGGAGGATGGCTTTAGCCCAGGAGACTGAGGCTTCACTGAGCCATGATCATGCCACTGTAGTCAGCCTGGGTGGCAGAGTGAGACCCTGTCTCAAACAAAAATTAAGTTAATTAATTAATTAATTAAGAAGAGAAGGTTACCAGTCCCTGAGATTGGGACTTTAATGAGAAGTGGGGTGATAAGTCCCATTGAATCTGGGATGTGCCTGTGACTCTATCCAGGCGGAGTTCTCAAGTGGGACCACTGAATCTACTCCTCTCTGGGTCAGAAGAGAGGTTGGGCTGGAGGTGTAGATTTGGAATCTTCAGCATAAAATAGGAATTGAAGCCGCAGGAACAGATGGCATCGCCTGGGGAAAGTGGAGAGAGAGGAGGATTCAGGAAGAGCCCTGGGAAAGCTTCAAGGGCTAGGCAGAGAGAAAGGAGCTGTGAAGGAGACGAGGAGTGCAGAACAGCAGGAAGCCTGACGGAGGGCGAGATCAGCAGCATCCACATCTGCCAGAGGGCAAGCCAGGCCAGGATTTGGGACGTTCCATTGTGTGCCGTAAAAATGAAACTTCAGTGACCTTGATAAGCACAGATTCAGTGGATGGGTTGGGGGCAGAAGTGAGACATGAAAAGGAGATGAGGATGGAGTGATAGCAAGTACAGCTCCTCGTTCAAAGGATTTGGCTTTGAAGGGAAGAGAGAAATGGAGTGAATGAGGAAAGGAAAGAGGTTTTAAGATGGAGAGATTTGGACACACCTAAATACTGATGAGGAGGAGCAGAGAGAGAGAGAGACTGGATCTGCAGGATGAAGAGAGGTGGCAAGGATAGAGGAACGTCCCTGTAGAGGAGAGAAGGCAAGGTCAAGGGGGTAGGCAGAGGGACTGGCCTGGGCTATGTGAGGGGCAGGGAGGAGGCAAACAGGGAAGCAGGCAACTTGGAGAGGAGGAAGAAGTTGAGGCCAGACCTGGATGTGGTAGCTGAGTGGACTTTGAGAGCCATACGACAGGCCACACATGCCTGAGGGATGCAGGTCAGGGGCCGAAGAGCCACAGACAAACCCAAGGAGCTCCGAGCCGGGCTGAAAAAGGAAACGGTCCTTGGGAGGTAGGGGCCAAGTCAGGGCACTGGGAGAGGAAGCCCACATGTACGAGGGCACAGGCTGAGCATGGCTGAGCAGGCTGTCTACACTGAGTTAGGCTAGCCCTACCTTTCTCTTGTGCAGTGGGACTTGGTGTGCAACTCCAACAAACTGAAGGAGATGGCCCAGTCTATCTTCATGGCAGGTATACTGATTGGAGGGCTCGTGCTTGGAGACCTGTCTGACAGGTGAGACATGGGGGCACAGCCCATGGAAGCATGACCCATGGGGACAACCCTTCCCTACTCTGCTCCACCCATGCACCCCCAAAGAGGCAAAGAGCTGGGGGAGGGTGGGATGGCTCTTGCTGTGTGGCCTTGGGCAAACCTCACTACCTTTCTGGACCACAGCCTTCTCTCCACCCCAAAGCCCTTACAACTGGAATCTTCCAGCCTTCCTTTTTTTTTTTTTTTTCTTAAGACGGAGTCTCACTCTTATTGCCCAGGCTGGAGTGCGATGGCACAATCTCAGCTCACTGCAACCTCCACCTCCCGGATTCAAGTGATTCTCCTGCCTCAGCCTCCCGAGTAGCTGGGATTACAGGCGTGTGTCACCACACCTGGCTAATTTTTGTATTTTTAGTAGAGACGAGGTTTCACCATGTTGGTCAGGCTGGTCTCAAACTCCTGACCTCAAGTGACCCTCCCATCTCGGCCTCCCAAAGTGCCGGGATTACAGGCATGAGCCACCGTGTCTGGCCTCCAGCCTTCCTTTCTTCCAGGGGAAAAAACCTCCAGGTTTTGGGACACAGCGTAGTGGCTGTGTAGCAGTGGAGGCAGAGGAGATGGACTGCTTAGAGATGGGCGGTCCTTTGACCCCTGCTCAGTCAGCTAAGCTGAGGCGGATGTAGAGGAGATCACTCATTAACTCAAACCTCTAATTGCAAACTTGTCAAAAATAGCAATTACCAAGAAAGCTGTGTCTGGGGAGGGAGCTTTATGTGCCCAACAGGGAAAGGTTGGGGGTCGGATTCAGCCCTTTGCCCCACAGCATGCAGAGTCACTCCTCTTGGCAGGCACACTGTGGCTAACCTGGCCCCTCCTCTCCTTTGAGCTACAGGTTTGGCCGCAGGCCCATCCTGACCTGCAGCTACCTGCTGCTGGCAGCCAGCGGCTCCGGTGCAGCCTTCAGCCCCACCTTCCCCATCTACATGGTCTTCCGCTTCCTGTGTGGCTTTGGCATCTCAGGCATTACCCTGAGCACCGTCATCTTGAGTGAGCTGCAGTGGGGCATGGAGCTGGGCTTTGGGGAGCACCATCCAGAAGCCAAAAGAGAATGGGGTCTGGGTCTGGCTCAACCACAGGCTCCCTGTGACCTTGGTCAAGGTGCCACCCCCTCTCAGGACCTCAGAGGCCTCACTTAAATTTAACAATGACAACAAGCATAGTAATAGCAGCTGTCAATACTGAGGACTTACCCTGGGCCTGACACTCTGCTAGGTACACAATCTCATTCAATAACACTTGCAAGTAAGTGACACTATTATTCCCATTTTACAGATCAGGAAACTGAGGCAGAACAAGGAAAGTCACTTGCCATTGGAGAAGCAGTGGTTAAGAGCATGAGTTTGGAAACAGACACACCTAGGTTTGAGTCCTATCGCCTTGAGCCTCAGCTGTGGCATCTGTAAAATGGGGATGATGAACTTAGGGTCAGCATCAGAACAGCAGGAAGCCCCAACGGAGGGCGATATCAACAGCATCCGTGGGGAGGATGTCAGTAGCCATGGGGATGCAGAAGCTGGTGCCCCTTCACACGGAGGTGCCTGGGACCTAGCAGAACACTAATCTGGTGCTTGGACTCCTCCCACAGATGTGGAATGGGTGCCTACCCGGATGCGGGCCATCATGTCGACAGCACTTGGGTACTGCTACACCTTTGGCCAGTTCATTCTGCCCGGCCTGGCCTACGCCATCCCCCAGTGGCGTTGGCTGCAGTTAACTGTGTCCATTCCCTTCTTCGTCTTCTTCCTATCATCCTGGTATGTGGCCCTCTCCTCTTCATCTGTTTCCTTAGGTGCCCTAGGGCCAAACAGGGGAGCCCATACCTGCCCAGGCTGGCCAACTCTGTGTCCCCGGGGAACCCAGTCCCAGAGTCAGGGAAGGGCACTCCAGGGAGGAGGAACTACATAAACAAATGCATGCTGCAGGAGAGAGCAGGGATGGGGGCACGTGGGGAAGGAGGGCCTGCCTGCAGCTGAAGAAGAGGGTAAGTGGAGGTGGACAGGATGGAGACCGGCTGGGAGAGCACGGAAAGCTGGGGGGCCTGGACTTCATATGGAGGGAGGTAGAAAGCCACGGAAAGAGTCTGTGGTGCTACAGGCCTGATCAAGTTTCCATTTGTGAAATAATAGCCCAGAAGGACAGACCCAACTGAGTGGGGACAATAGACAGATGGGAGGGGATGGTGCTGGGAGGAAGATTCTGGGAGACTGATCTGGGATATATCTTGAAGGAAGAATCTGGAGAACTGGGGACTGCTGGAGTCGAAGTACAAAGGAAAGTTCAAAGAGGAGCCTGAGCCTGGGAACCTGGGAAAATGGAGGTGCCTGGGTCAGAGACCCAGAGTGGGCAGAGAGCTCATTACCAACATGTTGAACCCGAGGCCACACTGAAAGACAGGAAATGGGTCTTTAGAAGGTAGTCAGAGCTGGCCGGGCACAGTGGCTCACATCTGTAATCCTAGCACTTTGGGAGGCCAAGGCAGGGAGATCACTTGAGGTCAGGAGTTTGAGACCAGCCTGACCAGCATGGTGAAACCCCGTCTCTACTAAAAATACAAAAATTAGCCGTGCATGGTGGTGCATGCCTGTAATCCCAGCTACTCAGGAGGCCGAGGCAGGAGAATCACTTGAACCTGAGAGGTGAAGGTTGCAGGGAGCCAAGGTCACGCCACAGCACTCCAGCCTGGGCAACAAAAGCAAAACTTCGTCTCAAAAAAAAACGTAGTCAGAGCCAAAGAGCAGGAAATCCCACAGGCGCTCAGGAAAAGAAGTGAAGTCTTGGAGCGACCTTTTATTGAGCATCTGCTATGTGCACAGCCCGTTTTGGGCATCAACCTACGTCATCTCTGATCCTCATGGCTTCTCTGTGTGAGGGAGACATTATTGTCCCCATTTTACAGATGAGGAAACTGAGGCTCAGAGATGTGAAGCAGTTCCTCAAAGTTACACAAAAAGATGCAAAGCTGGGATAGAACCTCAGCTCGGAAATGAGAATAGCAGCTCCCAGAGGGGATGGGCAACCTAGGCGTGAGAGCACTCAGAGTCTCAGGAGGCAAAATAAGGGTGGGCGATCAGCAGAGCACAGTTGAGAGCTTGGGCCAGTTCACTGTGTGACTTGGGGCAAGTCTCATGCCCTCTGAGCATCAAGATTTTTCTAGGTGGCTGGGTGCAGTGGCTCACGGCTGTAATCCCAGCACTTTGGGAGGCTGAGGCGGGCGGATCGCGGGGTCAGGAGTTTCAGACCAGCCTGGCCAATACAGTGAAACCCCGTCTCTACTAAAAACACAAAAAATTAGCCAGGTGTGGTGACGCATGCCTGTAATCCCAGCTACTCGGGAGGCTGAGGCAGGAGAATCACTTGAACCTGGGAGGTGGAGGTTGCAGTGAGCAGAGATTACGCCACTGCACTCCAGCCCAGGCGATAGTGTGAGGCTCCATTTCAAAAACAGGAAAAAAATGAAAAATATTTTTCTAGGTAAAATGAAGATAATGTTGCCTGTCACCCAGAGTTTCATGGGCCTGGTACACAGGAAGGCTCACTAACTGTAAGCCATTCCTACCATAATTCTCGGGAAGAGGAGGATAGAGTGCAGGCCCTTGCCATGGTTTTGGGAGGAAGTCACTGATAATCTTGGTAAGAGCAGGCTCAGAAGACCGTCAGGGCAAGAGGAGTGATGGGCCCAGGAAGCTGCCACCATCAGCTGGTGCAGTGGCCTGAGGTCAGGCAACCAATGTCCACTCCCTGAGGGCCTCACTGGATCCAGGTCACCCACAGGGGCTACAGCTAAAGCTGACCCTGCCTTGGACCAGACTTCTCCAAACGCCACTCCTTTCTCCCCACATCTCAACCTCTTCCTTTCCTCTTATCCTGGTGACCCTCAGGAACTGCTCAGAATGAGCCAACCTCAAAAGCATAGCCTGGGGGCAAGGGAGAGTGGGGGTGACTGCCTATTTGCCAATCCCAAGACCCCATGCTGTGCTCACTCTCTCCCCACAACTCCCCCAGCAGAGTTAGTCCTTTGCAGGGAGAATTTGAAGGTCCCAAAGCCTAGTCCCTGACCTCACCTTAGCCTCCATCCCCCTCCCAAGCTGCCCTGTGGCTGCAGCCCTGCCCTTTCTTCTCCAGAGAGACTGGGAATGCAGCCCAAGGAAGGCTGGGGAGGTGGATGTGCAGGACCCTCCAGCAGTCCAGCCTTGAACATGCCGTCCCCTCCCCCAGCCCCACCTGCCTTGGCCTAGAGCCTGGGGCTCCTAGTTAAGGAAGACACCCAACAATAACAAGTGACCCAGGTGGGGGGCAGAGGAAAGTGTCTTCTGGAAGGGGAAGAAGAGAACACTGGAATTTGTGCTGGCTGCAGGCAGCCCAGGTGCAGAGTTTGTCCAAGTTTAAATTCCATGAAATCTGCAGTGAGATAGCTCAGGTTTCTGGTCCTCCTACCCCTTGGCCCTGGCTGTTGATGTTCTTCCAGCCTCTCAAAAGGGGCTCTGGAGTGGGAGGAGCCACTGTGACTGGTCTCTGGCCCCCAGGTGGACACCAGAGTCCATACGCTGGTTGGTCTTGTCTGGAAAGTCCTCGAAGGCCCTGAAGATACTCCGGCGGGTGGCTGCCTTCAATGGCAAGAAGGAAGAGGGAGAAAGGCTCAGCTTGGAGGTAGGGGCTGAGGACTACAGTCTGGGAGCAGAACCCCTGTGCTCCACTCTTGGGCTGGCCCCTCCCCTTGCCTCTGTTCCCCTGGCTCACAGCCTATACCACATCTGATTCCCTGAGCTCCTCTAGAGGCACCACGCCTGCATCTCCCTCTCTTTGTCCTGCCCACTAGCTGGTCATTAATGGCACCCCTCCCCCTCCTCTGCCCAAAGGAGCTCAAACTCAACCTGCAGAAGGAGATCTCCTTGGCCAAGGCCAAGTACACCGCAAGTGACCTGTTCCGGATACCCATGCTGCGCCGCATGACCTTCTGTCTTTCCCTGGCCTGGTAACTCCCCTCTCCCTGCCCACACCCTGCCAAGGAAGGGGTGATAGACAAGGCCTCCAGTAGGCTCACCTAAGGGCAAGGCCTAGGGCATCTGAAAGAGAAGTCAGAGAATCCCCTCTCCTGGGCCACCACAGCCCAGCCCCAACCCCAGAAATCTGCTGCATTCCTGCCCCACACCCAGGTCCAGCCATCAGGGTCTGCTTCCCTCTGGGGTCACAATGCCCCACCCCTCACCCACAGGACAAATGCTCCAGGCCCCTTCCCCAGCTCACATCCCTGCCGCTCAGTGTCCCCATGCTCTCCCTCTCTGTCACTGCCCCCCTCTGGGTCAGCTCTGCCCTCTGGAACCCCACAGAGCAAGGCTAGACCAATGGGTTTCAGACTTGAAGACAAAAATTATATTTATCTCAAGTTTTCTCCTCTGTCTGACTTTCTCCTGCTCCCTGAAAGCCCTTTCTGTGACTTGGTTTCTGCTTCCCATCCTGGCCATTTCTTTGTGAATAGGATTCGATTTGTCCAGGAACCCTTCAAAGGGATCCCACAGTTCAGAGAGAGGAAGGGAAACATCTGACCCAGGCATACAGCTCAATGCTCACCTCGCCAGTCTGGATGTTAAACTGCTGCCCAACCAGGAGAGATCATTTACTGCCTCCTTTGGTCTCCGAGATTCCCTCCAGCCCTGATCTTCTCTAGAGTCAGTTATTGGCGCCTTTGCCACCACACCCTGGACCATGCCCACGTCAGACATGACCAATCAATCACAGCGCTTTCTCCCTGAGCCCAGACACGATCTCAGAAACCTCAAAAGGACACTCAAGCAGCCCCTATCATCAGTTGCAGTTGGCACAAGAAGTGAAGCTATTCATCATCCTGGTGACCCAATGACCAGCATGGGGAGTGGCCTCTGCCTGGCTGCAGGTGCTAACCAATCCTTCTCTGCCTCTCAGGTTTGCTACCGGTTTTGCCTACTATAGTTTGGCTATGGGTGTGGAAGAATTTGGAGTCAACCTCTACATCCTCCAGATCATCTTTGGTGGGGTCGATGTCCCAGCCAAGTTCATCACCATCCTCTCCTTAAGCTATCTGGGCCGGCATACCACTCAGGCCGCTGCCCTGCTCCTGGCAGGAGGGGCCATCTTGGCTCTCACCTTTGTGCCCTTGGGTGAGAGACTGGGGCTACCCCAGAACCCTCTGGAAGAGGCTTCCAGGTTGGGTGCCAGGGACTTCACTGCTGGCTCTGCCTCTAAGTCACTGTGTTACCTTGAGCAGGTCCCTGCACTCTCTGGGACTCAGGGTCTCTCTTCTAGAAAATAACGCAATTGGGCTAGATGACATGAAAGCTCCTTTCCAGATCTGACTTGGACTGGGCAAAGTATGGTGGTATCTGGATAGTGTGAAAATTTTTGAGGTATTGAGAGTGTCCTGAGTGACATCACTGTAGAGATAAGCTGAGATGGTAAAACGACAGAGCTCATGCTCAAGAAAGACCCCACAACCTACTCCATCATGACCTTGGAAAAGCTACGTATATTTTATATGGGTGTTAGTTGGTTGATAACACCTATACCCTTCCAAAAGAACTTGAGGTATTTTAAGACAAGAACAAGAACATATACAACAAAATATAAATGGAAATAGAGGATCAGAGGCAGGGGAAAACACAAACATAGCAGGACACAGGCATGCAAAGCATTACTCAGCTTTAAGTTTGGATCTGAGCTTCCTGGAAGCCAAAGCAAAAAGGGAGACAAGATCAGCTAAGGAGTGAGAACTCTTAGGTGCTCCTGAACTCCAAGGCCCACCACATTTTCTTTCCTCTGCAGACTTGCAGACCGTGAGGACAGTATTGGCTGTGTTTGGGAAGGGATGCCTATCCAGCTCCTTCAGCTGCCTCTTCCTCTACACAAGTGAATTATACCCCACGGTCATCAGGTAGGTGCTGGACCTGGGGCCAGGCCCAGCCAGAGGACACAGGTCAAGTGGGACTGTGGCATTGTCCTGTCCTCTACCCAGGGGAGCCATCCTTTATGAACCCCACACACAGGCTATCAATCCCTACTCTGAACCCTCGCAGGCAAACAGGTATGGGCGTAAGTAACCTGTGGACCCGCGTGGGAAGCATGGTGTCCCCGCTGGTGAAAATCACGGGTGAGGTACAGCCCTTCATCCCCAATATCATCTACGGGATCACCGCCCTCCTCGGGGGCAGTGCTGCCCTCTTCCTGCCTGAGACCCTGAATCAGCCCTTGCCAGAGACTATCGAAGACCTGGAAAACTGGTCAGTCACTGCCTTTGGCCCCATCAGTGCTCCTCCCTGGGGAAGCAGGTCTGGGCCCAGGGCTTTTCCTGAGCTCTCTGTCCCTAGGTCCCTGCGGGCAAAGAAGCCAAAGCAGGAGCCAGAGGTGGAAAAGGCCTCCCAGAGGATCCCTCTGCAGCCTCACGGACCAGGCCTGGGCTCCAGCTGAGGACAACAGAACCCCCTTTCCCTGCCCTCCAGAGACTGATCCTAGCCAGGCACCTTAGGAGTATAGGGAGGCCCCAGATAGGTCCATCCTCCTAGGATGAAGCCTTCTGAGAGCTTGGTGAAGGTGTCTCCATCACCACCACCAGAGCCTCCTGCCCAGCCCTGGCCAGTTGAAAGGTTCAGCCATGGACCTTTCCATACCCATCCCTGCCCTTGTTCTCCCTGCAACCCAGGCCCTGCCATTCTTCTGTCTAGCCCTTCCCCACTGGCCACCTTCCCCCACTGTCCCGGTCCTCTTCCCCTGAGGTCCCCTGATATCCCCTGGCTCAGTCCTAACAAGACTGAGTCTTAACAAGATGAGAAGTCCTCCCCTTCTTGCCTCCCACACTTTTCTTTGATGGGAGGTTTCAATAAACAGCGATAAGAACTCAAGCCATGATGTTCAGGAATGGGGGTGGGATGGGAGCTGGCCACTGTGTGGACACGTGAGCATGCACATCTGTCCATCCACACTTCATGTACGACAGGCCTGTGCACAGGCACCACAGGTACACGCAAGCTGGACTGATGTGAACATGAGCAAGCACATGTGAGTGCTCTGAGGTGTGTACACCACGCCTGTGCATGAAAATACATGTGTGTGTCTACACGTCCCAGCATGCATGTGAGCAGATGACTGACCAAGCCCAGAGTGGCTGCAGACAGAAGCCAGAGCCCCTCCAATCCTGATTTCTTTCCCCTGATCACCCCAAATCTCTGATCTATGTCTCAGCCCCATGCCCAGCAGATAGTTTTTCTCGTGTTAACTGAGAAAACTGCAATGGTAGCTGACCGCTGTCAATATCAGAAAACTGCAATGGTAGCTGACCGCTGTCAATATCTGCTACCATATTCCCGGTTCCCTCCAGCCGCAGCAGAACAGTCAATCCCTCCACCAGCAGCCATCCCTTTCCCTCTGGGGTCTCTGCCCATTCCCTCTGTCTTGGCTGCCGCCCATCACCAATTAAACAAGCTTAGGCTTCTCCCAACTTAACAAAAATCAACACAAACACATGCCAGGATGTTGTATCTCCTTCCAAGGGCCACACTGGCTCTTTCTCCCCTTCGAAGCCAGACTTCATAAAGGAGCTGTCTGCCTCCCCTGTATCCACCTTCTAGCCTCATACATCTCCCCCACTGCACTCCGGCTCCTACCCCTTCCCTCCCTGGAACCGCTTTCACCAAGGACGCTCATCCCCTCCCTGTGCTGAATCCATAAGTCACTCTTCAGCCCTCCTCTTACTGGCCTTTCGGCAAATTTGGTCCTACTGGTCACTCTCTTCTTCCTTAGTTTCTGAGAGGCCACGTGTTTGCAGCTCCCTCCCACACACTGGCTACTCCTTCTCAGGCCCCTCTGCGGTATCCTATAAATGCTGCAGTGTTCACTTTGCCTATCCTGCCCCCACCCCTTTTCTAAGGATCTGCATCCCCAGAATCTGCCAACTGAACAGTTCCATAATCTGCCATCTCAGGTGGTGACCAACTAGACCAGAGGGCACTCCAGATCCAAATCTCATTTATCACATACTCTCTCCTGGGCTAGGATTTGAGATCTTAAGAGGTTCTTATCCATCTCTTTGTCCTTGCCCTGGGAAGGCAGGTTAGCATGAGGCTAGGCTGGCCCAGATGCAGATAGAGCAGAGAAAGCCAGTTGCAGCAAGAGAATAAGGCAGACACACAGAGAAAAAGAGAACAAGAGACCACATGGACCCAGATAAAAAGAGCTGGTGAGGCGACTTCCATTGGTTCTTAATGAATTCCAGGTCTCGGTTCCTCATCAGCCCTGGATGCGCTTTTTACCCCGGGGTTCTATTAAATATCCCCGAATTCTCCAAATAAATTCCCCTTTCTGTTTAAGCTAACTTGATGGGCTGCTCCTTGTAACCAAACAGCTCCAAAAGCAGCTCCTCTCGCTCTACCATCTCTTCAACACTGATTTGCCCCAGGAATCTTTCCTAGGAACTCTTCCTGTAACATTCTTCCCCAGCACTGTCCAGTGGAAATAGAATGCAAGCCACATATGTAACTCCAAATCATCTAGTAGCCATTTTTAAAAAGCTAAAAGAAAACAGATGAAATTAATTTTGAATATATTATGTACATAATATAATAATATTTGACCCAATATATTCAAATATTGCATTTCAGGATTAATCAATATTAACATTATTAATTAGATATATTATAACCTTAAATTCAGACTAAGTCTTCAAATTCTGGTGTGTATGTTCCACTAGCAGCATATTTCAGTTTGGACTAGCTCAATTCAAGCACTCGGTAGTGGCTACTGGCTACCACCTTGGACAACTCAGACATACTGCAGGGCTTTAATTATCAGCCACAGAGCTAATTACTCTCAAATCTGTATTTAGATATTTGAGAGAGAGCTTAATAAATGTGAAAGGGATGGTATTGTACCCCTGCGTCAACCTTCTGGTGACTTCCCACTGGGATAAAATCTAAAGTCTTTCACAAGGCCTGCCATGACCAGGCCCAACCTGCCTCAACAGCTTTGGTTTTTAACACTCTCTACACCTTGTACCCAGAAATCCAGCCTCAACTGATTTTTTTCAGATCCTAGACTGCCCCTGCTCTTCACCATGCCCAGCACTTGGCTTCTCCCCATCAAACTCCACAGCACTTGGCTCACGCCAACTCATCCTTAAGGCCTAGCTTAGATGGATTCCTCTGAAAAGCCTTCTGTGACACCCCCCCCACCCAACTGCCCCATAGCCTGGGTTGGGCACCCTGCTTATCAGACAATGAACTGTGATCACAGTTGTGTCTTAGTGGGTGTTTCCCTGGAAGCAGACTCCAAGACAAGAATTTGAGTCCAAGTACCATAGATTATTTGGCAGGAGATCCTAGAAAGCGTAAGTAGGGGAGTTAGGGGGTAAGTCAGGGAAGAGAATCAAGAGGCAAGAGGAAAGAGAATGAGAAGGGAAGAAGGGTCTCCCATCCTAGCCCATCTGTCACCCAGCCATGTGGGAAGCTGCTGGGACTGGCCATTTATGATCATGTTGGATGCAGGACTCCCCCCTTGCCAACCTGTAGATAACCTGGGGCTGGCACCTAGGACCAGCCTTGTGCTACACTGCCCCCTGAGATCTGGCCCTTTTGCTAAGAGTGCTATGGGGTTGGATGGGGAGAAGCCACCTAGTTTCTATCTTGGAACCTGGTTTCTACCTATAGAGTTTCTACTGTGGAGCCTAGGATCAGCTGACAACAGAGCCAGCAATGCCTCTCCTTGGTTTGACTGGGTCTCAACCTGGAGGGAGAAGAACTAGGCTCAGGGAGGAATGCTGACCCCACCATGCCCCCATCTTTCAGTTGTCCGGAATTCCGAGTGGCTGCCAGGATGTCCTGGCCATGACTATTCCTGTGCTGCTTCAGGGTGCTTATTGCAAGGACACACATGAAGGGAAGGAAAGACACCCAGGAAAATGCTTTCCAGGTACATGGTCAGGACTCATGGTGAACTGAGATGTTGGTCAGGACAAACTGGCCACTCACAAGACCCGTTCTTTTTGCAATCCCCAAATCCCCATTCTGGATTCCTCCTTCTCTCCATTGCTGCTTATTCCTCTACAACCCCAGCTCCGCTTGCTTTTTCTACTCCCTCCCTTCTGTCTCTAAGCAGGGACTCCACCTGGCTCGGTGCATGGAGATCCAATATGGAGCACCACTTTTGGGCAGAGTCCTCATGCTGCGTCAACTCATAGGTCACTGGCCTCATGTCCAGCCTTTATATGGAAGTCTTTGGATGAATTTCTAATTTCTGCACCATCCATCAGCCAGGATAGTCAGGCCACAAGGCACAAAGCTCACAGTGTATCTCAGAATTCCTTACTCAGAATGTTGCGAGGGGCCTGGCAGACACTTGGAATCTGCTGGACTCCTCCCCAAGTCAATCATTTCAAACCCATGCTTAGGACATGTGATCTAAGTAAGAGTGTTTTATATGATCTGTAAATTATGTATTTGAAAAATCTCACAAAAGAATAAAAACAAAAATCACAGGTAGTCCCACACTTTAAATCCCAATTATAAAATGGAATAAAGTTATACAAAATCAGGACTTAATCCCAGAAAATCTGGGATATGTGATGGCTGCTGGCATGGTAGGAAGAACAATGGAGTCCAAAGAGTTGAGTTCCAGACTTGTTTGCTGTGTGATCATGGACAAATCCTTTGCCTGCTCTGGGCCTTGGTCTCCTTATGTGTACAATGAGACGTTTTTACCTGAGTGATGGCATTCAACTTAGATGGCATGTGGTTCTATGGCTCTGGGCCAATCAGAGATTCCCATATTTGACCCTTTCTCAGTGAGCATGACCAGAATTTAAGTCTATATTCCAGTCAGCACAAGGAAGTCCCATTGTGAGGTTTTAGTGGCCCAGAAGGTTCCCCTAAGGGACAGTTCCTGGCTCTGAAAATCACTTGCTATGAGAGTATGCCCATCCAGAAACTCTCCATGAGCCAGGAGGCTGCTGGGGAATCCCTTGCCACTCAGATGATCCCAGGACCCAAACACAATTCCAGGCCCAGAGTCTGCAATGGAGTCTTTTCTAGACTCAGCCAGGCTCGGAGCTCGTCAGGCAGTCAGGAGGGAGCTCTTCTCCAACGTGGGGTTGGCACAGGCTTAGAGAGGGAGGGTGCTTGTAGGGGCCCACCATCCCCCGCTGCCCTCAACACTCCACCCACTCCCCCATGAGGGCACCAGGTCCTGGCAGGAGACTGGCCTCGCAGTCCCCAAGCTGTTTGTCCAGCTGTCCTCGCATCCCCAGACCACAGGACTCTTATGTGTCTTGGCCTGGAGAATGTTGTCAGGCATCTGGACACCCACTGGGTCCCAGCCCAGAACCAACAACGGGTGGGAGGGGGAAGGCTGGGCTGAGTTACATACCTTTCTGGGCCTCCCCTTTTCTCTTTTGCACATATGAGCCCAGATAATTTCCAAAACCCTTTGGGCTGGGCAGTCTACACCTCAACAGCAGCAGTTAAGAACTCATCCTTGAAGTTAGACAGAATGGGTTTGAACCAATCAAAGATTTCATGGATCTCAGAGTCCTGGTAAATGATAAATACCCTCCCAGCTTCATGCACAAGGCTGTAGTTTGCACGAACTGTACAACATTCACAAGGCATCTCGACCTCTAACAAGAGAAGCTGGACATCAAACTACATCCCTTCAACAGCAAGACGGAGATTTCTGCCCAGAAGAACTGAGAAACATCCTTTCTTCTCATGACCCTTGGCATTGGCTCATTTGTATAGGGCCTGGAGTGCTTTCTGTAAAATGATGGGACCCTAATCATCCGTCGTGTTTAGACACATGCCCAGAGAATGATGAAGCTAGGTGGGGGGCAGTCAGCAGGAGCCAGACTACCTAGAGGGATAGTTAGGGACCCAAAATGGAGACACACCATAAAGGGCAAGGAAGAGTCCAGCACGGTAAGCCAAGCTCAACAGTCAAGTGAGGATATAGTGGAGAAGGATGTTAGAGCAGACACAGGAAGATCAGTTTCCTGATTCAGCCACCCCAGTGGTGGAAGTGGCTGGGTGGGCCCAGGCGGGGAAAGAGCTGCAGGTCTTTGGAGGCCAGGCTATCCAGCTGTCCTCCAGCAGAACAAGGAGGAGGAGAATGTCTCTTCCTGGGGGTTCTTGGAAATATTTTGATAGGAGTCATCTTTCCTTGGCCAAGCAGGTATAGGATTGATTACTACACACACAAACTCTGCAACTTCTTTTTTCTTTTTCTTTTTTAATGGAGTCTCGCTCTGTCACCCAGGCTGGAGTGCAGTGGCGTGATCTTGGCTCACTGCTACCTCCACCTCCCAGGTTCAAGCAATTCTCCTGCCTCAGCCTCTTGGAGCAGCTGGGATTACAGGTGCACACCACCTAATTTTTGTATTTTTAGTACAGAGGGATTTCACCATGTTAGTCAGGATGGTCTCGAACTCCTGACCTTGTGATCTGCCTGCCTCAGCCTCCCAAAGTGCTGGGATTACAGGCATGAGCCACCGCGCCCAGCCTGCAACATCTTTTAAGGTAGCGTTTCTCAATCTCAGCACCACTGACATTTGGGGGTCTAGATAATTCTTCATTGTGGGGGCCTGTCCCGTGCATTGCAGGATATTCGGCAGCATCCCTAACCTCTACCCTCTAAAAGCCAGTAGCACCACCACCATCCTGAGTCATGGCAACCAAAAATATCTCCAGACATTGCCAAGTGTCCCCTGGGGGGCAAAATCACCGCCAGTCAAAAATCACTGTTCTTAGGATAAGATATACTTAGGCATATTTTCTTTCTAAAATCAATGTGATAGTCCCACCTTTTCACCAGAAACAAATAAGAAGAGCCAGCAACCACTGAATTACAGGGCATCTGAGCTACTTTAAGCTTCTTACCTATATTAGTTCATTTAACGCTCCAAAAACTCAAGGCAGCCAACATAGCTATTATCCCCATCTTGCAAATGAGGACACTGAGGTACAGAGGAGTTTAGTCACTTGCCCCTGGTTCCACAGCCAGTAAGTGTGGAGTGAGGATGTGGGCCCAAGTAGACTGACTCCAGAGTCCATGTTTTATATAATATGAGTTGCATAAGTTAATAACAAGAAGCTGCCATCTACTCTCTCTCACTGTCCTCAATCTGGGATCCAACCAACTGGATCCCATGGAAACCCATCCAATCAGAGCTCCACACTTCCCTGATCACATGTAACTCAGGAGCCAAAACTCTGTTGGAGGAATTCACATGATTGTCTTAGAGTTGTGGCTAAAAACACAGTGAGTTCATGCTCATTGTTTTAAAAAATAACACTATGGCTGGGCGCGGTAGGTCACTCCTGTAATCTCAGACATTTGGAAGGCTGAGGCAGGTGGATTGCTTGAGCCCAGGAGTTCAAGACCAGCCTGGGCAACATAGCAAAACCACATCTCTTAAAAATAAATAAATAAATAAATACATGTGTGCTGGTGAACACATGTAGTTCTAGCTACTCAGGAGGCTGAACTGGGAAGATAATCTGAGCCTGGAGAGGTCAAGGCTGCAGTGTGCCAAGGTTGTGCCACTACAGTCCAGGCTGGATGACAGAGTGAGACCCTATCTCAAAAATAAAGAGGCCAGGCATGGTGTCTCATGCCTATAATCCCAGCACTTTGGGAGGCTGAGATGGGCAGATCACCTGAAGTCAGGAGTTCGAGACCAGCCTGGCCAACATGGTGAAACCCCATCTCTACTAAAAATAACAAAAATTAGCCAGGCGTGGTAGCACATGCCCATAATCCCAGCTACTCGGGAGGCTGAGGCATGATAATCACTTGAACCTGGGAGGCAGAGGTTGCAGTGAGCTCAGATTGCACCATTGCACTCCAGCCTGAGCAACAGAGTGAGACTGTGTCTCAAAAAGAAAGAGAAGAGAAGAGAAGAAAAGAGAAGAGAAGAGAAGAGAAGAGAAGAGAAGAGAAGAGAAGAGAAGAGAAGAGAAGAGGGGAGGAGAGGGGAGGGGAGCGAAGGGGAGGTGACAAAGGAGGGGAGGGGAGGGGAGAAGAGAAGAAAACAAGAAGAAAAGAAAAGAAAAGAAAAGAAAAGAAAAGAAAAGAAAAAAGACACTATGGACAGAAGACAGTATGACTAAGGGAAAAATCTGACCCTTGGAAGGGTCAGAAGAATCACTGGAAGAATCACCCGACATTGTGTATGACGTTGGTCTTAGGTCCCACTCCAAGAGCGGCCTCTGACTTCTGTTGTTTCTTCCAAATGAATAAAACCATGGTTCTATAAGATGTGAGCTGTCCCCAGAAGAACAAAGACTGGGGTTGCCACATTTAGCAAATAAGGATACAGGGTGCCCAGTCAAATTTGCATTTCAAATCAATGAAGAATTGCTTAGTATAAGTATGTCTCATGCAATATTAGAGACATACTCATACTTTTAAAAACTCTTCATTGACCTAAAATGCAAATTTGACTGGGCACCCTGTAATTTCCCTGGCAACCCTTCCCAAAAGCAGACTATTTGGATCTCATCCACTAAAAAGGGCAGAAACTCCTCAAAAGGCCACCACACTTTCCAGAGCCCAGTCTCCTTCCTAAAAGGAAGACAAATAGGTCCAATAGATCCCACTCTGGCCCCCCCTACCCCCAGATGCCCAGATGCCCCCCCAAGACACCCCTCTCCCTCCTCCTATTCAGTCCACCCTCTCCTGCCCTTTATAACCACTTGGAGAAATTCCACTGACACAAGGAATCCTTGGAGGGTTAATCCTTCTGATACCAAGTCACACTTTAACTCATTCCCTCCAGGCCAAGGATTAAAAACTGCCCATGCAAGGGTCAGGTCTCCAGCAGACCCTGAAAGCTGAGCTGCCCTGACCCCCAAAGTGAGGAGAAGCTGCAAGGGAAAAGGGAGGGACAGATCAGGGAGACCGGGGAAGAAGGAGGAGCAGCCAAGGAGGCTGCTGTCCCCCCACAGAGCAGCTCGGACTCAGCTCCCGGAGCAACCCAGCTGCGGAGGCAACGGCAGTGCTGCTCCTTCAGCGAAGGACAGCAGGCAGGCAGACAGACAGAGGTCCTGGGACTGGAAGGCCTCAGCCCCCAGCCGCTGGGCTGGGCCTGGCCCAATGGCCTTTAATGACCTCCTGCAGCAGGTGGGGGGTGTCGGCCGCTTCCAGCAGATCCAGGTCACCCTGGTGGTCCTCCCCCTGCTCCTGATGGCTTCTCACAACACCCTGCAGAACTTCACTGCTGCCATCCCTACCCACCACTGCCGCCCGCCTGCCGATGCCAACCTCAGCAAGAACGGGGGGCTGGAGGTCTGGCTGCCCCGGGACAGGCAGGGGCAGCCTGAGTCCTGCCTCCGCTTCACCTCCCCGCAGTGGGGACCGCCCTTTCTCAATGGCACAGAAGCCAATGGCACAGGGGCCACAGAGCCCTGCACCGATGGCTGGATCTATGACAACAGCACCTTCCCATCTACCATCGTGACTGAGGTGAGCACCTGGGGCTCCCCATCCAGGGGCCAAGATGGGAAGATGGGGGCCTTTGTTAAAAAAAAAAAAAAAAAGTACATGGAGAAATTAACTGCTGAGTTTTTTAACTGCTGAGTTAAAAAGAAAAATGCTCTCAGCTGTCAGGACCAGAGAGGCAAAGGGCAAAGTGCCGGAGGAAGAGGGTGACATGGACCCCAGAGGACCAGCTGAAGCGGGGGGAAGGGGATTCTCTGAAGCCAGGCTCATCTCTGCCTGACCCTTGCTCCTCTCCCCACAGTGGGACCTCGTGTGCTCTCACAGGGCCTTACGCCAGCTGGCCCAGTCCTTGTACATGGTGGGGGTGCTGCTCGGAGCCATGGTGTTCGGCTACCTTGCAGACAGGTCAGTCCTGGGTAGGGTCAAGGGGATGGGCTGGGCTGGGATTAGGGGCTCAGCTGGGCTCAGGGTGTCTAGGTGGGAGCTTGGCATTGCCAGCCAGGACTGGTTTGAGGATCTACAGCACCAGCCTCATACTTCAGAGGTCCTCAAAAGACCCAAGCCGAGGCATCATCCAGGGTGAGCCCTCCTCTCCTGGCTCAGCCTGACCCCCATCAGTCTCCAGGGCCCTGCTACAAGTCTCCCCTCCTCCCACAGGCTAGGCCGCCGGAAGGTACTCATCTTGAACTACCTGCAGACAGCTGTGTCAGGGACCTGCGCAGCCTTCGCACCCAACTTCCCCATCTACTGCGCCTTCCGGCTCCTCTCGGGCATGGCTCTGGCTGGCATCTCCCTCAACTGCATGACACTGAGTGAGAGATGCTTACCAGCCCACTCCCCTCCGGCTACCCAGCCCAGCAACCCCTTTCCAGCCTCCCCTCCCAGCCTGCCCCTCCTGAGCCCTGCCTGCCCTCCAGCCTCTCTCGGGTCTCACCTTCCTGCCAATAGAACAACCTTTTCTCAGGCTCATGCCACCCTGACCCCTCATTTAAAAACAGGATTGCAGGCCAGGCGCAGTGGCTCACACCTGTAATCCCAGCACTTTGGGAGGCTGAGGTGGGCAGATCACGAGGTCAGGAGATCGAGACCATCCTGGCTAACATGGTGAAACCCCGTCTCTACTAAAAATACAAAAAATTAGCCGGGTGTGATGGCGGGCGCCTGTAGTCCCAGCTACTCGGGAGGCTGAGGCAGGAGAATGGCGTGAACCCGGGAGGCGGAGCTTGCAGTGAGCGGAGATTGCGCCACTGCACTCCAGCCTGGGCAATAGAGCGAGACTCTGTCTCAAAAAAAAAAAAAAGCAGGATTGCAAACTCCATTGTTAGAGCCAGCAGATCGTGTAAGACGGCCAGGTGCAGGAGGCATTAGGGAATGGTGAGAACTGTATTCAAAGGAGAGACACCTTCATCCAGAGACACTACAGGCACGCAGCTGCTCCAGGCAGGAGATCCTAGGGCTGTCATAGCTTCCCCCTCCTCTTTGATTAATGTAAAATAACCCAGTTTTTTTTCATGTTTGCAATTAACTCTAATAATAAACATAGGATGAGGCAGCATCGTGCAGACAGGACACATTTGTGGACTGAGTGTGGTCTCTCCATGGGCCATTGATGTGCATCCTCTGATGGATCAACCCCCGCTTACCCCATGTTTCCCAAATGAGGAATCCAAGGCCAAGAAGAAGGGAAAGGATTTATCCAAGGGCATTCCTCAACCACAGAAGGGAATCCAGGCATTTGGGATTCTCTGGACTAGAGGAATTAACTGGGACTGGGCTAGAGCCTGGGCAAGACACCTAAGAAATCCAACCCCCAAGTCCAGCCTAAGTATCCAAGTCCCTGTCCCAGCAGCCCAATGGGGAGCCCACCTGGACAGGAGGCAGGCCTCTCCAGACCACACCAGAGAGGTGGTCCCACTCCTACTTCAAGACTCCAGGATGGAGAAAAGCCACTGCCTCCTCCAAGATGCTCTGGCCACTGAGAGTGGAATCCAGCCCACAGCTGAAGAAGACCAGAGGAATGGTTGCTGCTGAAGACAGACCAAGTGGCCAGAGGTGCTCTCAATGGAGAAGGAACTCTAGCCAGGAGAATAGGTTGAGGAGGAGCAGAAAAAAAAAAAAAAATCAAGAGTGTGGAGGGGGCAGTTCCCAGATATTCTGAACCCAGCTCCTCATCCATACCTCCACTGAAATTCCCCCACTCCCATCACCCTGGCACTCAACTTACTCGATGCATTTTCCACTGAGCCTTGGGACAGGCCAAGGTTTGGATGGAGGGAGGGGCTTTTACTAGCCCAGCAGCCCAGGTAGTTGCAGCATCCTGTCTTAACCCTCTTTCCAGATGTGGAGTGGATGCCCATTCACACACGGGCCTGCGTGGGCACCTTGATTGGCTATGTCTACAGCTTGGGCCAGTTCCTCCTGGCCGGTGTGGCCTACGCTGTGCCCCACTGGCGCCACCTGCAGCTACTGGTCTCTGCGCCTTTTTTTGCCTTCTTCATCTACTCCTGGTGCGTGGGGCCTAGGGTTGGAGGTGGTTGCCACAGGAGCCCAGAGGCTGCAAGGGACAGGACATCTCCCAGAGCTCAGCACACATCCCATCCCACAAATGTAGAGAAGGTCAAACCCAGTCCAATGCCTCTGTGTGACAGATAGGGAAACCAAGGCTGTGGGGAGAAGGCTTTGCCCCAGGATATCCAATTCTCTGGCTTCCCCCACTCAGTTCTCCAGCCTGCCTGCTCTGCTCCCCCTACCCGCAACCAAGAGCTGAGCTTCTGGATTGGGGAATATGTCATTACCAAGCTGGGCACTGCCTCGTGGTCCTAGAGAGAGGGATTTGGCAAGGCCCCTGGGTTCCCAACCTTAAATAAAATCCCATCGCAGACCCCTAGAAAGCCCAGCCCCAGCCCCCAACCCAGCTGACTGGAACTGAAGCCATGCTGACACCCACCCCCACCCCCGCTCCCAGGTTCTTCATTGAGTCGGCCCGCTGGCACTCCTCCTCCGGGAGGCTGGACCTCACCCTGAGGGCCCTGCAGAGAGTCGCCCGGATCAATGGGAAGCGGGAAGAAGGAGCCAAGTTGAGTATGGAGGTGAGATCCCCTGAGACTTCTCATGATAACCTCCCAGGGCTTCACCCCCAAACCCCAAACCCAGGACCCAGGGCCCGGGGAACTCCTCTGAGTAAGGGAGGAGCTGGGAGGAGCTCCTTGGGAGGATCCCGGGCCCTGAGCTCTGCCGGTCCCAGCAGGTACTCCGGGCCAGTCTGCAGAAGGAGCTGACCATGGGCAAAGGCCAGGCATCGGCCATGGAGCTGCTGCGCTGCCCCACCCTCCGCCACCTCTTCCTCTGCCTCTCCATGCTGTGGTAGGCCCAGAAAGACAGACAGACTGAGACAAAAGGCTGGCTGGGGCAGGAGGAGACACAATGGGTGAAAGAGGACAGAGAAGAGGGCAGGAAGGTCAGCAGACCTGCTGTGAGAAGCAGTAACCCCACACTAGGGATCATCCTTAGGAACCAGATGCCCCCCAGCCTCAACTCAGTCCCAGTCTCCACACGGGACACCAGTCTCCCCATCTTGTCCTTTCACTAGCCCTGTTCCAATGTGGAGACACCTCATCAGGACCAGTGGGCTGCAGAGTCAATAGACTTACATCATGAAGGCAGAGACCAGTCTGGCTTGCAAAATATTCATAGATTTTAGTGGCCTGATGGTGCCTGCCAGAAACACAGGCACAGGCAACAAGATGACTAAAACTCATCTCCAAAGAACACTTTGGCCAAGGCCAAAGAAAATCTTCCTTTCCCTTTGCAACACTCCCCATTATCCTTCCTTCCCATCACCATAGCAATCCCATGACAGTTAAGGGAAACATAGTCAGAAGGAACAATCCTGCCAATGAATTATTTGCTTCCAATTTGGGATTTATTCTCAGTCATGGGCTCTAGCCAATAATCTTGAGCTTCGTTTTTTGGGCTCTTGACATCTTAAAAAGCACAACACTCATCCCAGGACCATGGACAGGTCCCAGAAGGTTCTGTACTCTCCCAGCTGCCTTGGCCCTGAAGATGGCTTGGGTATGCACCTGCCCTCCCTCAGTCCAGCATCAATTGATAAGATGAGAACTAAACCTATGTAAATCCTACAGAGCAACTAAGTGAAAATTCCCCCAATTAACTGCAACCCTAGTTATCAGAAGATTGGGAAATTTGGAGTATTAGAGGACTACCTCAATACTTAAACTCTGCAGTTTAATTATATGGTTAAATGAAGAAATATTAGCCAAGGCAGATTCCAGCTCCTTAAGCAGGGCACCCAATGCAGTTCCCCCACTGTTTTGAAAGAGCACCCCACTTTAAGCCTTCCTAACAAACTCCATACCCCTCTCTTCTCTCGGCTAGGTTTGCCACTAGCTTTGCATACTATGGGCTGGTCATGGACCTGCAGGGCTTTGGAGTCAGCATCTACCTAATCCAGGTGATCTTTGGTGCTGTGGACCTGCCTGCCAAGCTTGTGGGCTTCCTTGTCATCAACTCCCTGGGTCGCCGGCCTGCCCAGATGGCTGCACTGCTGCTGGCAGGCATCTGCATCCTGCTCAATGGGGTGATACCCCAGGGTGAGCACCCACGAGCACCTTGGCCCCTTCTTCTCAGCCCCATCCCCACACATAACCCAACATCTCAGAAGGGAGGGGGCCAATTCCTCCTAGCCTCCACTCCCAAGCTCCTGCTATCCCCCCTTCTTTCTCTCTAGACCAGTCCATTGTCCGAACCTCTCTTGCTGTGCTGGGGAAGGGTTGTCTGGCTGCCTCCTTCAACTGCATCTTCCTGTACACTGGGGAACTGTATCCCACAATGATCCGGTGAGTGGGAGCCTGATGGGAGAATGACAGCCTTTTCCTGGGGAAAGACATTCTTCTGTGCACAGGTCAGACCCCAGAGCTAAATCAAGTACATCCCAGCCCAAAGGCCCCTCCCAACACTCATCATTGCAAGGCACATAGTAGCCACTGAGTACACACCTCATGGCCTAGCTAACACAGGTGTTACTGTCCTCTACTTACGGGACCCTAGAAGATCTCAAAAGTAGCCACCAACTGGGGCAGGGTAAGGAACCAAGAAGACACATCTCAGAGACAACAAATTGAAGTCTTCCTTTAATCTCCAAAACACAAATTAGAAGCTGCCACCAAATCTACATTCCATCTATAAACCAAGTGATATATCTGAAAGCAAAGACCACAAACATGAAAGCAATTTCCTATCTCAAGGTTCACTCCTGATAATATCCCAGCAATAGGAATAAATATAGTATTGCTTATTTGAGTCCTAAGATGGGGGGCAGTATTTTTGCATTAAGAAACAAGAATGGGGGCCCGGCACGGTGGCTCATGCCTGTAATCCCAGCACCTTGGGAGGCCGAGGCAGGTGGATCACAAGGTCAAGAGATCAAGACCGGCCTGGCGCGGTGGCTCACGCCTGTAATCCCAGCACTTTGGGAGGCCGAGGCAGGCAGATCACGAGGTCAGGAGATCAAGACCATCCTGGTTAACAAGGTGAAACCCCGTCTCTACTAAAAATACAAAAATAGCTAGGCGTGGTGGCAGGCGCTTGTAGTCCCAGCTACTTGGGAGGCTGAGGCAGGAGAATGACGTGAACCCGGGAGGCGGAGCTTGCAGTGAGCCGAGATGGCGCCACTGCACTCCAGCCTGGGCGACAGAGCAAGACTCCATCTCAAAAAAAAAAAAAAAAAAAGAGATCGAGACCATCCTGCAAGACCATCCTGGCTAACCAACATGGTGAAACTCCGTCTGTACTAAAAATACAAAAATTAGCTGGGCATAGTGGCACACACCTGTAGTCCCAGCTACTCAGGAGGCTGAGGCAGGAGAACAGCTTGAACCTGGGAGGCGGAGGTTGCAATAAGCTGACATCGCGCCACTGCACTCCAGCCCCAGCAAGAGAGCGAGACTCTGTCTCAAAAAAATAAAATAAAATAAAATAAAATAAACAAGAATGGGATGCAAAATTTACATGAGATAACAAAGAAATGTCAGGCTTCCCTGGGCTACTTGGAGTGGGCCTGTAAAGTCTGCAAAGTGGAACCCTGAGGGTCATGGTCCTGTGCCCTTACCAGATTTCAGATGAAAGAGCAATAATCCAAAGCACTCACTATGTACCAGGCAGTGTCTTAAACTTTTCACAAATATTAATTCATTTAATCTGCATAACAAGCCATTGTGGTAGGCACTATCATTATTCCCATTTACAAACATGAAAGCTGAGGCAAAGAGAGGTTAAGTGACTTCTCCAAGATCATGCAGCTAACAAATGGTGAAGCATGCATTTGAACCCCAAGCAGTATGTCTCCTGAGTCAATGTTTTTAACCTCTTCTCTCAGAAGAATGTTCTTAACATGCAGATTCCAGCTCCCTCCCCCTAGGGATTCTAATCCAATAGGTGTATGTTGGCTTGTTGCAACTATAACACAATTCCTCCAGGTGATCTGAGAACCATAGGTGTAACACAACTGAATCATTTGACAGCTGCAGAAACTGAAGCCCACGGAGGGAAAGGGGCTTGCCCAAAGTCACACAGCAAGTTAAGGGCAAAGGCAAAATTCAATCTTAAGTCTCTTTATTCTCTGGCCAGAACCTTTTCCAACTTCTATTTTTCAAAAGATCACCAACAGCTGTGGTGGGGGAGGACCATTTGAGCCCAGGAGTTTAAGACCAGCCCTGGCAACATAGAGACCCTATCTCTACAAAAAAAAAAAAAAAAAAAAAATCGCCAAATTGGTTTGCTAATCAAATGGGGAAGAGAGGAGGTACCGGGAGTGTCCTGGGGGCTGAGCCTGAGCTGCCACCCTCCAAATGGGACCAGCATCTGGGCATTCACGCCAGAACTCTAACCAACACCCATCCGCTGCGGGCCCTGCAGGCAGACAGGCATGGGAATGGGCAGCACCATGGCCCGAGTGGGCAGCATCGTGAGCCCACTGGTGAGCATGACTGCAGAGCTCTACCCCTCCATGCCTCTCTTCATCTACGGTGCTGTTCCTGTGGCCGCCAGCGCTGTCACTGTCCTCCTGCCAGAGACCCTGGGCCAGCCACTGCCGGACACGGTGCAGGACCTGGAGAGCAGGTGGGCCCCCACTCAGAAAGAAGCAGGGATATATCCCAGGTCACACATGCAGGTGTGACCTGGGGTGGTATTGAGACTCAAGCCCAGGCTTCCTCTTCTAGCCCAAAGCTCTGTGTCCCTTTGTCCCCAATTGCCTGAGCTTCTCCTAGAATCCTTCCTGGGGATCCCAGCTCCAGGGAGCAGTAGGTATTTGGGGCAGAGAGCAGGTGTCCAGGCACAGCTGAGCGGAGACCCCCTGGGAGCCTCCATATCCCGGCCCTGGCTTGGAGGCTGCATACCCAGAGTGCCATTCTTCTGCCGCCCTGCAGGAAAGGGAAACAGACACGACAGCAACAAGAGCACCAGAAGTATATGGTCCCACTGCAGGCCTCAGCACAAGAGAAGAATGGACTCTGAGGACTGAGAAGGGGCCTTACAGAACCCTAAAGGGAGGGAAGGTCCTACAGGTCTCCGGCCACCCACACAAGGAGGAGGAAGAGGAAATGGTGACCCAAGTGTGGGGGTTGTGGTTCAGGAAAGCATCTTCCCAGGGGTCCACCTCCCTTTATAAACCCCACCAGAACCACATCATTAAAAGGTTTGACGGCGCACCATCTCTCTGTGTCTCTCTTGTCTCAAAAGGAATGGCCACTCCATTTTAGTCAGCTTCCAGCCCAAGAGGCCATACAGTCCCCTCCCACCCACTCCATCCCTGGGACTTTACAAACCATCCCAGAAAATTAGAAAAGATTCTTGCCTTTGCCCCTCTCTATCCCTCCCTCTTCCCTCCCCCCCCATCCTCTAACCTATTCAAATATTTCTGTGAGATTTAGCTAAATATCTAATGCTCCTCCCTTCCCTGTCAGGCTAGAAACTGACAAGGGCTGAAATGACAGGCTGAAATGAAAGCAGCCAATCAGAGGCTTTGTTTCAAGCTCCTCCCACTCTGACAGCAGATGGGAACCTCTGACAGCAAAGGACAAGAAAAAGGACAACAGCTGGCCAGGTGTGGTGGCTCACACCTGTAATCCCAGCATGTTGGGAGGCCGAGGCGGGTGGATCACTCGAGCCAGGAGTTCAAGACCAGCCTGGGCAACATAGCGAGACACTGCCTCTATTTAAAAAAAAAAAAAAAAAAGACAACAGCTGTGACTTCAGGATGTCGGCCCCTCTAGCAGCATGCTCAGGATGATGGAATCTCTAGATTCCAGCAGGGTCTGGACTCAAAACCCGCTCTAGATTAGTCTGCTAGCTAACCTAATCCTGCCTGCTGCACTACCTGAGCTCTCTTGGTTGTTCTGCCTCCTGTGGGCTCTGGGCTGGTGGAGGGAAGAGAAGAGGGAAGGGGGAGTGGGGAACATACCCAGTGAGACCCAGCACTGAGTGCTAACTATGTGCCAGGCACTGTCCTAAGCCATTTGCCTATATTAACTCATTTACTCCTCCCTGTAACCCTTGGAGATTACTACAATTATTCCCTATTTTACAGATAAGAAAATCAAGACACAGAGAGGTTAAGTAACCTGTCCAGTTCACACAGCTGGTAAATTGTGGAGTCGGGATGAGAATCCAGACAATCTGGCACCAGGATATGTGTGCCTGACCCCTCTGCTGCCAGGAGCTGTGAGGCATTGAAACTTTAGCCTCTTTCACCCCCAGGACCCAGCTTCTCCTCCTTCCTTCTGGGCTGAAAAGAAAAGCACGAGAAGGGGAGGAAGGGAGATGATCATGGGAGGAACCATGTGAAAGGAGTTGGGGGGAAGGCAATTTAAGGGTTACAGTCAGGAAAAGACCAGGATGTCCAGCATCTGTGTCCTCAAAAGAGCTCACTTCAGGGAAGCCTGGGGCAGCCCGAGAAGGGCAGCCCGAGAAATGCAGCCCTGTTCACACCTACAGGTGGCAGGAGTGAGGCCTGCCGCGCCCTGCCATAAATGCTCGCTGGCACACTGCCTGGAACCCCATCCCCAGCAGCCAGCCTGGCCCGCGAGCCAGCCCCTTATCCCCCGGGGGAAAGTCCACATTCATTACTTGAGCTGTACACACTGCCTTCCAGGTGGGACCCTGGCCAGGGGCTCAGGTTGACTTAGGGCAATCTGGAAAGAGGGGTTGGCCTGAAGATCCCCTGAAAAAAAACCACACGGCCCGGGGAGAGCTCACAGCAACTCAGACAACAGGACTCTCAGGGCAAATCTGGGCACAGCAGAAATCACCACAACCCACCTCACCTCCTGGAACATCTGAAGCCTTGGTGTTCCCCCTTGGTGCTGAAACTCCTCATGCTCCCATTGGTTGCTTGTGGGTCACCAGCCCCAGTCATCCTGCAGTTTCTCAGGCAGCACTGCCCTCATGGCTGAGCCTCGTGGAGTGTCTGGACTGAGATCAGGAGTCGAGACACATGGATTTAGCCCTGCTTCTGCAGATCCGGGGTTTTAAGACCAGTGACTTGGCCTACCACTGGCTCCAGACCCTGCCAGCAACTCTGACATGCCCTGGCTCCTCCTGCAAGTCTCTCATCTCTGTGCTCAGATCACCTGGTATCTGCAGATGCCTCAGCAAGGCTGCCCAGAGCCAGCTGTAGCCTGCCCCAGCTGCACCCCAGCTGGTAAAAGTCCTGGGTGCTGATTCAGCCAGCTCAGACCATTCACACAGAATCCATTCCCCTAGCTCCTGGCCTGGGACTTCCTATACTCATCCTGTGCCCTTGACAAAAGAGAACCCTACCTTCCTCCCACTTCTAAGTCACCAGTAAGTGACTTCTGACCTTGCCTCCCCAAGGAGTCAGCCCCAAACACAGGCTCAGATCCCATCCTCTAGCCTTGGCCCTGAGGCTGAGTTGGGACACTGTCATGCCCCACCAGAGTGGCCTCAGATGCTCTCCCCCTTTTTTTTTTTTTTCCTGAGACAGTGTCTTGCTCTGTTGCCCAGGCTGGAGTGCAGTGACACGATCTCAGCTCACTGCAACCTCCGCCTCCCGGGTTCAAGCAATTCTCACTGCAATGTCAGCCTCCCAAGTAGCTGGGATTATAGGTGCATACCACCACACCTGACTAATTTTTCTATTTTTAATAGAGACAGGGTTTCACCATGTTAGCCAGGCTGGTCTTGAACTCCTGACTTCAAGTGATCCGTTCACCTCAGCCTCCCAAAGTGCTGAGATTACAGGCATGAGCCACTGCACCTGGCCTATCTCCAGTTTTGACCACAGGTCCTATCCTCAGCCAGCTTGGCAGGGCCTTGTAGCCACCCCTCAGTTTCCTGGCCAGGATGGCACACTCAGGAGGATCCTCAACTGCCTGGTCCTGTAGAGTGCTCACCAGAAGCCACATTCTCAGGGCTCCATGCCATCATCCCAGGTCCCACCTTGATAGCCCCAGTTTCACACCACTCCAAGCCCCTCCCTTAGGCTCTTCTCTCCCCTTTCCCGGGTGTTTGCATGACCCATTTGGGTCATGTATAGAGCAGATGCCCAAATAGCTAAATTTCATATCATGTGGGAAGCTGAATAATGGTCCCCAAATATGCCCACATCCTAATCTCTGGAACCTGTATGTTACCTTACATGGTAAAAGCGATTTTGCAGTTGTGATTAAACTAAGGATTTTGAGATCAGGGGTGGGTTATCCTGGATTATCTGGGTGGACCCGATGTGGTCACAACAGTACTTATAGGAGAAAGGTAGGAGATCAGAGTGGGTAGTAGATGAGACAACAGAAGCAAGAGGGTGGAGTGAAGCAAGAAGGGACCAAAAAGAATTTTTAAAAAACACATTGAAGTCAAAACAGAGACCATAAACCTCAATTCATTCAATAACTTATCATTCAAACCACTAAGTAAACGCATTTGGTGTTGTCAAAAAAAAAAAAAAAAGAAGGAACCACCAGCCAAAGAATGCAAATGGCCTCTAAAAGGCAAGGAAATGGATTCTCCCCTAAAGCCTGCAAAAGAAACGCAGCTGGGTCGACATATTGATTTTTTTTTTCTTTTTTTTTTTTTTGAGGCGGAGTCTCATTCTGTCACCCAGGCTGGAGTGCAGGGGCGCAATCTCGGCTCACTGCAACCTCCACCTCCTGGGTTAAAGCAATTCTCCTGCCTCAGCCTCCCGAGTAGCTGGGATTACAGACATGTATCACCATGCCCAGCTACTTTTTGTATTTTTTGTAGAAATGGGGTTTCGCCATGTTGGCCAGGCTGCCTTCCAAGTTCAAGTGATTCTCCCGCCTCAGCCTCCCAAATAGCTGGGACTACAGGCGTGCACCATCATGCCCTGCTAATTTTTGTATTTTTAGTAGAGACAGGGTTTCACCATGTTGGACAGGCTGGTCTCGAACTCCTGACCTTAGGTGATCCGCCTGCCTTGCCCTCCCAAACTGCTAGAATTACAGACGTGAGCTACCACGCCCCACTGACATATTGATTTTAGACATCTGGCCTCCAGAATTACAAGAGAACAAATCTGTACTGTTTTAAGCCACTAAATTTGTGGCAGTTTGTTAACAACAGCAATATGAAACTGATATGCATCCCTTATTCTTAGATTCCTCCAGGGAGGCCTCTGGAGATTTTCTTTTTCCCGTGCACTGTAATTTTTGTAGGGATGGGTTGTAATGTCTGGATCATCACAGGCCTCACCTCTTCCTATTGTCTTATAGCTTGTCGGATTCACAGAGTCTAAATTAGCCACTAGCCCTTGTAGACACTTAAGTTTGGGACTCCAAGACTGCTCTGTGCTACACTCCCACCACTACCATTCCTTGTGTTTGAAAATTGTGTCATAGGTGCAGGAAGCAAAAGGAAAACACTGACTGGGTAGACTCTATTGCCCCACTGCACCTCCTCTTTCAAGAAAACCATTTGGATGTTCTCTGAGATGTGACTGTCTCCATGTGGTTCATGTCATAGTCATAGAACAGCGGAGGACTCTACTGCAAAAATGCTGTAGTAATGACCGGGTGCGGTGGCTCATGCCTGTAATCCCAGCACTTTGGGAAGTTGAGGCAGGTGAATCACCTGAGGTCAGAAGTTCAAGACCAGCCTGACCAGCCTGGCCAACATGGCGAAACCCCATCTCTACTAAAAGTACAAAAATTAGCTGGGTGTGGTGGTGGTTGCCTGTAATCCCAGCTACTCAGGAGGCTGAGGCAGGAGAAGCTTGAACCTGGGAGGTGAAGGTTGCAGTGAGCCGAGATCGTACCACTGCACTCCAGCCTGGGCAACAAGAGCGAGACTCCTCTCAAAAAAAAAAAAATTCTGCAGTAATAAGCTAGATGAACTTGAGGCTCAGCTTCCCTGACCCATTCTAGTGAGGTCTGCTCCTCTTAAACCCCTCCCCCAGTAGAATCCTGCACCCCAGTAGCAATAGTAAGTGCCATGTGAACCACACCCATAGAAGAGACCAAGCAGCCTGTAAGGGCTGAATGTAGGGTTTAGATGTAGGTGGCGGACAACTTTGAGTCTGGATGGATGTCCAGAACTGTGGCAGCCATCCTGTAACCCAGAGGGAAACTGGAGCATGGACTAAGGCAACCAATGAGGATATTATAATGGAAAGATGGAACTAATCTGGGGTTTGATGATTTAACCCCACCGATTTAATCAATACTGGCACCACCTACCTCTGCTCTGATTGTTAAGGGTAACAATTTAAGTCCTCCTTATACTTTAAGCTGGTGTGAGTTCGTTTTTCTATGATTTTTGGTCAAAGATATCTTATATTTTTACAGCTTTATTGAAATACAACAGACAGACAATTAGTTGCTCAGGTGGTGGTGGTGTTGGTATTGTTGAGACAGGCTCTTGCTCTTGGCCCCAGGCTGGAGTGCAGTGGTGTGATCACAGCTCACTGCAGCCTCAACCTTCTGGGCTCAACAATTATCCCATGTCAGCCTCCTGAATAGCTGGGACTACAGGCAAGGGCCACCACTCCTAGCTAATGTTTGTATTTTTTTGAAGAGACAGGGTCTCCCTATGATGCCCAGGCAGAGTCGCTCATATTTACAGTGTAAAATCGGATGCGTTTCAACACATGCATACATCCATGAAACCATCACTACAATCAAGACAATGAACATAACCATCACCACCAAAAGTTTTCTCATGCTCCTTCTAGACATAGGTTTCTACTTCTCTTAAACCAGATTCTCTTGCCCAGATTAGTTTCATCTTTCCATTATATTATCCTTAAATATCAAGGAGTGGAATGGCTGAGTACTATGTAAGGTGTATGTTTAACTTTTTAAGAAATAGCCAAACAGCCGGGTGTGGTGGCTCATGCCTGTAATCCTAGTAACTCAAGAGGCTGACGCAGGAGGACCCCTTGACCCCAAGAGTTCAAGACCAGCCTGGACAACATAGCAAGACCCTGTCTCTAAAAAATAAAAATAAATAATTTTAAACCATGTTTTTAGTAGAGACAGGGTCTCGCCATGTTACCCAGGCTGATGTCAAACTCCTGGCCCCAAGTGCTGGGGTTGTAGGCATGAGCTATCACACCAGCCAAAATTTTACAAAAAGAAATAGCCAAACAATTTTCTTAACATTTTATATTCCCACCAGCTGTATATGAGAGATCCAGTTGTTCCACATCTTTGTCAAAACTTGGTATGATTGCTTTTTTTGTTGTTGTTGTTTTTTGAGATGGAGTCTCTCTCCGTAGCCCAGGCTGGAGTGCAGTGGTGCGATCTCTGCTCACTGCAATCTCCACCTCTTGGATTCAAGCAATTCTCCTGCCTCAGCCTCCTGAGTAGCTGGGATTACAGGTGCGCACCACCACACCCAGCTAATTTTTTTGTATTTTTAGTAGAGATGAGGTTTTGCCATGTTGGCCAGGCTGATCTCGAACTCCTGACCTCAAATGATCCACCTGCCTCAGCCTCTCAAAGTGCTGGGATTACAGGCATGAGTCACCATGCCTGGTCTGATTGCTGTTTTTAACTTAAGCCATTCTAGTGAATGTGTACTAGTATCTTATTGTAGTTTTAATTTACATTTCTCTGAAGACTAATGATCTAAAGCAACTGTTCACTTGCTTATTTCCATCTAGACCTCTTCTTTGGTGAGGTGTCTGTTAAAAAAAATTGCACATTTTAAAATTTTGATTGTTTGTTTCATATTGTTGAGTTGGAAACTTTTTATATATTTCAAAAACAAGCCCCTTGCCAGATACGTGTTTTGCAAACATTTTCTCCATGTTTACAGCTTGCCTTTTCAGTTTTATAACAGTGACTTCTGAAGAACAAAGTTTTTAAACTGTGATAAAGTCCAGTTTACTGATTTTATAGTTAATGCTTTTTGAGTCTTATTTTTTTTAATCTTTGCCAAACCCAAGGACACTGAATTTTTCTCCTTTTTTTAATAGAAGTTTTATAGTTTTAACTTTTATATTTAGGGTCTATGATCCAATTTGAGTTATTTCTGTAAATGATATGAGGTAAACAGATTGTGGTTCATTGCTTTTTGCACATGGATATCCAATTGCTCCAGCACCATTTGTTGAAAGATTTTCTTTTCCTCATTGAATTGTCTAAACATCTTGGTTGGAGATCAGTTGGCTACATATGTGTGGCTCTATTTCTGAACTCTACTTTGTTCCATTGATCTATTTGTCTTTACATAAATCCCACACTGTCATAATTGATGTAACTTTGTAGTTAGCCTTGAACTCAGACGGTGTAGATTCTCTAACTTTGTTCGACTTTTTCAAAGTTGTTTTGGCTAGCCTGGATGCTTTGCTTTTCCATATAAATTTTAAAATCAATTTGTACATTTCTACCAAGAAAACTTCTATGTTTTTATTTGTATTATGTGGAATCATAAATCATCTTGGGAAAAACTGACGTCTTAATAATATTGAGTGTCCCAATCCATGATATAGTTCTCCATTTATCTAGGTCTTTGCAATGATGTTTTGTATTTTCATTGTGTAGGTTTTGTACATCCTTTGTCAAATTTATCCCTACAGATTTCATATTTTTACACTATGTTAAAAGAAAAACTTCAGACAAAATAAATGTAACAGATTTTATTTGAGCATTAAAGCATTAATGAATGGGGCAGCACTCAAAATCAGAAGAGGTTCATGTAGCTGCACTTAAGCACTACAAGCAGATCTTCACAGTCTGAACACAGAAGTAAAGAAATAAATTGGCTACAGGTAGGCATTTGTTTTGTTTTGTTTTCTTTGTAGACACAGGGTTTCACCATCTTGACCAGGCTGGTCTTGAGCCCCTGGCTTCAAGTGACTCCCCTACCTTGGCCTCCCAAAGTGCTGAGATTACAGGCATGAGCCACCATGCTCAGCCACTATTTGTCTTATTTGGGTATGATCTGGTAGAAAGTTCCTAGTTATATAACTAACGGCTAACTGGCTATTTGTGATTGGCTAAAGCTTGGTATCTGGTTTGGTTTTGGTTTTTCAAAATTAATTAGTTACAAAGAATGCCTCTAGGTTAAGTTTCAGTTTGCTTGTGTAAGGGTTCTGGATACAGAAACAATTCCAGGTTAATAACTTCCTGCTTATTTTGCTTTAACAGCTATTATGAATGGTATTCTTATTTCAATTACCAAATGTTTGTTGCTAGTATATAGAAATACCACTGGTTTTGTAATATATCCTACTTGCATCCTGAAAACTCACTAAAATCACTTATTAGCCTCAATAGCTTTTTTGTAGATTCCTCAGGATCTTTGGTACAATCATGCTGTTTGCAAATAAAGGTATATATTTTTTTCTTCCTTTCTGGAATTATTTTATTTCTTTTTGTTGCTTTATTACATTGCCTAGAATCTCCAGTACACTGTTAAATAAAAGTGGTGAGAGTGAATATCTTTGTCTCTGAACTTAGGGGAAAAACATTGTCTTTCACAATTTAGTATAACGTTACCTATATTTTTTCCATAGTTGTCTTTTATCAATTATTTTTTGAGATGGGATCCTTCTGTGTTGCCCAGGCTGGTCTTGAACTCCTGGGCTCAAGGGATCCTCTTTCCTCAGCCTCCTGAGTAGCTGGGACTACAGGCATGTACCACCACACCCAGCTTATCTATTTTGAGAAGTTCCCTTTATGCCTAGTTTGCTGAGAAATTTTATCATGAATGGATATTGAGTGTTATCAAATGCTTTTTCTGCATCTATTGAGATGATTATATGGTTTTTCTTTTTTAGTCTATTAGTATGGTGAATTATATTAACTGATTTTTTTAATGTTAAACAAATCTTGCATTTCTGGAATAAACCCCACTTGGTCAAGAAGTATTATCCTTTTTATAATTTTTGTTAAATTTGATAAAATTATATTAAGAATTTTACATCTATGTTCATGAGAGATACCTGTCTCTAGTTTCCCTTTTTGTAATATTTTGTCTGGTTTTAGTATCAGGGTAATTTCGGCCTCATAGAATGAGTTGTGAAGTCTTTCCTACTTTTCACCTTTCTGTAGGTGTTTGTGTAGAGTTGGTATTATTTCTTCCTTAAATGTTTGACAGAATAAATCAGTTAAGTCATCTGTTCCTGGAATCTTCTTTGTGGGGTGGTTTTTAAGTATAAATTTAATTTCATTTAACATTTCTTGCAGTGCAGAAATGTTGCTGCTGTGTTTTTTCAACTTTTGTATGCCTGAAAAGGCATTGATTCTATTATCATTTTTGAAAGATATTTTTACTGGTAGAGGGTTTTAGGTTGACAGATTTTCTCTTTCAGCTTTTAAAGGTATTTCTCCATTGTCTTCTGGCTTACATCATTTTTGACAAGAAATCTGCTGCTATTCTTGTATTTTTTGCTTTATATGAATGTGTCTTTTTTTCCTCCAGCTGTTTGCAAGCAGGATTTTATCTTTATCCCTGGTTCTAAGCATTTGATTATGATGCACCTCGTAGTTTTTATAACATTATCTTATCCGAGTTAATTTACCTTCTTGGATCTGGGATCTATAGTTTTTATTTTGAACTTTTTTGTTTGTTAGGTTGGTTTGTTGTTTTGTTTGTTAGGTTGGTTGAGACAGTGTCTTCCCCAGGCTGGAGTGCAGTGGCGCAATCTTGGCTCACTGCAACCTCTGCCTCCTAGGTTCAAGTGATTCTCCTGCCTCAGCTTCCCAAGTAGCTGGGACTACAGGCGTGCACCACCACACCCAGCTAATTTTTGTATTTTTTAGTAGAGACGGCTTTCACTATATATTGGCCAGGCTAGTCTCAAACTCCTGACCTCAGGTGATCTGCCCTCCTAGGCCTCCCAAAGTACTGGGATTACAGGCATGAGCCACCACACCCGGCCTATTTTTGAACTTTTTTCTGGGTCACAATAAGTTACTTTTCAAGGCTTGCTTTTAGGCTTTGTTAGGTGAGAGCAGAGATGCTGCTAATTTTTCCTCTCAAGTGATCTTTCTGAGTTCTCTACCCAGTGCCCTGAATGCTATGAGTTTTGTCTTCACTGTGGCTGGTGGGAAGATAAACTGTTCCTGGCCTGTGTAAACTCTGTGAATCATCTAGGTTCTTTCACCAAATGTATGCATCAACCAATACTCACCTGAAGATTCTATTAATAACAAAACCCCCTACAAATCTCCAGTGCTCTATGCAGCTCTCTCCTCTCCAGTCCTCTGCCCTGTGAACTCTTGCCACCTGGGTCTCCCCAGACTCCCAACTTTGTTTCCTCAACCCAGGGAGACTTCTGGGCTCTAAGTAGATCCCCTCTCCCTGTTCTGCAGCCTGCAAATTTTCTCCAGGAAGTAAACTGGTTCATAAGGCTCATTCTGTTTGCTTCCCTCTCTCAGGAACAACTGTTCTGAACTGCTTATTGTCCAATGTCTAAAAACAGTTATCATACAAACCTAATTTGTCAGGTTTTTTTATTAGTTAAAGGCAGGAGAGCATTTACTATTTACTAATCCCTGTTCCTCCATCTTGGTTGGAAGCAGAATCCTAACAACTGATATATTATTGTAGTCTCATGACTTCTTGCCAAATACATTTACATAAACAGAAATGATTGAAGACATTAAAGACAATATTTTCTTATTTCTATGCATAGCATAACGATGGCATTGCAACATAACTAAAGAAGAAGACATCACTCAGAAATCCTTAACTTGGTTCCAGCTGTCAGAGGCATTCAAACCAGAGCAACTCCATCTTTAATAGGGGCTAGGTCAAATAAGGCTGAGACCTACTGGGTCGCATTCCCAGAAGGTTAGGCATTCTTAATCACAGGATGAGATAGAAGTTCGGCAGGATTGGTAGCACAAGACACAGGTCATAAAGACCCTGCTGATAAAATAGGATGCAGTAAAGAAGCCCACCAAAACCCACCAAAGCCAAGATGGCAATGAAAGTGACCTCTGGTCATCCTCACTGTCCATTATATGCTAACTAACTATAATGCATTAGGACGCTGAAAGACACTCCCACCAGCACCATCACAGTTTACAAATGCCATGGCAACATCCAGACGGTACCCCATATAGTCTAAAAAGGGGAGGAACCCTTAGTTCTGGGAATTGCCCGCCCCTTTCCTAGAAAACTCATGAGTAATCCACCCCCCCGGTTTAGCATATAATCAAGAAATAACCGTAAAAATAGCCAACCAGTAGCCCTCAGGGCTGCTCTGCCTGTGGAGTAGCCATTCTTTTGTTTGCTTATTTCTCTAATAAAATTGCTTTCACTTTATCCTATGAACTCACCTGAAATTCTTTCTTATGTAAGGTCCAAGAACGCTTTTTTGGAGTCTGGATCAGGACTCCTTTCCAGTAACACAGCTACGTGGAGGATGAGGTGGCAGGATGGCTTGAGCTCAGGAGGTCAAGGCTTCAGTGAGTTGTGATCGTGCCACTGCACTCCAGCCTGGGTGATAGAGTGAGACCCTGTCTCAAAAAAAGAAAAAAATGCATCTCTTCTGCACCACGTATGGAACCAATTGAGAGACACAGCTGTCAAATACCTTACCATGTGGCCAAAAACAATAAAAAGCACATGCTCTCTGAAGGTAAAAAGGGCCCAAAAGAAAAGAAGAAGAAAGTAGCTATACATGCTCTACTCCTTCTCCCAGATTCACCAATCAAATAACCCACTCCTTATTCCATAAGGAAACAAGAAGCCAGAAGAATGGAAGTTTCTCCCTCTACTCGCTACCCAGCATCCCCCTTTAGAGAGGAAGAAAGACACTTTCAATTATACAAGGAACACTGTTGTTTTAAATGCATTCAGAATGGAAAAGGAACAGTTCCAGTCATCAGGAAATAATAAACTTCCAAAACAACTCTCCCATTGTAAAAAAAAAAAAAAAAAAAAAACTAGAAAACTGGGCCGGGCACGGTGGCTCATGCCTGTAATCCCAGCACTTTAGGAGGCCAAGGCAGGCGGATCATGTGGTCAGGAGTTCGAGACCAGCCTGGCCAACATAGTGAAACCCCATCTCTACTAAAAATAAAAAATAAAAATAAAAAAATTAGCCGGGTGTGGTGGCAGGCACCTGTAATCCCAGCTACTTGGGAGGCTGAGGCAAGGAGAATCGCTTGAACCCAGGGGGCGGAGGTTGCAGTGAGCCGGCATCATGCCACTGCACTCCAGCCTGGCAACAGAGTGAGACTCCATCTCAAAAAAAAAAAAAAAAAAAAAACCTAGAAAACTGAAGGAAATGTGAAAAATAACAATGTTCAGACATTGGACAACAGGCAGCGCAGGACTGTAATTTCTGTGAGAAGGGAAACAGATTATTTAAGGCCTACTATTAGGTTGATGCAAAAGTAATTGTGGTTTTTGTCATTACCTTTAATTGCAAAACCTGCAGTTACTTTTGCACCAACTTTTATCACCCAGGCTTTCTTCCTGGGAGCAACTTCTGGACTGCAGTGTGGAGATGTGGAATCCAAACAGAGCCAGCAACCTCACTGAGCTGAGGAGAATAAAAGAGAAGTTCAGGATGGCCAAGGCAGCTAGATTTCTCAGGAGAGGAGAGAGCTATGCAAACAAATCTGCAGAATATAAAAAGTACTCCTACAACTCAATAAAAAGAAGTCAAACACCCCAATTCAAACATAGGCAAAAAAAAAAATTACACATACGCTTCACCACGGTAGATATATGAATAGCCAATAAGCACATGAAAAAATGCTCAACATCATTAGTCATCAGGAAAATGCAAGTTAGACCGCAATGAGATGTCCCTTCATATTCATATAAATGGCTAAAATGAAGACTGGACATAACAAGATGTCGGCAAGAATGTGGAATAACTGGAACTCTCATCCATTGCTGGTAGAAATGTAAAATTTGGAAACACTTTGGAAAACAATTTGACAGTTTCTGATAAAGTTAAATATATGACCTAGCAATTCCACTTCTAGTTATTTACCCAAGAGATATGAAAGTACATGTCCCCTCACTATACACAAATGTTCATGGCAGCTTTCTTTATAATAGCCAAAAACTGGAAACAACACAAATGTTCATCAACAGGTGAATGAATAAGCAAACTGTGGTTATACATATAATGGAATACTATTCAGTATTAAAAAGGAATGGGGCCAGGCACGGTGGCTCACGACTGTAATCCCAGCACTTTGGGAGGCTGAGGTGGGCGGATCACGAGGTCAAGAGATCGAGACCGTCCTGGCCAACATGGTGAAACCCCGTCTCTACTAAAAATACAAAAATTAGCTGGGCGTGGTGGCGCGCACCTGTAGTCTCAGCTACTCGGGAGGCTGAGGCAGGAGAATCTCTTGAACCCGGGAGGTGGAGGTTGCAGTGAGTGGAGATCATGCCACTACACTCCAGCCTGGCAACAGAGCGAGACTCCATCTCAAAAAAAAAAAAAGGAATGAACTACTGGCACACTACAAGGTGGATGAATCTCAAAAACATTTTGCTGAGCAAAAGAAGCCAGACACAAAAGAGGATATACTGTATGATATCATTCATTTGAAACTCCAGAAAAGACAAATCCATTGCCTAGGGTAGAAGATGAGAATTGGCTAGGATACAGTACTAGGGAATTGCTGGGGTGGGAGAGGCAGGAGATGAAAATGTTCTATATAGTGGTTACATGGTATAAAAATTTATCAGCGCTGCCTGTAATCACAGCACTTTGGGAGGCTGAGGCAGGTGAATCACCTGAGGTCAGGAGCTTGAGACCAGCCTGGCCAACATGGTGAAACCCCGTCTCTACTAAAAATACAAAAATTAGCCAGGCATGGTAGTTCACACCTGTAGTACCAGCTACTCAGGAGGCTGAAGCATGAGTATCTCTTGAACCCAGGAGGCGGACGTTGCAGTGAGCCGAGATGGCACCAATGCACTCCAGCCTGGGCAACACAACGAGACTCTGTCTTTAAAAAAAAAAAATTGTCAGAGCTTGTAAAAATGTACCCCCAAAATTGATGCATTTTATTGCATATACTAAACCCTAATAAAGTTTTACTCAGGTGCATAAACCATGTTCAACTAATCAGTACTCCCACCTAGGGCCTTGACTCTTGCGATAGAACACAAAGCTGCAGGAACATTTGGGAAATGACACACAATAGCAATGACTGTGAGAGTCCAGGGAGGAGTGGAAATCTCCAGGGAATACTCCAGTGGCGTCCTAGCCAAACTGTTTCCTGGCCTCCCTCAGCTCCTGCCCATTTCTGAGCCAGATTCTCATCAATTCCATGAGCAGCCCATTATCCTTCCAGTGATTTTTCTACAGCTTACATTAGCCACAGTCTGTTTTTGTTGTTTACACCCAACAACCCTGACTAATACAGCCATTCTATCACTCAGCCTAAGAGGCTTCCCTGGCTTCAGTTTCCCTGTGCTTCTGGGTTATGGCTCTTTTTTTTTTTTTTTTTTTTGAGATGGAGTTTTGCTCTAGTTGCCCAGGCTGGAGTGCAATGGCGTGATCTCAGCTCACCGCAACCTCCACCTCCCAGGTTCAAGCAATTCTCCTGCCTCAGCCTCCCAAGTAGTTGGGATTATAGGCATGGGCCACCACGCCTGGCTAATTTTGTATTTTTAGTAGAGACGAGGTTTCTCCATGTTGGTCAGGCTGGTCTCAAACTCCCGACCTCAGGTGATCCACCCACCTCGGCCTCCCAAAATGCTGGGATTACAGGCGTGAGCCATTGCGCCGGCTTTTTTTTTTTTTTTTTTTTTTTTGAGAGGGAGTCTCCACTGTTGCCCAGGTTGGAGTGCAGTGGCGCCATCTCAGCTCACTGCAACCTCTGCCTCCTGAGTTCAAGCGATTCTCCTGCCTCAGCCTTCCAAGTAGCTGGGATTACAGGTGCCCGCCACCACGCCTGGCTAATTGTTTGTATTTTTAGTAGAGACAGGGTTTCACTATGTTGGCCAGGCTGGTCTCGAACTCCTGACCTCGTGATCCACCCACCTCGGCCTCCCAAAGTGTTGGGATTACAGGCGTGAGCCACCGCGCCCAGCCCAGGTTATGGCTCTTATGATGGAAGTATTAGCCAGGACTCTTTCAGATGTAAGTGACACAAAACTAACTGGCTTAAGCTCCAAAAAGAAAAAAAGCAGATAGCAGATTTGCTGGCTTCCATGATTCAGGCACCTGACATCATCATGGATCCAGGTTCTTTTCAACTCTCTCCTCAGCAGGTCAACAACTCCCCTCATGACAGCAAGAGGGCTGCAGTAGCTACAGGCATCACCCCCTCACACAGCATCCAAAGGCAGAAAAGGAAGTTACTCCTCACATATCTGTTTGGAAGAGCAAGACATCTCTTTTGAAGACCTTTCCCAAAAGCCACCTCCCCCACAATGGGCTTCCTGCCACATTTCTTGGCTAGAATTGTGTTACATTACAGATATAAGTGACAGCCTTGGGCTGCCATAACAAAATACCACAGGCTGGGTGGCTTAAACAACAGAAATTTATTTTCTCACAGCTCTGGAGGCTAGAAGTCCACAATCAAGCTGTCATCAGGTTTGGTTTCTCCTGAGGCCTCTCTTTGGCTTGCAGATGGCCGCCTTCCCACCATGTCCTCACATGGCCCTTCCTCTGGGCACGTGCGTCCCACCCTGCTGTCTCTCTCTCCTCTTGTAAGGACACCAGTCACACTGGATTAGGGCCCCACCCCATGACCTCATTTAACCTTCATTACCTCCTTAAAGGTCCTATTTCCAAATATAGCCACACTGGGGGTTAGGGCTTCAACATATGAATGAGGCGGACACAATTCTGTCCATAACAGGGGCCAAGATGTCAGAACACCTGGATTCGCCTGGGCCCTGTTCATGGTGCAGACCCCAGTATGCCCAGACCCTTGAAGAATGTTAAAGCACCTGATGGCTCTTTATCATGTCACATACACTGGTACAATTCTGGAAAGGGGAAAAAAATTGGGGGTGAACTACAGAGGATATTATAATGAGAAAAGAGACCCTGCTGACACAAACTTCTAACAAAGAATTCCTCCTTCAAGTGAAGGTTGAGCTGTGTCCTGGCCCTCGTCTAGGGCCGAAGGCCCAGGCTCCGGGATTCACACAGAGGTGATGCTCACAGGTTAAGGGATGCCAAAGCCCACACACCACGGCATTTCTGCATGGGCTCTTCAGAGTCTCCCCAGTTCAGTCTGGCTCAGAGTGAGGCAGGACCTGGCCCTGAGAAAGGATAGCTCAGCTCAGGCTTCATGCTCACACCAGCTTGGGCCCCCCTTCACACTTGGTGCTTTCCCTTCCTCCCCACCTGTTCCAGTGTAGTGAAGAGACTCAAACATGTCCCTCCTTCACAGGAAGGTACTTTCCTCTGCCAAATCCAACTTTACTTGCCCATTTGACCTCCTGGAACAAACCATTGACCTGATGAGTCTTATAATTAAATGTCTGACTCTTGAGTCAGTTTAACTTGGTGCTTCAAAAGAAGTTATAAAAACTACTGGGCCAGGCGCGGTGGCTCACGCCCATCATCCCAGCACTTTGGGAGGCCGAGCCAGGCGGATCACCTGAGGTCAGGAGTTCGAGACCAGCCTGGCCAATGCGGTGAAACCCCGTCTCTACTAAGAATACAAAAATTAGCCAGGCATGGTGGCAGGCACCTGTAAATCCCAGCTACTTGGGAGGCTGAGACAGGAGAATCACTTGAACCCAGGAGGCGGAGGTTGCAGTGAGCCGAGATCATGCCATTGCACTCCAGCCTGCGTGACAAGAGTGAAACTCCATCTCAAAAAAAAAAACAAAAACAAAAAACCAAACAAACAAACAAAAACAAACTACTGCTGGCCATTAGGAGGCCTAGGGCTACAGCAGACCAGGAACTGCTAAGTGCAGGAGACAAAGGCAGCCCCTCTCCTCCCCTGTCCTCCTCCTCCTCCACTGGAAGAAAGGAAACGGGTTGCTTGATTTGCAGACCCAGCCCCCAGACACTTGACCAGGCCTAGTTCCATGGCCTTCAATGACCTCATGCAGAAAATGGGGGGTGTCAGCTACTTCCAGCAGATCCAAGTCACCCTGGTGGTCCTCCCAGTGCTCCTCCTGTGTTTGCACACCACTCTGCAAAACTTCACTGCCACTGCCTCTCCCCACCCAACCCCTGCTGCCCCCACCTGCCAACGCCAACCTCAGCAAGGACAGGTGGCTGGAGGCTTGGCTGCCCCAAGACTGGCAGGTGTGGCCTCAGTCCTGCCTCCACTTCACCTCCTCCCAGTGGGGACCACCTTTTCCTAATGACACAGATGCCAACAACATGGGGCCACAGAGCCCTGCACCAATGGCTGGATTTATGACAACAGCACTTTCCCAATGACCACTGTGACTGAAGTGAGGATAGCTGGGCCCTCTGCCCCCTTCCAACCCCTGTGCCCTCATCTTACCATCCCACCTACAGACGCAGACTGTGCAACCTTGACCCAAGTTTGTCTGAATTTGGGAAGACCCTGGAGCTTCGAAGAGTTTTACCCAGAATGGAGCTAGGGAGCTTCCTGGCAGAGAAGACATGGAGTCCTTGCATAGAGCTGCTCCCTGCCTCCCAGCCCCCACCAGAGAGAGACACTGCTACAGGAGTTGAATGGTTTACTTCATTTTCTCAAAATGTCAAAAAACCCTGAGGGATAAGACAATCTCATAAGGTGAAGAGGTGATACAGAGAAAGGGAGAGAGGAGGAGTGCAGGTGGTGAGGGCAAAGGGGACATTCCTGAGCAGGGAATTCTGGACTCAGAGTCTTAGAAACAGAAACAGTTTGCTGACTTCATCTAGAAATAGATCTTAGCAGCTGGGGCCAGGAGATGGAGAGCAGCCAAGGAACTAAGACGGGAAAGAGAAGATGGTTATGGGGCGGGGTTGGGGGGGGGGTCCTTTCATCTCTAGTGATTTAATGCCCCTCCCCGTAAACATACACACACACACACGTGCAATTGTAGTCACCCTGGCCTGCTGAGTGGTTCATCAGGCTGCATTCTGTACTTAGTAGCTGTCACATTGATCATGTTCTTAACATCTGTTCTAGTCAATGGTCTTTTGGTCATAGAGAAGAGAAACCCCGTCGAATCAGCTCTTAGGGAAAGAGGGCATGACTGCAAGGATACAGAGATTACAGGGAATTCAAGAACAGGAAACAAAGTGTGTTCAGGCCTCATGGACACTGAAACCAGGAAATGGAGCACGAGAGGCATCTCTGTACACTGACTCCATTCCTCTCTCCTACTTAAATCCATTTCATTTGTGTGCTCTTCTTAAGGGATGACTACCAGTCCCGGCTCTGATTCATTATTTCTCAGATTTAGAGCCCATCAGCAACCAGAACATTTCTGTGTATCTTAATTCACATTCCTAGAACAGGCTCTGATTGGCTTAGTGCCTCATATTGATGCGCCTCCCCCTCCCCACTTAAGTCAGGTGTCTACACTTCACCTTATCAGTGTGCCGACGGGGAGTGCAGTGAGATTTTGCTGGCCCATTGTCCATTGGTCACAGCTGTGCAAAGAAAAGATGCTCTTGGTTGGGTGCGGTGGGTCACACCTGTAATCCCAGCACTTTGAGAGGCCGAGGCAGGCGGATCACCTGAGGTCGGGAGTTCGAGACCAGCCTGACCAACATGGAGAAACCCCATCTCTACTAAGAATACAAAATTAGCCGGGCGTGGTGGCGCATGCCTGTAATCCCAGCTACTCGGGAGGCAGAAGCAGGAGAATCACTTGAACCCAGGAGGCGGAGGTTGCAGTGAGCCGAGATCGCACCATTGCACTAGAGCCTAGGCAACAAGAGCGAAACTTTGTCTCAAAAAAAAGAAGAAAGAGGCTAGGCGTGGTGGCTCACGCCTGTAATCCCAGCACTTTCGGAGGCCGAGGCGGGTGGATCACGAGGTCAGGAGATTAAGACCATCCTGGCTAACACGGTGAAACCCCGTCTCTACTAAAAATACAAAAAATTAGCCGGGTGTGGTGGGCGCCTGTAGTCCCAGCTACTCGGGAGGCTGAGGCAGGAGAATGGCGTGAACCCAGGAGGCGGAGCTTGCAGTGAGCCGAGATCGCACCACTGCACTCCGGCCTGGGAGAAAGAGCGAGACTCCGTCTCAAAAAAAAAAAGAAGAAAGAAAAGATTCCCTGAGAAGGGCTGCAGTCAGGCATAGCCCCACCAAACCTGCCTCATGCAGCAACTCTCTGAAACTGGTAAAAGTTAAGCAATATTCCTACTAGAAAGACCCAAGACACAGAAGCAGAAGGTAACCAATATGGCTAGTCTTCCTCTGATGCATGCAGGCATCATATGCAATCCCCTCCATGCATAGTTATGGACACTTTCTTCATTGTTTCCTAGCCTCAACCCAAGTTCTTAGATATCCTTGTCCACCCACCTTAACTTGTACGTTATCCTCCCAATTCAGCTTCCCTATTTCGCTTCTTAAACTCTACTCTCTGTGTTCCAAGGCCAACAATACTCCAGGAACTATCAACCTACCTGTTGCTCTTCTGTTCAAAACAGCAGGCAGTTCCATCCAAAAGCCTAGATTCCTTGCTGTCCAGAGAATCTGGGTGAGTGAGCATCTTGGATTTTCTTCTAAATGGGGACTCGGTAGTAATCTCCTTACCATCAGGTTATCTCAATAGGCACTGTGGATGGGACCATCATCCACTACCACATATGGGCATGGGGCACTAAAAGGCCTATTTTATGAGCACAGCCAAGATGCCTCTTCCTTGGGCCAATAATGTCAAAGCCTATGGCTGCATCAGGAGAACATCTCATTAGGAGGATGGTTAGCTTGCATGCATAACCTAAGGTGAAGCTGGATTGTTAAGCAAATGAAATGGCTCATAAGCCAACAGGGGTTACTTAAGAACAAGACATTCAGGCTGGGCACAGTGGCTCACACCTATAATCCTAGCACTTTGGGAGGCCAAGGCGGGTGAACTGCCTGAGCTCAGGAGTTCAAGACCAGCCTGGGCAACATGGTGAAACCCTGTCTCTACTAAAATACAAAAAATTAGCCTGGTGTGGCAGTGTGTGCCTGTAATCCCAGCTACTCGGGAGGCTGAGGCAGGAGAATCACTTGAACCTGGGAGGCAGAGGTTGCAGTGAGCCAAGATCGCACCATTGCACTCCAGCCTGGGCAACTATAGCAAGACTCCATCTCAACCAAAAAAAAAAAAAAAAAGACATTTTATCATTTCATTGCAATGAAGACACCCCTGCCCCAAGGCAATGCGGCTATAACTGGTAAGCACAATACACGTAGGTCACCAGAGAAAGACAAGCCCCAGGATGCCCCTCAGGAGGAACTCCTGAAGAACCCAGTCTCCCAAAGGGATACTTCAGCACTCTGAATGCAAAGCAAAAAATTAATAAATATACATGCGGGCCATAGGTTTTAATAAAAAGCCTAGCCAGGTGTAATGGCTTACTTACATAATCCCAGCACTCCGGGAGATTGAGGTGGGAGGATCACTGGAGCCCAGGAGTTTGAGACCAGCCTGAGCAACATAGTGAGACTCTATCTCATTTAAAAAAAAAAAAAAATTAATTAGCTGAGAGTGGTGGTTCATGCCTGTAGTCCTAGTCACTAGAGAGGCTGAAGTAGGAGGATTGCTTGAACCCAGAAGTTCAGGGCTGCAGTGAGCTTGTTACTACAGCAACGGCAGTTCTTGCCTCCTCAGAAGAATTCGACTGAGGGACACAAGGCAGAAGAGACCGAGGCAAGTTTTAGAGCAGGAGTGAAAGTTTTTTTTAAAGCCTTAGAGCAGGAATGAAAAGAAAATAAAACACACTTGGAAGAGGACCAAGCAGACACCTTGGAGGTCAAGTGTCCCATTTGACATGGGACTTGGGGGCTTATATGCTGGCCTACTTCTGGCGTCTTGCATCCCTTTTCCAGTGGAATGCCCCCAGAAGTTTACATACCAGTTAAAGTCCGCCATTTTGCCTCTTAATGCGCATGCTTGAACTCACTCGCCCAACTCCTGAGATCTTGTTGAGTAGGTGCCAATCACCAGTTACAGGTGTTTTTAATCTTTTGTGAAACTGCCTTTCCCTGGCGATAACTGCAACCAATTATTACTTTAGAGAGGCAGTGTGACAACTGCCTGATCATCACCTGATGGTCGCCTGACATTGCTGGTAGGGTGGGGGGGACCCCTCTCCTGCCCCACTCATGCCTGGCTAGCTACCTACAGTAACAAGCTATGATCGTGCCACTGCATTCCAACCTGGGTGACAGAGATATCCTATCTCAAAACAACAACAGCAGCAACAACAAAACCCTGCCTGACCCCTCCTGTTATTTTATTTTGAATTAAATATCCTGGGTGATATGGTTTGGCTGTGTCCCCATTTAAATCTCACCTTGAATTGTAATAATCCCCATGTGGCAAGGGCAGGGCCAGGTGGAGATAATTGAATCATGGGGCAGTTCCTCCCCATACTTTTTCTTTTGGTAGTGAATAAGTCTCACGAGATCTGATGGTTTTATAAATGGGAGTTCCCCTGCACAAGCTAATTAAATTTTTTTTAAATAGAGATAGGGTCTCACTATGTTGCCCAGGCTGCCTGCTACCACGTAAGACATGGCTTTGCTCCTTCTTCACCTTCCACCATGATTGTGAGGCCTCCCCAGCCATGTGAAACTGTGAGTCCATTAAACCTCTTTTTCTTTATAAATTACCCAGTCTCAAGTATGTCTTTATTAGCAGTGTGAGAACAGACTAATACACTGGGCAATAACTAGCGACATCTATCTGAACCTATATTCATTAGGACTCTTGTTTGCAAGTGGCTGTAATTCAATTCTAGCTAATTTGAGCATAAAGGGGTTGTGTAAAGGCTCCCATTACCAAAGCAAAGATGGATGATAGAGGTGGAGCTGGCTCTAGGGACACTGGGAACCAGGGTCATGTCATCAGAATTCTTGTGTGCTCTCATCTTTGCTTGTCTTTCCATGCTGGGCATGTCTGTTGTGCACGGGATCCTTCACACAGTGGCCACTTACCATTCTGGGCTCACCCCTAGTAACCTCGAAACCAGAGAGAGAAAATAAACGTTTCTGTCTCCCACCTCCAACTTTGAAATATCTCCCACCTCCAACTTTGAAACACTGATTGGCTGGCCTGAGTCATGTGCCTACACATTAGTCCAATGACTGTAGGGCAGGGGGCGTGAGTTATTATGAATGACCCAGCCTAAGTCTCCTGTTCACTCCCGCATTGCAGATGGATAACAAGCACCATTTCACCTCTCTGCTTCCTGGTTCCACTGTCATTTGTTTTCTCTTTTCCTCCTTTTCTTTCCTCTGAGGCCAGTCTCATAGCATCTGTCACTGATCATCGCCTTTATCAAGTTAGCAGTGCAGGGCTGTCCTGGGCAGTAATTCTCAGTCTCCCTCAAATCCACCACTGTCTCTTCTTAGGTTTTGGTTCCTGTTAGCGATAAAGTAATTCTCTACACTTGAGGCCCAGGAATACACAGAAATATGAGATCCTCAGGGGTTTCAGGTGTACATGAAGAGAACTCAGATGGTGAAAACCATAATAACCCGAAGGTGGTACAAGCCCCCATGCAACTATTGCTTTTGCAGATGAGAAGCACCTTAGAGCAAACCAGAGGTTGAGAGATTCTTGCTAAGTATTTTTTATGCATCAGTCAATTGTTAATCTGGACTACATGTAGAATTTCATTGTTAAACTGCATATAGATTTTTCTTTGCACTCCTCTGACTTCTTGCCTCTTTCCTACATTCTCTTGCTTCTTATCTTCTCATTCCTCAGTTCCTGTCCAGGCTGTCCTCATCCCACTCACCATGACATGTCCCACAGGCATCTCCACAGCCATACTCCATTCATGTATTTCTATTAAAGTGCTGTCAAATCAACTCCCAGTTTTCTTTGATATTACCCCAGAATCTCTTTCAAATAAAAGTTATGTGGCCGGGCACGGTGGCTCACCCCTATAATCCCAACACTTTGGGAGGCCGAAGTGGCTGGATCACCTGAGGTCAGGAGTTTGAGATCAGCCTGGCCAACATGGCAAAACTCCGTCTCTACTAAAAATACAAAAATTAGCCAGGCATGGTGGCAAGCACCTGTAATCCCAGCTACTTGGGAGGCTGAGGCAGGAGAATCACTTGAACCAAGGAGATAGAGGTTGCAGTGAGCCAAGACCACGCCATTGCACTCCAGCCTGGGCAACAAGAGTGAAACTCCATCTCAAAACAGCAGTTATGAGAATAAAGTAGGGAAAAAGGCCATTCCTGTTTGGAGAAGGTGTTCAAATGCCAGTATCTCAAATTTTACATCATGTGATATTTGCATCCACAAGATACTAAAAATACCACAGTAATAATTACATTCACAAATAAGGATTTCTTGCCAACAAAATCAACATTATCAAGTAACTATGCTTGAAGGATGAATTCATTTGGATATATATTAACACATTTTAGAGCCATGCCCTAATCATTCTGGTCATTCCAGTCCCTTTTCCTTTTTTCTGTTAACAAAAGAAATGACAGTTTAAAAATCCATTCAAAAATCCATATATTTAATACAAAAACGAGTTCTTAATTTTAAAGAAAATGCCACAACTATTTGTCATTTTAACTTAATTTTAATGGTACCTCCTTCAGCACTATGGATTTTCTACAGGGTATGGAGCTGTTTTACTCCAGTTACAAAGGAAGTACTTTCAAATTAAGAATTTTTTCTTATCTTAATTTAAAAGAACAACAAAATTATTCATCAATAAAAAGAAATGGGGGCCGGGTGTGGTGGCTCACACCTGTAATCCCAGCACTTTGGGAGGCCTAGGTGGGCAGATCACCTGAGGTCGGGAGTTCAAGACCAGCCTGACCAACTTGGAGAAACCCTGTCTCTACTAAAAGTACAAAATTAGCCAGGTGTAGTGGTGCATGCCTGTAATCCCAGCTACTCAGGAAGCTGAGGCAGGAGAATCGCTTGAACCCGGGAGGTGAATGTTGCGGTGTTTCGAGATCACACCATTTTACTCCAGCCTGGGCAACAAAAGCAAAACTCCGTCTCAAAAAGAAAAAAGGAAAAGAAAAGAAAAAAAAAAAGAAATGAGCTATCAAGCCGTGAAAAATCTTGAGGGAAACTTAAATGTACATCACCAAGTGAAAAAAACCAATCTGAAAAGGCTATAGCCTGCATGGGTCCAAGTATATGACATTTTGCTTTTTTGTTTTTTCAGGGGGGCAGGGGTTGTTTGTTTTGAGACAGGGTCTCACTCTCTCCCCTAGGCTGGCATGCAGTAGGATGATAATAGCTCACCGTAACCTCAAACTCCCAGGCTCAAATGATCCTCCCGCCTCAGCTTCCCAAGTAGCTAGCACTACAAGCATGCACCACCACACCTGGCTAATTTTTTTTTCACTTTTTGTAGAGATGCAATCTCACTATGCTGCCCAGGCTGGTCTCAAACTCTTGGGGTCAAGACATCCTCCCACCTCAGCCTCCCAAAGTGCTAGGATTACAAATGTGAGCCCCTACACCAGGCCCAACTGAAAAAGGCAAAACTATAGAGACAGTAAAAGGGTCAGTGATCACCAGAGTTCAGAGGGGACAAAGAGACAAATAGAGCACAGAGGATTTTGTAGGGCAGTGAAACTGCTGTATGATACTGTGATGGTGGATACATGTCATTATACATTTGTCAAAACATGTAGAATGGGCGGGGTGCAGTGGCTCACGCCTGTAATCCCAGCACTTTGGGAGGCCAAAGCGGGTGGATCACGAGGTCAGGAGTTCGAGACCAGCCTGGTCAACAAGGTGAAATCCCATCTCTACTAAAAATACAAAAATCAGCCGGGCGTGGTGGCACGCACCTGTAGTCCCAGCTGCTCGGGAGGCTGAAGCAGGAGAATTGCTTGAGCCTGGGAGGCAGAGGCTGCAGTGAGCCAAGACTGTGCCACTGCACTCCAGCAAGACCTTGTCTAAAAAAAAAAAAATATATATATATATATATATATATATATAATGTACAACACCAGGAGTGAACCCTAATGTAAACTCTGGACTTAGAGTTCAATGTATTCATCAGTTGTAACAAATACCACTCTGATAGGGGTGTTGATAGTGGAGGAGTGTGCGTATGTAGGGACAGGGAATATATTAGAAATCTCTGTAACTTCCACCCAATTTTGCTGTGAACCTGAAACTGCTCTAAAAAATAAAATCTACTTTAAGAAAGAACAACAGACTGGGTGCGGCGGCTCACGCCTGTAATCCCAGCACTTTGGGAGGCTGAGGTGGGTGGATCACTTGACATCAGGACTTCAAGACCAGCCTAGTCAACATGGTGAAACCCCGTCTCTACTAAAAATACAAATATTCGCCAGGCATGGTGGCGTGCACCTGTAGTCCCAGCTACTCAGGAGGCTGAGGCAGGAGAATCGCTTGAACCCGGGAGGCGGAGGTTGCAGTGAGCTGAGATCATGCCACGGCACTCCAATCTGGGCAACAAAGCAAGCTGTCTCAAAAAAAAAAAAAAAAAAAAGAACAAGAAAATTTACGTGATTGGTTTAGTGCCAATTGTTGTTTATTCAGGGTTACAGATAACCATAACTCTCAAATATGCTTATGCAAAAATGAAAAGTTAATGGAAGGATGCAAGAGTATTTCACAGAACACAGGGTCAGGAATTTGAGCCCAGCCTTGTGAAGGACTAAGACCACTCAACTTGACTCTCCATCTACCCTCTGGCACTGACTGAATCCTGGTCCTGACTTCTCTCTAACTGGATTACTTCATTTTACCCTCCCCTCTCACCACGACCTCCTCTTCCTCCTCCTCCCTCTCTCCTGTTTTCTCAACTCTACTTTCACATTGGCCCAAACTTTGGGTCCCACTCCAACGTTGGGTGTCCTTACAAATCCCACTTCTCTGAGCCATATTTTTTTTTTTTTTTTGACACGGAGTCTTGCTTTGTCTCCCAGGTTAGAGTGCAGTGGCACGATCTTGGCTCACTGCAACCTCCACCTCCTGGGTTCAAGCGATTCTCCTGTCTCAGCCTCCCAAGTAGCTGGGATTACAGGTGCCCACCACCATGTCTGGCTAATTTTTGTATTTTTAGTAGAGACGGTGTTTCATCATGTTGGCCAGGCTGGTCTCAAACTCCTGATCTTAGATGATCCACCTGCCTTGACCTCCCAAAGTGCTGGGATTACAGGAGTGAGCCACCGCGCCTGGCCCATATTTCCAAATTCATAATATAGACTCTCGTTAGCTCAGTCTAGCCCTGGGGTCAGGTGTCCTCAGTTGTGTTGGGAAGAGACAGGCTCAGGAGGTAAAATAAGACTTCAGGAGGCCCGAGGAGAATGAGGGTTAGTGCTCAGAATAGGAGAATACACTGAGCAGGCACCCCAAAAGCCATCTTTTCCATACTGTAAAATAACTTGGCCAGGCTCAGTGGCTCATGCCTATAATCCTAACACTTTGGGAGGCCAAGGTGGGTGGATCACTTAAATAATCCAGTTGTAAGTGAGCTGTGGTCCCAGCTACTCAGGAGGTTGAAGTGGAGGATCACTTGAGCCTGGGAGGCAGAGGTTACGGTGAGCTGAGATCGCACCACTGCACTCTAGCCTGGGCAACAGAGTCAGACCCTGGAAAAAAAAAAAAGAAAAGAAAAGAAGAAAGAAAGGAAAGAAAAGAAAAGAAGAAAAGAAAAGAAAGAAAATAGTAACTTGAATAATTCTCACCAGGAAATAATGAGAAAGATTGTGAAGCAGGGGAGGAAGCCGCTCCTTATGTGCTAATCCCAATGTAAGATCCTCCTCCCCACCAGGAGAGACAGATTATTTTCCCCAGGCCTTGTGTGGGTGCGCATCATGCCTGGCCAAGCCTGCCTGAGGTCTCCCAAGAAGACAGTGGCAATCCTTGGATTAGAACCCAGGACTCCTGGCCAGGTGTGGTGGCTTATGCCTGTAATCCCAGCAATTTGGGAGGCTGAGGCAGATGGATCACTTGAGCTCAGGAGTTCCAGACCAGCCTGGCCAACATGACAAAACCCTGTCTCTACTAAAAACACACACAAAAAAAATTAGCTGGACGTCGTGGCTCGCACCTGTAGTCCCAGCTACTTGGGAGGCTGAGGTGGGAGGATGGCTTAAGCCTGGGAGTCAGAGGTTGCAGTGAGCCAAGATCACGGCACTGCACTCCAGCCTGAGCAACAGAGGAAGACCCTGTCAAAAAAAAAAAGGAACCCAGGACTCCCAATTCCCACCCCAGAATTTTTTCCATCCCTCCAAGGTGCTTTCCTGCTCATCTGTGCCCTCCTCAAGCAGCCAAATTCTGCCAACCCAGGCTGAAATCATGCCTGCCCTGCTGCCATCCCCATCCACAGGTTTGTCATCCAGTCTGCCCACTAGCACTCCCTCGGTGGAAGGCTGGACCTCCCCCTGACGGCCCCGCAGACAGTGGCCCAGATCAGTAAAAAGCAGGAAGTAGACACCAAGCTGAGTATAGAGGTGAGAACCCCGAGACCTGTGTGACACCCCTCCAGGGCTCTGCCTGCCCCCACCTTCACCCTAGAATCCAGCACATCATGCTTCCCAGGGCAGGGACTGAGGTAAAGGGTCCCTGGGGAAACCCAGGCCCTGAGCTCCATCTACCCAGGCAGGTGCTCCAAGCCAATCTGCAGAAGACCATGACCATGGGCCAAGCCCATCACTCAGTGCTGCAGTTGTACACTACCCTGCTGTTTGCTGCCTCTTCCTCTTCCTCTGTGTTTTGGGTTACATTTAGAAAGGGCTTCCTCTCCCCGTAAGTATAAAACTATTCGCCTAGATTTTCTTCAAGCACAAATGTATTTGTTTGAGCTTTCATGTTGTATCATAGTTTCATCTGAAATTTAGTTTAACATAGGGTAGGAAGTAGAATTCTATTTTTTTCTATTAGAAATTCTATTAGAATTATAGTAGAATTCTATTTTTTCTCCAGCCTGGGCAAAAAGAGTGAAACTCCATATCAAAAAAAAAAAAAAAAGGATTAGTGGTTGCTTGGGATTGGGTAGGGGATAGAGATGTATGTTTGGGGATTGAAAGCTAAAGGATACCGATTTTCTGTTTGAGGGGATGAAAGTGTTCTAAAATTTACCATGGTGATGGTTGTACATATCTATGAGTATACTAAATATCATTCAATTGTATACTCAAAATGGATGGCTTGTATGGTATGTGAATTACATATAAATAAGACTGTTACAAAATAAAGTGTTCACTGTTATTTGAAATTCAAAAATATCAAATTCATCAGCATAGACTTGTTCATAGATTTTTTCTGCATCTTTTTAATGACTCTGAGTCTTTAGTTCTGTTTCTTTTTTATTCATAATATTTGCTTATGTCCTCTATTCTTCATTTTTTGATTATTGTTACCCAAGATTTGTCCATTTCATTGATATTATTAAAGACTAACTTTTTGTTTTGTTGAGCTTCTATATTAATTATATCTTAGTTTTCCATTTAATTTATTTATGGTATTATTGTTATTGTTGATGTTGTTGTTTTACAACTAAGGTAAATTGTCCCAAATGAACTTAATGAATAGTCCCACCTTTCCTGGCTGGTGTGAAACACCACGCTTATCACATACTATTTCTGGACTATTTCATCCCATTGATTTGTCTGTCTATTCTGGTGCCAATAGTGTTCTGTTTAATTCTTAATTATAGTGTGGCGCATAAATGATTGTCTTCTTGTGGACAGCTTCTCACTGTGTCCTTCACCAGGGCTGAGGCAGGACACAGAACACATCACATCTCAGAGCAAAGCTTCCCCACAAAGTGTCACTAAACATTGTCAATTTTTCCAAGATTCCATGGGGAGATAAAGGAGATGCTTATATCACATACCACACAGCATAAAAAACTTCATAGGCATTTCTGTTCTCCTTCAAATCCTTCCTTGGCTAACAGCTGTACATGCTTCCTCCCTCTCCTGACTCTTCTCCCATTTAATCTCTGAGGTCTCCTCCACTGTCCTAAAAATTCATGTCTAGCTGTAAACTTGTATTCATCACTCAGCAAAGCAAAACTCCTGCCATTAAATAAATCTTTACTTCTTAGAATTCATCAGTTCATCAGATCAGTTGTTACTTGAGCTATCCAGTGGGGAGGGACAGACACACACACACACACACACATACACACACAAAACTTCCCAGTACAATCAACTTATAAATGCAAGCATCCACCAAAAGCCGATCTCTTAGGACGGGGAATTAGGAGGGGAAAAGGGAGACCTATTGCTAAGCAAAAAATATTATTTTTTCCCAGATAATTTTTTTGAGGGGACAGTCTCCCTCTGTCACCCAGTCTGGAGTACAATCAAGCAATTTCAGCTCACTGTGGCTTCTGCCTTCTGGACTCAAGTAATTCTCGTGTCTCACCCTCCTGAATGGCTGGGATTACAGGCATGTTCCACCATGCCCAGCTAATTTTTCTTTTTGTAGTTTTAGTAGAGACAGGGTTTTGCCATGTTGGCCAGGCTGGTCTTGAACTCCTGGCCTCACGCAATCCACCTGCCTCAGCCTCCCAAAGTGCTGGGATTACAGGCATTAGCCACCGCACCTGCCCTTTCCCAGATAATTTTTCAATGTTATCTAATTTCTGGCCAGGTGCCATGGCTCGTGCCTCTAATTCCAGCATTTTGGGAGGCCAAGAAAGGCAGATCACTTGAGCTCAGGAGTTTGAGACCAGCGTGGCCAGCATGGTGAAACCCTGTCTCTACTAAAAATACAAAAATCAGCCAGGCACGGTGGCACACACCTGTAATTCTAGCTACTCAAAAGGCTGAGGCAAGAGAATCACTTGAACCCGGGAGGCGGAGGTTGCAGTGAGCCAAGATCGTGCCACTGCACTCCAGCCTGGGTAACAGAGTGAGACGGTCTCAATAAAGAAACAAATAAATAGAATTAAGGGAAGATTTTCTTATCTGCAATTGAAAGATTAAAAACTCCACTCACACACAGCACAGGGCTAATGTAAGGTCTAAAGGAGAGAAGAGATGTGAGAGTAGTTTGCCAGCTGCAATTGCTATGTAGATGTGTCATGGCTCCTACCCAGAGTACATCCTCTCTGCTCCTGCCCCAGGTCTGTAATCGTCTTCAGCTCCTGCCCCAGGTCTGTAATCGTCTTCAGCTCCTGCCCCAGGTCTGTAATCGTCTTCAGCTCCTACAGTTCAGTCATAAGTCTGCAAAGTTTGGAAATCAATATCTACCTGATCCAAGTATTCTTTGCAACTGTGAATCCACTATTTTATTTGCTGGGCTTTTTGGTCACCAGATTTCTGGGCCGCAGGCCTACCCAAATGGCCTCCTTGCTGCTTTCAGAGATCTATATTCTGGCTTGTGCAATGGTGCTCCTGAGTAAGCATCTGCCGCACCTCTGCTCCTGTCCTAATTCTTTCCCAGACCCAGACCCAAATCTGCCCCAGACCAGCTACCTAGGAGGGTGGAAAAGACCCAAGATTCCTTCAAACTTTTCTTAGCACCTTGCCATCATCTTCGTTCCCTTCCATATCAGTTATTCCTCTGCATTACAACGGTCATGTTAAGAAAAGACTATGCTACTGGATCTAGGAACTGCATCTTCATCTATGTAAGAGAACTATGCCTATAATAATATAGTGAGTGAGGTTTTGGGGAGGGATCCTGGGATAGGACAATCAGGCCCTAGAGCAGATTTCAAGTTGGAAAGGGCACAAAGGTCAATCAACTATTTTTTAAGGCAAGAAAAGAGGACAAAAACATGAAAATCAAGGTAAATAAAAGACAAAAGGTAAGATGGTATCAATAACTCCAAACATCTCAGTCACCGCAATAAATGTAAATGAATTAAATTTACCAATTCAACGGCAAAGATACTCCAGGTAACATTTTTTTTAAATCTAGTTCATGCGGCCGGGCACAGTGGCTCATGCCTGTAATCCCAACACTTTGGGAGGCCAAGGCGGGCGGATCACGAGATCAGGAGATCAAGACCATCCTGGCTAACACAGTGAAACCCCGTCTCTACTAAAAACATACAAAAAAAATTAGCCAGGCATGATGGCAGGCTCCTGTAGTCCCAGCTACTCGGGAGGCTGAGGCAGGAGAATGGTGTGAACCCGGGAGGCGGAGCTTGCAGTGAGCGGAGATCGTGCCACTGCACTCCAGCCCGGGCAACACAGCAAGACTCCGTCTCAAAAAAAAAAAAAAAAAAAAAAAAAAAAAAATCTAGTTCATGCTATTTACAAGAAACTCATCTGAAGTTTTGCATATATAAATGTTAAATGTAGAGAGATGGAAAAAGATATAGCAGACAAATATTAACCAGAAGAAAGCTGATTAGCCACACTAATAGTAGTCCAAATAAACTTTAAGACCAAAAAAAGGTGCAATGGTTAAGAATCTGGCTCTGGAGCCAAAGTTTTTGGTCCAAATGCTCAGTTACCTTAGTTGTAAAACAACAACAACATCAACAATAACAATAATACCATAAATAAATTAAATAGAAAACTAAGATATAATATAGAAGCTCAACAAAACAAAAAGTTGGTCTTTAATAATATCAATGAAATGGACAAATCTTGGGTAACAATAATCAAAAAATGAAGGATAGAGGACATAAGCAAATATTATGAATAAAAAAACAGAACTAAAGATTTAGAGTCATTAAAAAGATGCAAAAAATCTATGAACAAGTCTATGCTGATGAATTTAATATTTTTGAATTTCAAATAACAGTGAATACTTTATTTCATAACAGCTTTATTTATATGTAATTCACATACCATACAAGTTATCCATTTCGAGTATACAATTGAATGGTATTTAGTGTGCTCATAGATACGTACAACTGTCACCACGGTAAATTTTAGAACACTTTCATCCCCTCAAACGGAAAATCTGTATCCTTTAGCTTTCGATCCCCAAACATTCATCTCTATCCCCTACCCAATCCTAAGCAACCAGTAATCCTTTTTTTTTTTTTTTTTTTTTTTTTGATATGGAGTTTCACTCTTTTCGCCCAGGCTGGAGTGCAATGGCATGATCTGAGCTCACTGCAACCTCTGCCTCCCGGGTTCAAGCGATTCTCCTGCCTCAGCCTCCCAAGTAGCTGGGATACAGGCACCTGCCACCACGCCTGGCTAATTTTGTATTTTTAGTAGAGACGGGGTTTCACCATGTTGGCCAGGCTGGTCTTGAACTCCTGACCTCAGGTGATCCATCCACCTCAGCCTCCCAAAGTGCTGGGATTACAGGCATGAGCCACCATGCCTGGCCCCACTAACCCATTTTCTATCTCTATAGATTTGTCTTTTTTGGACATTTCATATAAATGGAATCATATACTATGTAGTCTTTTATGACTGGCCTCTTTTAGCATAATGTTTCAAAGTTCATTCATGTTGTAGCATGTATCAGTACTTCATTCAATTTTATAACTGAGTAATATTCCATTATGTGGAAATACCAATTTTGTTCATCCATTTATCAGTTGATAAACATCTGAGCTGTTTATACCTTTTAGCTATTATAAATAATGCTGCTATGAACATTTCTGTACACGTTTTTGCATAGACATATGTTTTCATTTCTCTTAGGTATAGATTGAAGTGAAATTACTGAGTCCATTGGGTAACAGTATCTTTAACTTTTTGAGAAACTGCCAGACTGTTTTCCAAAGTGGCTACCCACAATCAGCATGTATGAGGGTTCTATATCCTGACCAACACTCATTACTATCTGATGTTTTCATTATAGCCATTCCTAGTGGGTGTGAGGTAGTATTTTTTTCTTCTAATTTTTATTTCAGGTTTGGGGGTTCATGTGCAGGTTTGCTATATACGTAAATTGCATGGCACTGGGGTTTGGTGTACAAATGATTTTATCACCCGGATAGTGAACATAGTACCTGATAGGGTCGAATTTTTTTTTTTTCTTTTTTGAGATGGAGTCTTGCTCTGTTGCCCAGGCTGGAGTGCAGTGGCACGATCTCAGCTCATTGTAACCTCTGCCTCCTGGGTTCAAGCAATTCTCCTACCTCAGCCTCCTGGGTTCAAGCAATTCTCCTACCTCAGCCTCCTGAGTAGCTGGGATTACAGGTGCACACCACCACACCCAGCTAATTTTTGTATTTTTAGTAGAGACGGGGTTTTGTCATGTTTGCCAGGCTCGTCTTAAACTCCTGACCTCAGGTGATGTGTGCGCCTCAGCCTCCCAACGTGCTGGGATTACAGGCGTGAGCCACCACACCCGGCCTATAAATTCAATGCAATTCTGATCAAAATCCCATTGGCCATACTCAAGAAACTGGCTAAGCAAATTCTAAAATTTACATAAAAGTGCTAATGGCCAAGTGGAACTAAGATGCTCTTTTTAGAAAGAACAAGGAAGAAAAAATTGCCCTACCAGAAGTTAGTACATATTATAAACTCTTACTTTATCACTGTAGTGATTAAGACAGTAGATGATGGTGCAGGAAAAACAAAATAGGCCAGTGGAGAAGATCAAACCCAAAAACAGACCCACACATAGAAGAAACTTGAGGCCAGGCGCTGTGGCTCACGCCTGTAATCCCAGCACTTTGGGAGGCCAAGGTGGGTGGATCACAAGGTCAGGAGTTCAAGAACAGCCTGGCCAACATAGTGAAACCCCGTCTCTACTAAAAATACAAAAAAAAAAAATTAGCTGGGCGTAGTGGTGGGCGCTTGTAATCGCAGCTACTCGGGAGGCTGAGGCAGGAGAATTGCTTGAACCTGGCAGGTGGAGGTGGCAGTGAGCTGAGATCAGATCAGCACTCCAGCCTGGGTGACAGAGCAGGACTCCATCTCAGAAAAAGATTAAAAAAAAAAAAAAAAAGGAACTTGGGAAGTGACAGAGGAGGCACTGCAGATCACTAGCTAAAACACGGGCTATTCAATAAGTAGTACCAGGATGTGTATTTACCCACATAGGAAAGAAATAAAATGCAATCCATATTCCAACCTTAAACAAAAATGAATTCCTGCTGAAGGGAGGAGAATTTAAGACATAAAAAGTGGTAGCAAAAAAAAATTGATTAATTTTTCTACTTTAAAGTGTTTTAATTTGGGTCATCTGTTTTACTATATATAAGGTGAAAAGAGTAAAAGACAGAATTTACAAGGATTTGTATTCAGAATTTATAAAGAATTTCTGGAAATTGATTAGAAAAAGGATTTCTATTTCCATTAAAATAACAAAATTACACTGAAAATCATCCCAAAAAAAGGTATAAAGTATTTTTAAATAACCTTAAAAGCACCAAGGAGCTAGAAAGATAGTAAGGAAAAGATAACCTTAAAAGCACCAAAAAGCAGCCAGGCGTGGTGGCTTATGCCTGTAATCCCAGCACTTTGGGAGGCCGAGGTAGGCGGATCACGAGGTCAGGAGTTCGAGACCAGCCTGGCCAACATGGTGAAACCCCGTCTCTACTAAAAATACAAAAATTAGCTGGGTGTGGTGGCATGCGCCTGTAATCCCAGCTACTCAAGGCAGGAGAATCGCTTCAACCCAAGAAGTGGAGGTTGCAATGAGCCGAGATTGCACCACTATACTCCAGGCTGGGTGACAGAGCAAGACTCCATCTCAAAAAAAAAAAAAAAAAAAAGCACCAAAGAGCTAGAAAGATAGTAAGGAAAATGGGGCCGGGTGTGGCAGGTCACACCTGTAATGCCTTTGGGAGGCAGAGGTAGGCAAACTGCTTGAGCCCAGGAGTTCAAGACCAACATGGCGAAAACCCATCTCTACAAAAAATACAGAAATTAGCTAGGTGTGATGGCATATGGCTGTAGTCCCAGCTACTCAGGAAGTTGAGGAGCGAAGGATCACTTGACCCCAGAAGGCTGAGGCTGCAGTGAATCAAGATCATGCCACTGTACTCCAGCTGGAGCAACAGAGTGAAACTTTGTCTCAGAAAAAAAAAAAAGAAAGATAGTAAGGAAAATCTAGGCCAATCATCTAAGGAAAAGTGCAAACCCAGAGAGGTAAGCAGAGCATCTGAACACAAAACCAAACACTATATATAATGAGAAAACGTATATGCATTCTCTTCAGCAACAGAATCAACTATTTAACGCAGTATTCGGGGGCCTGACCAATACCACTCTAGTAGGAAAGAAAAAGATATAAGAAAATTAAAAATTAAAAAAGAAAAGTTAAAAATCTCATTACTTAGAATATGTTCTAAAAATCTCATTACTTGGAATATGTTCATCTACCTAGATAAACGAACAAAATCAACAAACAATTAAAACTAATAAGAGAGTTCTGCAAGGATGCTGGATACAAAATCAAATTACCAAAATATCAATAGCAATAGCTTAGAATCAATAATCTAGAAAATATTGTTTTGAAAAGTAAGACACCACTCAGAATAGCACCAAAAGATATATCTCATTAGGGAATTAACAAAGGACACCCTGTTAAATTTGTTTGCAGCTTTTCTTGATGCAAGAAGAAACAGAATTGAGGAGAGCTTGGAGATAGACATGTAAATATGTAAATTTGATTATATCAAAAAGGATTTCTGCTTACTGAAGGACACAATGGACAAATTTAACAGATAGTTGACAGATTGAGAGGAGAAATTTGCAACTCTTTTTTTTTTTTTTTCGAGACAAGGTCTGGCTCTATTGCCCAGGCTGGAGTGTAGTGGTGCAATCTCGGCTCACGGCAACTTCCACCACCCGGGCTCAAGCCATCCTCCCACCTCTGCCTCCTGAGTAGCTGGGACTATAGGCGCTTACCACCACGCCCAGCTAATTTTTGTACTTTTTGTAGAGACAGGGTTTTGCCATGCTGCCCAGGCTGGTCTCAAACTCGTGAGCTCAAACGATCCACCCGCCTTGGCCTCCCGAAGTGCTGAGATTACAGGTATGAGCCTCTGCGCCTTTAACACTGACAAGACTCCTTCAACAAGAAAAAGAAAGGAACACTAGTAGTAGACACACGGGCAAAGAAAATGAATAGACATTTTACAGAGAAAGAAATCCAGAAGATTAATCACCACGTGAAAAATGAGATAGTGGCTGGGTGCGATGGCTCACGCCTGTAATCCCAGCACTTTAGGAGGCTGAGGCGGGCGAATCACGAGGTCAAGAGATCAAGACCATCCTGGCCAACATAGTGAAACCCCATCTCTACTAAAAATACAAAAATTAGCTGGGCGTGGTGGTGCATGCCTGTAGTCCCAGCTACTCGGGAGGCTGAGGCAGGAGAATCGCCTGAACCCAGGAGGCAGAGGTTGCAGTGAACCGAGATCGCGCCACTGCACTCCAGCCTGGTGACAAAGCAAGACTCCATCTCAAAAAAAAAAAAAAAAAAGAAAAAGAAAAATGAGATAGCACTTTACAGCCATTAAACTGGCAGCATTAGAAAGCTAGGTAATGGCAGGTGTTACTGGCCATGTTAGAATACAGGACCCCTATATCCTCATATGTCTCAAATGCACTGCTGGTGGGAGTGAAATTGGTACCACCATTCTGGAAAGCAATTGGCAGCATTCACACCCACGAACACACACACACACACACCAGTAATTCCCTTCTTGGGCCTGTATCTCAGAGAACTTCTCACAAAGGCCCTTATGGAGACGTGTACAAGGACATTCACTGCAGTATTGTTTGAGGTCATGGGTGTTGGCAACAATCTAGATCCCCATAGCCAGGGGAATGAGTGTTTAAGTAAAATGTGGAGACCGGCACACCATGGCATAGTATGCAGCAGCAGGTAAACACCATAAAATCTCTTTAAAACAAAGTGCTGAATGGAATGAAAAATAGAATAAGATCTATTGCCTATACCACTTAGGTAAATTAAAATATTTGCACACAAAACAATACACATTTTTTTTTTTGAGACGGAGTCTTGCTGGTTGCCCAGGCTGGAGTGCAGTAGCGTGATCTCGGTTCACTGCAACCTCCATCTCCCAGGTTCAAGTGATTCTCCTGCCTCAGCCTCCTAAGTAGCTGGGATTACAGGCACACACCACCATACCCAGCTAATTTTTGTATTTTTAGTAGAGACGGGGTTTCACCATGTTAGCCAGGCTGGTCTCGAACTCCTGACCTCAAGTGATCCGCCCATCTCGGCCTCCCAAAGTGCTGGGATTACAGGCATGAGACACCAAGCCCAGCCAACAATACACATTTTACAAGAACATATACAAATAAACGAGTGCACATCAAACACAAGACACTAGTTGACTTTGGCAGGAAGGGAATTAGAAGTGGGTAATGGTGATAAAGGGGAATAAACATTAAAGGGTAAAACAAGGGGCCATTGCAAAGACAAAAATAGAGGGTCATGAAATGAGGAGTATGATTAATTCAACCCTCTGCACCTGACGTTAAAAGAGAACTGCAGAGAAGGAACCATCAGATAGCTAGTTTAGAAAAAATGATCAGAGCAATCAGGAAAGTCTCCTCAGTAAAGATCAAAAGTAAAGACCAAGTTAAAGATCAAGTCTGGGCTGGGCACGGTGGCTGACATCTGTAATCCCAGCACTTTGGGAGGCCGAGACAGGCAGATCACTTCAGTCCAGGAGTTCAAGACCAGCCTGGCCAACATGTCAAAACCCCGTCTCTACTAAAAATACGAAAATTAGCCAGGCATGATGGCGGGTGCCTGTAATCCCAGCTACATGGGAGGCTGAGGCAGGGAGAATTGCTTGAACCCAGGAGGTGGAGGTTGCAGTGAGCCGAGATAGCGCCACTGCACTCCAGCCTGGGTGACAGAGCAAGACGTCGACTCCCAAAAAAAAAGACCAAGTCTGATGGTTTTAATGTGTAAACAAAGGGACAAGGCACAAGATAAGAGAAGAGGCAGGCAGAGACCAGTCATATAAGGACTTAAAAGAAGGTCAGATTGGCCGGGCGTGGTGGCTCATGCCTGTAATCCCAGCACTTTGGGAGGCTGAGGTGGGTGGATCACTTGAGGTCAGGAGTTCAAGACCAGCCTAACCAGTATGGTGAAACCCTGTCTCTACTAAAAATACAAAAATTGGCCGGGCATAGGGGCTCACGCCTGTAATCCCAGCACTTTGGGAGGCCAAGGCGGGCAGATCACGAGGTCAGGAGATCGAGACCATCCTGGCTAATACGGTGAAACCCCATCTCTACTAAAAATCCAAAAAAAAAAATTAGCCAGGCATAGTGGTGGGCACCTATAGTCCCAGCTACTCGGGAGGCTGAGGCGGGAGAATGGTGTGAACCCAGAAGGCGGAGCTTGCAGTGAGCTGAGATCACGCCACTGCACTCCAGCCTGGGCAACAGAGTGAGACACCGTCTCAAAAAAAAAAAAAATTAGCCAGGCATGGTGGCGCATGCCTGTAATCCCAGCTACTCAGGAGGCTGAGGCAGGAGAATTGCATGAACCCAGGAGATGGAGGTTGCAGTGAGCCAAGATGACAAAGCAAGACTCCATCTCAAAAAAAAAAAAAAGAAGGTCAGATTGTATTCTAGTAATACAATGGGACATCACTGGATGGTTTTAAGCAGAGGGTGAAATGATCTGAATTATGGTTTTAATTTTTAAGAGAACACTTTGGCTTCTGCATAGAGAATGGGGTGGGGCCAGGGAGTCAGGGTCAAGGCCAACAGTAGAAATGGGAAGAACTGTCAGGAGGCTACTGCAATAGTACAGGCAAGAGGTGAAAATCACTTGAAGTGACATGTTGGTGTTAGTTCATTTTCATGCTGCTGATAAAGACATAGCCAAGACTGGGCAATTCACCAAAGAAAGAGGTTTAATGGACTTACAGTTCCACATGGCTGGGGAGGCCTCACAATCACGGTGGAAGGCAAGGAAGAGCAAGTCATGTCTTACATGGATGACAGCAGTCAAAAAGAGAGCTTGTGAAGGGAAACTGATGTTTTTAAAACCATCAGATCTGGTAAGGCTTATTCACTCTCATAAAAACAGCACAGGAAAGACCTGCCCCCATGATTCAATTACCTCCCACTGGGTTCCTCCCATGACACATGGGAATTATGAGAGTTACAATTCAAGATGAGATTTGGGTGGGGACATACCCAAACCATATCAGTGGTGGACAGAGGTTGTAGAGATAAAGAGAAGGGAACTAACCCTGTGTGAGTTTGGGAGGAACAGCTATCCAAATTTCTATTTTGGATGTAGAAAAACAAGGGAACAGGAGGCATCAAGGATAATTCCTAGATACTTGAGCTTGAGCAAGTAGGTGGTTAGAAGTGCCATTTACTAAGATGGGGAAGTCTGGGGGAGGAGCAAGCTTGGAGGAAGAAATGAAGAGTTCCTTGACCATATAAAATTTGAGAGGCCTTTTAGACATCCAAATGAAGATGTAGAGTAGCTTGATATGTAGCCTGGAGCTGGAGAGACAGGTTGGTTAGGAATTTGTTCACAGTCACACAGTAAATTCAGATTAGAACTGGAACCTAGACTTCTCAGGTCCAAAATCATTTGCTCCCCCTTTCCTTTTAGCTAAGTTAAATGCAATCATTTGACCCTGTAGCAAATGTGAAAAGAGGAAGCCAGGGTGGCAGGCAGTGTAAGGGCACCCACAAGTCCCACGGTCCTCACCAAGGTGCTCCTCCTTCCCATAGGCAGAGGGGTCTGAGCATGACAACAACTGTGACCAATGGTGGCACCATCCTAAGCCTACTGGTGGACATGGCTGCTGAGTTCTACCCTTCTCTGCCTCTATTTATCTATAGTGTGGTCCCTGTGGCTGCCAGTATCATCACTGTCCTCCTGCCAGAGACCCTTGGCCAGCCACTGCCCAACATGGTGAAAATGTGGAGGACCTGGAGAGAAGGTGGGCTGCACCCTCCCCCAAGCTTCTTTTGTCATAAAAGGCCAGACCAGGGGAGAGCAGGGACTTAGCCAGGGTCATGCAGCTGGTCCCTGATGGAGTCAAGGCTGAAATCCAGGCCCCCTGAATCCTATTCTCACACATTGGCTGAGTCCCAGGAAACCTCCCTGAGACTCTCAGCTCTTGGAAATAGTGGGTGGCTTTGGATATAAAGTAGGACAACTGAGCACAGACACCTAAAAAGAATCCCCGAACTCTACTCCTGAACGCTGCTTCTCCTTCCCTCCCAGGTGGAAAGAGAAACTGGGGCAGCAGCAACAGGAACAGCAGATGGTCCCACTCCGAGCCTCCTGAGGACTGAGAAGGAGCAGAGGGTGGAGAGGAAGAGCCCTGTATCTCTTGGATATCCACGCCAGGAGGTGGATGCAGAAATGGCAGCCAGTAGAGGGCAGGGCCTGTAAGGTCTCAGAGAAATGCTTCCCATGGGCCCTACACTCCTGGCCAGACCCACCCAAGACCACTTTATTAAAAGTAACTATGGAGCCAGGCCTCTAGTCCCAGCTACTTGGGAGGCTGAGACAGGAGGATCTCTTGGGCCCAGGAGTTCTAAGCACTATGCCGATGGGGTGTCTGCACTAAGCTCAGCATGATGACCTCCTCCAAGCAGGGGACCACCAGGTTGCCTAAGGAGGGATGAACTGCCCCAGGTCAGAAACAGAGCTGATCAGTAGTGGGATCACACCTGTGAACAGCCACTGCTCTCCAGCGTGGGCAGCACAGCAAGACCCTGTCTCTTAAAAAAAAAAAAATGCACAATTTATCCCATTGTTCCCCTCTGGCCCCTACATAGTGGCCACTTCACATTAGCCAACCTTTGGTTCAAAATGTCCTTCAGTGATTATCTATGTAGAAAATCCAGTGGAATCTACAAAAATACTGCTACAACTAAAACATGATTTTAGCAAGGTTGCAGGTTATAAGATCAATATAAAAAAGGAATTGTGGCCAGGCACGGTGGCTCACGCCTGTAGTCCCAGCACTTTGGGAGGCTGAGGTGGGCAGATCACGAGGTCAGGAGTTCAAGACCAGCCTGGCCAATATGGTGAAACTCCATCTCTACTAAAAATACAAAAATTAGCCAGGCATGGTGGCTCACGCCTGTAGTCCCAGCTGCTCGGGAGGCTGAGGCAGAAGAATCACTTGAACCCAGGAGGCAAAGGTTGCAGTGAGCTGAGATCACACCACTGCACTCCAGCTTGGGTGACAGAGTGAGACTCCATCTCAAAAAAACAAAACAAAAAGAATTGTGGCCAGGCGCAGTAGCTCATGCCTGTAATCCCAGCACTTTGGAAGGCCAAGGTGATGAATCACCTGAGATCAGGAGTTCGAGACCAGCCTAGCCAACATGGTGAAACCCCGTCTCTACTAAAAATACAAAAATTAGCTGGGTGTGGTGGCACATGCCTGTAATCCCAGCTACTCGGGAGGCCGAGGCACAAGAATCACTCGAACCCAGGAGGCGGAGGCTGTGGTGAGCCGAGATCACACCACTGCACTGCATCCTAGGCAACAGAGTGAGACTCCATCTCAAAAAAAAAAAAAAAAATTGTGTTTCTATATACTAGCAATAAACAATCAGAAATTGAAATTTAAAAAACAATGCCATTTACAATAGCATCAAAAAATATAAGGAGACAGCAAAAAGATCAGTGGTTGCCAGGGGTTCAGAGGGAGAGGAGAGAGATGAGCAAGCCAGCACGAGGGATTTTTTAGGGCACTGAAACTATTCTTTATGGTACTATAATGGTAGATACATGACATTATACATATCAAAACCCTCAATAACCTATAAGGTAAGTAATAGCATTATCCTCAAGGTGAGGAAGGCTAGGAGATACACTTGAACCTGGAGAGTTGGCTTGGCAGAATTCAGGGATGTGTATACACACACACACACACACACACACACACACACACACACACACAGACACACAGACACACACACCCCTTACTCCTTACCTTTCTTGCCATTTTCTCTGCTCCCTTAAAGGTTTTCTTTTCGTGATAGAGAAAAACGTTATGTGTCTTGCTCCTCCTCCTGCCACTTCAGTCTTTCCTGGAAGGGTAAAAGGAACTAAAATGAAGGCAGCCAATAAGGAGGCTTTGTTTGAGGCTCTTCCCCTCCCTGAGGCAGATGCAAACATCTGGAAACAGGAGGTAAGAAGAAAGGAGAGAAGAATGCAGAGGGAGGGGGCAATAGCCCCTCCTCCCTAGGCCAGATCCTGGCTGCAGGAGCAGTTTGCCACCTTACATCTGGGCCTTTGCCCAGGAAGTTCAACCCCCCAGCTAACCTTAGCTTTTCTGTTGCACTTTTGGACTTTTCTGTAGCACTTCTGGACTTTTTGGTAATCTGCCTCTAGAGAGCCCTAGGCTGGCAGTAGTGAGGCCCCAGAAGGAAAAACACAGCCGGGAGAGTGCCTGAGGTCTGATCTCCTCCATCCTCTATCCTCAGGTCTTGCCTCCTCCCCAACCCCTCCCTGCCCTTCCTGGGCTGGTAGGAGCCAGTGCTGATGGCACTGGGGAGACCACATGAGCAGGATGAAGGACAGCCACGATGTGCAGTCCAGGACAGAACCCAGGATGCCCAGTGCCTGTTCTGCTGCTCACATCAGGAAGGACCTGAGGGTGCAGGCCATGAGGTGCTCTGGCAGGGACTGCAGAGTGGCCAGAGTGGGGTGGGATGCAAGCTGTGGCTGCCCAGCGCAACAGTTAACCATTCATCAGGTCCATCTGCCCACCCAAGGCCTGCTCTGGGCTAATGAGACCCTGCCCTGGTCCTAGGAGCCTGACTCCAGCCACATCCAGAGACAGGCATGCACTGTCCCAGCCCCAAGGAGAGGAGGAAGAGGGCTGGCATGACCCACACCTGGCCCTGCAGGGGAAGGGGGCAACCATGCTAAGGCTAACCCAACACACAGGTACTGGACAGGTGCTAGATTCAGTCTCCAGACCCACCCTGCTTCCTTGCCCTGATCCCATCCCCTAGCCTTGGCCTGACAACCCCCAATCTACCAGCCCAGCCTTCAGAACCTAAACGTGGCTCTGACCCACCCCCCAACCCCCCGCCTCTCGGCCTTGGTGCTGCCCCTGAGACCCTATCGCCAGGGTCAATCTAGAGGCCTCATTCCCCTGGTCCTGCCTCAGCTGAGAATGCGAGGATCTGAACGGCCTTCTCTCTCAGCTTCTCCATCTGCTGCAGGTGGCTTCCTGATCGGATGGCTGATTCAGGGCAGTCCTCAACGTGAGCCAGGTGAGTGCGCTTTCCTCCACGTGGCCCCACCCCTGTCCCTGATGCCCCGCCCTTCCCTGGTTTTTAACTGCCTCTCAGCCAAACTTGCACCACCACCAAGCACAGAGTTTCTGTCCATTACCTCACCAAGACTCGCTAATACAGGCCGGGCGCGGTGCCTCACGCCTGTAATCCCAGCACTTTGGGAAGCCGAGGTGGGTGGATCACGGGGTCAGAAGATCGAGACCATCCTGGCTAACATGGTGAAACCCTATCTCTACTAAAAATATAAAAAATTAGCCAGGCGTGGTGGCGGGCACCTGTAGTCCCAGCTACTTGGGAGGCTGAGGCAGGAGAATGGCATGAACCTGGGAGGCGGAGCTTGCAGTGAGCCAAGACCACACCACTGTACTCCAGCCTGGGAGACAGAGCAAGACTCAGTCTCAAAAAAAAAAAGACTCGCTATTACAATTTCACACACCAGAAACGTCTTGTCCAGCCCACTGCCATCCCCTGGGCCAGGCTTCTCCACCTAATTTCTTCCTGGCTCATTGTTTGGTGTCCCCGTCCAGTCCATCCTCCCATGACCCCAGAAGGATCTTGAGTCACTGGCCTGCAGTCTGGGGCCAAGACTAGCGTAGAGTGAGTGAAGCAGTGAAGCAATGGACTTACCTCTCCTGTCTGAGCCCTGCATGATCCAGTCTCTTTTTTTTGAGTCGGAGTTTCGCTCTTTCGCCCAGGCTGGAGCCAAGTGGCACCATCTCGGCTCACTGCAACCTCTGCCCCCCCTCCCCCCACACCCAGGGTTCAAGCGATCCTCCTGCCTCAGCCTCCTGAGTAGCTGGGATTACAGGCACCCGCCACCACGCCCAGCTAATTTTTTTCTATTTTTAGTAGAGATGGGGTTTCACCATGTTGGCCAAGCTGGTCTCGAACCCCTGACTTTGTATCTGCCCGCAGCCTTCCAAAGTGCTGGGATTACAGGCATGAGCCATTGCGCCCGGCCGTGATCCAGTCTTTAATTGAAAGTTTGATATTTTATTCATCATGAACTTTTGCATTAATTTTGATTTTTAAAATACTACATTAAAATATTATTCATCATAATTGTTGAGTTTTTTGGCACCCTCTTAAATTTGCACCTCACCCCACCCTAGTCCCAACCCTGCCCTGCACACATACCTTCCTCGGCTGCCCACTGCTTAAGTGACTTTTATGAATGGCTCAGGCCAGGCTCTCTGGGCTCCTCTCTATGTGCCCACTGCCCCAACTCCCAAACCTTTGCATGATCTCTATCATAATCTTTATCTTGTAGAATCCTGATGGTTTGTTTACTATTACCTAGCCAAAGATAACACTAGCACAAAGTCCTTGAGGCAGGAAAGTGCTTGGCAGGTTCTTGGAACCGCAAGGCCAGTGTGGCTGGGGCAGAGCAGTGAGGAGTCAGTGGTAGGAAACGAGGCTCAGGAGGAAGCAGGAGCTGCTCCTGTGGGAACTGACGCTTTACTGTGAGAAAGCTGGAGAGTTGTTAGAGCATTTTGAACAGAGGAGAGACATGATGTAACTTACATATCAAAAGGGCCTGAGACAGTAATCCAGGTGAGAGACAACACTAGCAAAATCACAGTGGTTGCACTCCGGATGTATTTAAGGAAAAGACAAGAGGATTTTCTAATGGATTAGATTTGGCATGTGAGAGAAAGAACGGAGTCAAGGGTGACTCCAAGGTTTTTGGCCTGAGCTACTGAAAGGACAGGGTTGCCACCTGCTGAGATGGGCAAGGCTGCGGATAGAGCATGTTTGGGGTTTGGGATGAGTCATGACTGAGATGATTCTACACATCCAAATGGAGCTGGCAGGCAGCACTAATGACAGTGGTAATAATAAGCATAGCTCCAGCCATAGAGCTCACTCTGAGCCAAGCATTTTTCTAACACTTTCCACGTCTAAACTCATTTAATCCTCATCATGGCCCTAGGATGTAGAGCTATTATGATTCCCATTTTACAGATGAGGAAATATTGGATAGACAAGACTGGTGTTCAGAAGAGAGCCTGGGCTAGACATATACATTTGGGAGTCATCAGTGTGTGGGTGGCATAAGCTCACCTGGAAAGTGGGTATGAAGGTCCAAAGACTGAGCCCAGATGGGCGTGGTGGCTCACACTTGTAATCCCAGCACTTTGGGAGCCTGAGGCGGGTGGATCACCTGAGGTCGGGAGTTCAAGACCAGCCTGGCCAACATGGCAAAACCCCATCTCTACTAAAAATACAAAAATTAGCCAGGCGTGGTGGTGCATGCCTGTAATCCCAGCTACTCAGGAAGCTGAGGCAGGAAGAATTGCTTAAACCCGAGAGGTGGAGGTTGCAGTGAGCAGAGGTCATGCCACTGTACTCCAGCCTGGGCGACAGAGCAAGACTTCGACTCAAAAAAAAAAAAAAAATGCTGAGCCCAGACACTCCAAAGTTCAGAGCAGGATGGTGAGGAACATCAGCAAAGGAGAATGTGGAACAACAGCCAGGGGAGTAGGAAGAGACCCAAGACGGGGTGTCCCCAGAGGCTGAGCACAGCAAGGATTTCTAGAAGGAGGAAGTGCTGAAGAAAAAGCATTTTGGAAACTGCACATTGAGATCATGATATGAGGAGACAATTTTGGGTTGGGCACTGGCCACTAACATCTGGAAACTGGAGGCAAGAAGAAAAAAGAGAAGAATGCAGAGGCAGGGGCAATAGCCCCTCCTCCCTAGGAGGGAGCCTTTGGCAAATTACAGGGCCTCAGCTTCCCCATCTGTAAAATGGTTCTTCAGAGATTCCCCAGCTAGGACACCCTGTGGCAGGCCCTATCCTCAGCACCATCTCAGGACTGAACCAAGCTGAACCAGGCTTACCACCCCCATCCCTCTCCTGTCTTCTCCTTACCCTGCCCTTGGCCCCAACCCCCGCCTCCCACGATTTATCTCATTAGCATTTTCTGTTCATAATCTGTAATTTTGCCTCTAAGGGGTTCCCTTACCTTGAACCAGGCTGGGGGGTTGGAGGCAGTGTTACTCTAAATAGTTGTCCTCAACTCCTGAGATTCACCCCTCACTCAGCCAGGGTGCTCAATTGCTCTCCTCTGGCCCAGGCCCCTGGCTCAGGCCCAAAAACCAAGTAGGTTGCAGCTGCAGCTGGAGAGAGAGAGCTGCCTATTAACCCCCTAGAACCCAGAATCTCAGAAACTGGTCTGGAGAGGAAGGCTGGATGCCACGAGTGGGCAGTGGGACTAGGGCTTGGAGCTGCAGATGAAGGTACAGGAGCCTGGAGCTGGGAACCAGGAGACTTGGGGCTAGAGGCCTCATGTAGGGGATAGGGAATGAGGTCTGTTGATTGAGGGCTAAACAGGGAGGCTTGAAGCTGAGCCTGGGAAATTTGGGACTAGGGCCTGGGATTAGGAACCAGAAAACCACATACTGGGGCTGAGGGTAGCTGTCACACTGACCCTACCAGAAGAGCCCAGACAGTGCCCCTCAGGTCCTCTGGGAACTGGAAAGGACCAGAGAAGGGGCAGTGGGATGAAGTTGAGCCCTCTAGGGGGCTGAGCCAGGGAGGTCATAGGAAGCCGGGCACAGGAAGGGCTCCCTAAAGAGAGTACAGTAAGGGATCCAGAGGTGGGCAGTGTCCGGGAAAGGCTGGGGCCAGGGAAAAGAATCCTTCAAGGGGGCAGGAGTAGAGGCCGAATGGGTGATGGGTGGTGCCTAAAACTATCACATCAGAGCTGGAGGTTTTCTAGATAAGCCAGTCCAGAGTGACCCACCTGTGTTCCTCAGAAGCCAGTCCTACGAGACGCTCCATGTAAAAAAAGATCCTGTGGAGAAATAAGTTTGGGAAATGCTGATTGTTCTCTTTGCCTCGCAGAGACTCTCAACACATGTTTGCCATTTATTTGCTCGGAGAGGTTCCTGCAGTAAAGAAAGCCTAATTAATTTCCCATTTCATCACAGAGGTCTTTTTAAAAAAATAAATAAATAACACCTACTAACATCCACAAAATAGACTGAGGAACACTGGGCTAGCCTGAGTTCCCATTTTACTTTCAGAGAAACTGAAGCTCAGAGAACGGAGGGATCTGCCAGGCCACAGAACAGAGTCAAGCCCCAGGTGTCCCATCTTCAGGGAACATCAGAGCTGGGAGAGCCCACTGAGGCTACCAGGTCCGACTTTGCCTCCATCTCCACTCCAAGTACAGAATAGACTGAGGGTGGGAGAGAGGCCATGACTCCTTCTACAAGGCGCTAGACAGGGCCCCGCGACTTGACTCAGTCTGGCGCCCTGACATACCACACAACCTCCAAAACCAGATCACCCTTCCTGGGCAGGCCTGCACCCTCTGCATAGGGCCAGCGTCTACTGACCATCCTTCTACCTTCCCTCACCTTTTTATCCTGTTCCTGGGAAATGCATGGGCTCCACTGTGCCCTAATACCTTTCCCAAAATCATTTTGTCTCCCCAACAAGCTCATAAGCCCCATGGTTTCTGGGCTCTGGTTTCTCCTGTTCCCTTCCCAATGTTGAGCACAGTGCTGGGCATAGACTCCAGTCTGAACCCTTAGGATGGAGCTTCATTACCAATCTGGAGGAGGCAGGACATGCTATGGGCTGCACTGTGTGGTTTTTAAACTAGTGAAACTCTGGTGACCTGTCCCCTGAATGCAGGGCAAGGGAACAAAGGGTCCCTATACGGAGGGCTACAGCTGGGGCTGGGCTTTTATTCATGTGTTCCTTCAGGCTAGGCTGTTATAACAAGAAAACTAGAGCAGAATGGGCATGTGCTCAAGAGAGAAGTTGTTCACACCTGGGGGAAAGAAACAGGGATACAAGTGAGGAGGCTTGGGCCCAAACAGAGTTGTCCCCCACCATCCAAACCCCAGACGGACACAGCCCTGCTTCTCCCTCTCTCCCTGCATTGCTACCATTTCCTGTTGAGAGGTCGCCCTTTGGGAAAAGCCTTCCTTCCTCCTTCCTTCATTCCTTCCTTTCTTGGACAAGGTCTGGAGCTGAGACACGCCCAGCCCCACTATCTCTGTGGAAAGGGGGCGGGGGCAAGAAGGACAGGGAAGGTTGTCTACATGCACCCTATACCCTCTGGCCGGGCACTGCTCATTCTCGGTCTCCTCGAGGGGCTTCTCGCAAACCCCCAAGATCCCCAGGGAGCGGAAGCTCTAGGCGGCAGGCCCCTCTCCCTGCCCTGGCCTCCAGCTGCAGAGCTCAGGTCCTAACTCGATTGTGCACCGTTAATCACTGCGTGTGCCTGCCGGCAGAGTAAACAGGTGGCCTCGGAGATCCTCTCATTCTCATCAATCTCTGCCCCCGTTAGGCCTCCGTCAGCAATGGGGCTGGCAAGAGGCGCCAAGGGGGCGGGGAAGGGGGGCTGTGGGGCCAAGGTCATGTCAGGTCCTAACAAAAAGGCTGATTGCCCCACAGTGGGAGCCAGAAGGGGAGAAGGAGGCAGGAGATGATGTGGATACATCGCCATTGACATTTGGGGAACCTTTAGGATAGGGGCAAAAGCAATGATTGGAAGTCAACTAGTCTGGCTCTGTCATGTACTAGCTGTGTGACCTTGGACAGGTTACAGAACCTCTCGGTGCCTCGGTTTCTTCATCTGTAAAATAGGAATAATAATTCTACCTGCTTCGTCAAGTTATTACTAAAATTAAATGAGTTAAAACGTAAAACACTGAGAGGGTGACAGCACATTGCTGGTGCTATGCAAGTGTTTGTTAATATAATGGGACCACAAAATGAAGCACTGCAGGAGACATCGATTTAGCAATTTCCCAGGAAACTCCCTCTTACAGATAGCAGACAGTGTTCTCAGATAGGCTCCAAGCTGGGGGCAAAACCTGCAAACTGGGAAGGGGTTAAGAGGGCAGATTGTTACCTAACCTCCCTTCGTGGGGCAGTCGTGAAGATTAAATGAGAAAGTGCACGCAAAGATGTTATGAATGCGGTAGCCAGGAGCAAGCCCTCAATAAAGGGCAGCCAGCTCCTATCGCCTTCCTAGCGTTAGCTCTGCACAACCCCTTACCCACCCCGCGCCAACAAAAGGCCTGCACTGGGGCATGAAGGGGATATAAGTGCTGTTATTCCTCTCCCTGAGAAGGAGAGTGGGCGCTTGGCACCAGGCCCCCCTCCCAGCCCAGGCACTCTAGCCCGTCGCCCGGCCCCTCCTAGGCACGGAGCTGGGTGGGCCCCTAGGGGCCGCGGCAGGGGCGCGGAGGGTCATGGGCGTCACCGAAGCGGCCCCGGGCGGCGGTGACTGAGGTGGAGAACCCCTGCGAGCCAATAAACAAAGGGTAGGGTAAAGGGCAGCCCCCGACCCACCGACGTACTTGCGGCGCCTGCGCAGGGGCGAGGGTCTCGCGGAGACGCGAGTACATTTGACACTGAGGGGACATTTAGGATCGCGGCAAAAGCAATGATTGGAATTCTACTGGCCTGACTCTGGCACCTACTAGCTGTGTGACCTTGGACAGGTTACTGAACCTCTCGGTTTGTACTTGCGGCGCCTGCAAGTGTCTCAGGAGAGGAACCAGGCTGAGGCTCCACTCCCCCGGCGCCTTCCCACCCACCCTTCGTCATCGTGGGCTTCAAGCTTTGGCTTCCGCCTCGGGGGGTGGTGGGGGGGGGAGACTCGAGGACTCGGCGTCCAGGGAACTGGGGGAGGAAGCCAGCAAGGGAAGGAAGGGTGAAACTTCGCCGGGCTGGGAGCAGGGGGACCCTGAAATCCGCACTGCCTCACCCGGGTCACGACCCTGGACGAGCGGATTCCACTGTACAGAGTTCGGGGTTGCCTTGAGACCTGGACCTGTTCTGACGCCAAATTCCCGTCCGAAGCTCCGCCGGGCTCCAGCAGTTTCACGTGGGACCTACACCCGCCTGGGCCCGGGCGCGTACACCCTGTGGCGGAAAGCTGGGGAGCCCAATGTCCGCAGACCCAGCGAAGCAGGGTCGACGCCGTGAATCAGGTGTTTCGAGAAGCGAGGGGCGCGAGCTTCCATAGTGCGGGGGAAGTTGCCTGCTTCCTCCGTCGGGGCCGCACATTCACGGTACATCCAACTCCAAGGCGGCAACCAGTGGCCTGGACTTCCAGGTTGTGTCCTCATAGGCGGGGACAGAGGACGCTTAGGGATGCCCTGTGGGAACGCAGCTCCTCTCCACGGCCCGGTCCAGCGGGGAGTCCGAAACGTCACGTTGCGTTATCTCAGTTCCCAGCATTCACTACCCCTGGCAGGACCCCGGGCGCCGAATCAACTCAGCGGAGTCTCCGGCCGGGCTATAAGGACCCGGGAACGACAGGAAAACACGCGAGGCGCCGCTTTCGCGACCGCCCCAAACCCATCCTTTCTTCGGGAACTGCCCGCAAGACTTGGGGCTGGGGAGTGGAGCTGCTTCTCCGCACTCCCACTGCCCTCCGGAGCCCAGCACGTAGCCGGGCAGGAAATGTGAAGCGTCTACAAGGCCTCAATTTCGAAACCGGACTCGGAAAATCCCGATTTCCTGTCCCAATAAGATGCCATTATTGTGGCCGCGTCCGCTCTCGCCTCGGACGGCGGGGACTCTGGGGCCCCTTACTGGGCCTGCTCTACACGCAGCCCCGCCCTGGATTTGAGTTTCTTGTTTTACATCTGGGAATTAGTCTCTCCAGGAGTCCTGGCGGGAGGGAGTTGGGGGAGAGAGGAAGTTGAGGACCTAAGGCCATTGAAGGTGAAGATGCGAGGAGGGGCGCCCTTAGGCCGACCTGCTGCCTCCCACCCGGACTCAGAATGTGTGCCCCAGGACAGAGGAAGCGGCACTGTAAAAGTGGCACATTTAGCTGGGTTTGAGTTTCTGACACGGATTAAAACCAAGGGCGGAGACTTACATTCCAGGTTTGCAGCGCACTCCCGGAGCCTGCTCACTTCATTCCTCCACCCACCTGCGGCCTTGCCGGACCCTGGGAATCTTAAAAATGCTGTCCCACAGTCCCTGCCGTCTCTGGAACTGCAGCAGGTGCTCAGCCCCAGGATGGCTCCAGGCGCACTGACCGCATCCTCCATGAAACCACAGGGACCCACGCCTCTTGTAAATCTACTCATCTGTAAAATGGGAATAATGGAACCTCCCTCATAGAGTTGTGAAAGTAAGTTAAAGAATATAGGCCGGGCGCTGTGGCTCACGCATGTAATCCCAGCACTTTGGGAGGCCGAGGCGGGTGGATCAGGAGGTCAGCATATCAAGACTATCCTGGCTAACAAGGTGAAACCCCGTCTCTACTAAAAATACAAAAAATTAGCCGGGCGTGGTGGCATGCGCCCGTGGTCCCAGCTACTCGGGAGGCTGAGGCGGGAGAATTGCTTGAACCCGGGAGGCAGAGGTTCCAGTGAGCCGAGATCGCACCACTGCACTCCAGCCTGGAGGAAAGAGCGAGACTCCGTCTCAAAAAAAATAATAAAATAAAATAAAATAATAAGAATATAGAGGCTGGGCGGATGCGGTGACTCACGCCTGTAATCCCAGCACTTTGGGAGGCCAAGGTGGGTGGATTATTTGAGGTCAGGAGTTCGAGACCAGCCTGGCCAACATAGCGAAACCCCGTCTCTACTAAAAATACAAAAATTAGCTGGGCGGTAGTGGCGCGCGCCTATAATCCCATCTACTCGGGAGGCTGAGGCAGGAGAATCCCTTGAGCCTGGGAGGCTGAGGTTGCCGGTAAGCCGAGATCACGCCACTGTACTACAGTCTGGGCGACAGAGTGAGACCCTGTCTCACAAATATATATATATATAGAGAGAGAGAGAGAGAGAGCACTTAGCAGTTCCTGACACATAGTAAGTGCTCAATAAGTGTTATAAAAAAGAACTGCCGGGCGCGGTGGCTCAGTAATCCCAGCACTTTAGAAAGCTGAGGGGGGCGGAGGCGGGCGGATCACTTCAGCTCAGGAGTTCAAGACCAGCCTGGCCAACATGGTGAAACCCTGTCAATTAAAAAAAAAAAAAAAAAAAAAAAAAGCCAGTGGGGTGGCGCGCGCCTGTAGTCCCAGCTACTCAGAGTGGGTGAGGGGGTAGGGCTGCGGTGGGAGGATCGCTTGAGCCCGGCAGGCAATTGCAGTGAGCTCTGATCGCGCCACTGCACTCCAGCTCGGCCAAGAGACCGAAACCCTGTATTTACAAAAAAAAAAAAAAAAAAAAAAAAAAAAAAAAAAAACACAATGATGGCTTTCACTTTTTGCAGACGCACGTGCCACGTTTTACCTGCAGAAGCTCAACTAACCCGTCAAACAGCCTGGTCGGGGAGGTATTTCTACTCTTCTTGTCACTGATGAAGAAACTGAGACCTAGAGAGGGGGCCTAGCTTGCTCAGGCCGCTTCAACTAGAAAAAGGCCAAGCTGAATTCGCATTCAGGGCACTCTCCTCTTCCACAGTAAGGGGGCCGAGACTGGGGCCGAGACTGGGGCCGAGCCGTGCAAGGGCGACTCCACGTTCCCTCGGTGGCCTGGAGGACTGAATTCTCGACCAGGCGACCAAAAATAACCAGCAGGAGCCGAGACCCGAGAGTCAGACCCCACCCAACCCAGCCAGAAATGAGGGAGAACTGGAGGGGGTCGCGCGGGGGCGGGGCCAAAGCCCCACGTGCGCCGCCTGCAGCCGCTTCAAGAAGCCCTTTGTCGCCAGCAGCCGCGTTCGTGCCGCACTCGGCGGCTTAAAATAAAGACAATGTTCCCAGCCTCCCTGCGGCTAAATCGGGCGCGAGTGCGGGGGTGGTGAGCGAGCCGGGCGGGAGCGCTTCTCCAGGCCTTACCTCTCTTCTCCCCTCCTGCCTCAGTTTCCCCATCTGATAAGGGTGACCTAGCCAAGTCTGGGCGGGGACATCAGAAGAGTGATACAGTGGTGGGGGTGGCGGGGGGCGTCATCCCCCTGCATCCGCGACTGCACAGACTTCAGAAGAAAGCCGCGTGGGACAGAGGGGGGCACTCAGGAGGAGGCAGGGGAAAGCTGGACACCCTCCCCACCCGCCCACAAAATAAGTGTTTTTATTTCTAAAGGGACGTGTGCAGAGGCGGTGGGAGAAGAGAAAAGGGAGACCAAGGAGATTGGGGGGAGGTGGCAAAGAGGGAGCCTGATTCAGATTCGGAAATGGATGTTGAGCGTGGAGGCCTAACACCCCCACACTCAGCCACGTGTACGCGCACAAGTACACGCAGCCCCACCGCGCCGCCCAAGCCGCAGCCGCAAACCCAGGGCAGCCCAGCAGGGGGCATCCCGAGTCCGCGCCCAAGGGTAGGGACTGGTCAAGTTCTGACCCAACCCTGACCAGCTGGGTGACCCTGGGATGGAAAGGGGATGCTCACTTAGATTTCTCTCCAAGCTGCAGCGTCTGCTTGACTTCAGCAGGGAGGAGGACTGGGTGCCTGCTGGAACCCCAGCTGGCTTTGAGAAGCACAGATGCCCCCACATGTACCTGCCACGTGTGCCCACCAGTAGCTGCTGACCAAACCCCAGGAAGTCCAGTTTCAGCTCCACTTGGCTCCATTGGCCAACTGGGCTCCTGGGTGAGAAAGCCCCAGGTTACCCTCAGGCACCAGCATTGGCGGGGTTGTGGGGGCGGGGGGCGGCGCTTGGTGGGGAAATGAGTAGGGGAAACCCCTGCCCCAGACTCCAGAGCCCTGGGCTTAGAGCCAAGCGACCTGAGTCCAAACACCTGCCCACCACATGCTAATCATACCTCTGCTCTTCAGATTTCTCACCTACAAAATGGGGATAATTGATGCTCCCATTCCTTCCCACCTCTCACCCCAAGACTTCGACACAGCCCAGTGGGGCAAAGAACACAGCAGCCCCAGAAGGCAGTCCCTGCAGCCTCCAACTCTCCTCCCCAGTCAGCTCCCGGGGAGGTCTCTAGGGCCAAACAGAGGCGGTGCAGGACCCACATCTCTATGGCAAACGGCCCCCCAGGGGTTCTATCTCTGAGGAAGCTCAACACAGAAGTCCAGACCAGCCTGGCAGGGAGGGATGCTGGCCTCACCCAGTAGGGCTGAGGGAGATGGGGAGGAGGGCTCATCTCCTCCCGGGTACACACCTGTGAGCCCTGAGTGGGAGTCAGGGGAGACAGAGCTTGACAAGCTGGGAGGAGAGCTGTCTGTCTGCCTGTCTGTCTTCCAAGTGGAAGCTTGGGGTGGAGCAGGCAGGTAGAGGCTGCCTCACTTGTCAGAATTAGCAAGTTCCACAGTTGGGCAACACTCAGCCACACATCAGATACAGACACACGTGTGCACACGCGTCCTGCCTCCAGACTGATAGGGTCACACCTATACTTACACAGGCTGCATGGTGACATGAGTACACAGGGACACACACATGCAGGGCACTCAGCCGCACATGGGGCAGGCACCTGGCCCTCTACTCATCCCCGAAAAGCAGACACCCATATACCCTCACAACAGGCTATGCATAGCCCAATGCTTGCGCACACAGCCCAGCATGCGGGCACGTTCACTCAGCCCCCGGGCGGGTGCGCCAGCCCTCTGGGTCTGTTCCAAGTTGGAGCCTCTCACGTGAGGCCCAATGTGTCATTTCCAAACAGAAGGAATCTAGCTCTCTCGCAGCAGGGAGGAAGAGCAGGGTGTGTAGTTGGGTGGGTGGGTGCGTGGGCATGTGCAGGGGGGAGGGCGTGTGTGCGAGGGAAGCAGGCATGTGAATACCAGGGCATGTGTGTTGGGGCATGGTGCACATGGGCTGGGGGCTCTAAGGTTGGGTGGGGGGAGGAGCCCAAGGAAACAGTGTGCCTTTGTGAGGGTGTGTGTGCCGCCGGGTCTGTGCAGTGGGTGTGGGTGTTTGTCTCCCTGTATCCGCCTTCTCTCCCGTCCGGGACTTTTAGCCTTCCTGGGCTCGCCTTCCTCATGTCCTTTCTCCTCCCTCTTGGGGCTCAAATTGGGTGCCCTGGTGAAGGAGGGGGGCACACTCCAGAACCTAGTCCAACCCCAGACGCTGCCTGAGGCTTCCCTCCAGCTCCCCTCCCTTCCTTTTCTCCCTTTCCTCCCTCCCTCTCTTTCCCTTTCTCCCTCCCCCCTAAGGCTGGCGTGCCAGGGGGTGGGACATGCCAATCACTGGCTGTGCCTCTCCCGCTGCCAGCACAGGGCGCAGCTCCCCCTGGGAGCCAGGTGTTTGGGTCCCTGGAGACGCTGCCGGCCCCCAGGGAGGCAGTGGGGCTAAGGACCCTACAGACCCCTCTTCAGCCCCGTGGTGAGTACATTTGGGAGGGCTTGGGAGGGGCTGCACTGAGGTAGAGGGTAGGAGGGTCCTGGGGAGCGGGGGAGGGCAGGGACCAGGATGAGATGGAAATAGGGATGGACTCACAGAGATAGGAGGAGGCCAGGGAGGGGTCTAGAGGGCAAGGGGGCTCTGTAGCATTGAACACTGGCTGCTCCAAACATTCGGCCTCCTGGCTTTGAGTGGATATAGCTGATGTTTTTCTGGGCTTCGGCTGGCAGCGGAGATGGAGATCCCCCTCAGGAAACTGGACCTGAGGCCCAGAAGGGATTAGGCTGCCTGGTAGCAAGCAGAGCCCCCAGCACCCTAGGGGCAGAGTGGGAAGGGCAAAGGGCCAGGAAGCAGCCCTTGCCACCAGCATCCTGTGGGAGGTTGACCCCCATCTTGGTGGGGGTGCCAGTCCCAGAACCTCCTCTCCTCCCTCAGAGCACCCTGAAACCCACCACCCCCGTCCACCTCAGCTCCCCCAAGATGGACTGAATCAGGCTGCTGGCCAGACAGAGAAGCTAGAAGCCAAGGTGGGTGTCAGGCCAGAAGCCAGCAGGAGACCAGGCAAAGAGCCCCAGGGCTCTTTGGGGACAAATGGGCATGTGGATGGCCACACTAGCCAGGGAAGGTGGCCCTGATGTGCGCAGCGGCCCAGAGGACCTTCCTTATGTTTCTAGTATCTTGGGCTCCCGCAGGGTGGGTCTCAGTCCTATATCCAGGCAATGCATGGATACCAATGGGCACCCATGCCAGGTACTCACCCCAGTGCCCGCAGACTGCACAACGTGGGGATGGGCTAGGGGCCAGGAACTCTGATGCTTGTAGAGTTGTCAGCTCCTGGGCAGGCCAGCTGGGGAGGGGGTCGTCAGCTCTCATTAGGTCATCCAGACGTGTGCAGCTTAGAGGTTATCAGAGCCAATGGAGAGGGGTTCACATCTTTGCACAAAACACACCTGCAGCTCCACCCAGACTGACCCAAGACCCCTGCCCAACTGGCTGGAAGGAGTCCGGCAGTCTCCAGTAGCCAGACAGTCTCCTTTCTGAGGGTAATCAGCTGTTCACTGGGCTGTCAGATGAGAGTCCTCTGCCCTCTGACCTCAGCCACCAGGCAAGCTGCAGTCGCTATCGCGGCTGAGATATGAAAGGGAAGGAGATAGTGAAATGGGCTGCAGAAGATGTGGGTCTTGGCTCGCAGCTGACAGCTGGCGGTTGGAGTTCTGAGAACTGGATTCTGAAGTGTAATGGGGAGTCCAAAGTGTCAAGAAGGGGCTAACCAGAGGTCATGTCAGACCTAGAAAGGAAGCTTTCTATTGTATGGAGGGACTGAGGCTGAGAAAGGGAAAGGGACATGCTCATGGTCGGAGAAGGGATATGTAGGGATGCAGTTGGGACTTGGACCCCTTCTCCGCATCCTCAGCACAACACTGCGCTGCCGCCTCCATGAGCAGGAAGATGGGGTGGGAGAGCAGGGGGCGCAGTAAGCTCTGAGATGCAGAAGCTTGGGCTCCCAGCAGGCGGGGAGAGGTGGGTGAATTGCGCTGGGTTTCTGCTCTGCTGTGGTGCCATGGTGATGCCTACAAGGATGGAGGAGGGAGGGAGAGAGAAGAAAGGAAATGAGGAGGAGAGTGCAAGGAGCCAGGAGCAGGAGGCTTGCGGAGAGGAGGATGAGGGACCCAGAACCTCTGATGCCACACTGGCAGAGTGAGGTCTAGGGTCCAGCTGCTCATGCCCAGGCTCTGGCATGGTCTGGCCAAAGTCAGGCAACTGCTTAAGATCCATCATGGGTGAGCAAATTTGGCAGTGATTCTAGGGCTGATGCCTCTCTTCCAGCTAAGCAGTGTGTTTTATGTAGCATTTAACTGATGGCTGCTGCCCTCCACAAGGCTAGTTGGCCCTCCCAATGGCAACTGTTGAGCCTTAAAAATGTGATAAATTCTGTTTACTCCCTCATTCTCAAAGCCAGACATCAGGGGTGGAAGTTTTGTGCACCTTAATGGGTCAAGAGCTGCTGTCAAAGAAAAGTTAACCCCGAGGGGAGAGCTGCCTCGTATGGGCTGGCTTCTGGGGTCAGGCCCTAGCAGAAGGGATCAGTGAGTAGACCTGGCCAGAAGAAGCGCCCTCCTCATTGCATATGTGAGGCCTCAGGTGCCCAACCCCACAGCCCCCTCCACATACCTCCCACTCCCCAGTGTTATCCCCTCTTCCTAACCAGGACTCTACCAGCTTCCAGGCCCAGAATCACAAGATGGCTCCGCTCCTCCCTCCTAAATATCTTCCCCAGCATCCCCTCATTCCCTCCCTCCCCTTCTGTACTCTTTGGCCAGCGGTAAGTTCAGAAAAGCCTGGTGTTCATGAATCCCTCTCCCCATTTGCCTTTCCCTGCCTCCACCAGTGGTTCTCTCCGCTCCCAGTTGCTCTCACGAGCCAGATCCCCAGCCCCTAGGGATTGGTCCTGGGCGCTGGGAGTCAACAGTCTGGCCTGCTGTAATAAAGGCTCTGACCTCATCCCTTAACCCTTTGAGCCCAGGCTAACATTCTCCTCTCCCCAGTGACAAATGCTTTGGCACGTCCATGTCTGTCCTGGCACCTCACTTAGCTTCCCTGCAGCCGGGTGAGGCAGGGTTTCCTTGGTCCACTTTACAGACAAGGATGCTCTTGGCTGTTTTTCTCCTATGCTCTCCAGCCAGGCAGGGCCTCACTCAGGGAAGCAGGGACCTGGCAGATGAGATGTGGGAGCTCGAGGGAGAAGACGGGCCTCTGGACCATGCTCTGGACCTGGTCCTGACCCCCACAGGTTCACCCTCAGGCTCCAGGGTCTGAAGTTGAGTACACACACGTACATTTATTCCATAGGTATTTATTGAGCAACTACTATGTGCCAAGCCCTGGGATAAAGCCTTGAATGAGACAGACGCAGCCCTTACCCTGCCCTTTAAAGAGCTCCAGTAGACCCACCCTCTTCCCACAGCACTGTCATCACACATCACACAGATATACGACAGACACTGCCACACACACAAGGAGGCCAGATTCTGAAAGAAGGACCGATTGCTCATCGTTAACTGATTCAAAGTTGGGCTTGAGTAAGCTAGCTGAGGTGGGCAAGGAGGCTGGCAAACCCTCAAGAGCAGGAGTAGGGTTCAAGAGGTTGGTCTCGGAGGCAGACAGCCTGGATCCAAATCCTGGTTGCATCACTGATGAGCTGTAAGGTCCTTCAGGTCTTGAAGCCTCAGGTTAGGCCTTTTGCAAACTGGGGATAGCAGGACCTACTTCACAAGGAGTTGTAACAGGTAGATTAGATCAAGTTTATAATGTTTATGTATATAATGCTTAGAGCCATGTCTGGTATATAGTATGCAGCCAGTAAATACCAGTTACTATAATATGAGTAATTTTTCTTTGCTGCTATTATGTGTAAGGAGTATTAGTGATATTATTAAAGGCTTCTAACAGCCTTCATCAGGAGGCCACAGTCCTGGAGAGAAGCCCCTCCTTGCTTCCTCACTATCTTCCTGAACTCCAGGTGAAACACCCTCTGAGGATGAGTCCCCACAAAGCTGTGGACCCACCTCCACCATTCCCAGCCTTGCTCAGCAATGCATATACCCTCACACACAAACACTCATCCTAGGAGTTCACCGCATTCCACAGAAGGGCCACCAGGTCAGGACGGTCATTTACCCAAGGTCACATAGCAAGACAAGAGCTGGCAGCTAGGCAGAGGCAGCGCCAAGGACTGCCTCGGGGGGTCTTCCTGCTGCCCACTGCAATCCCCATTGACAAACTCACTGCATATGTGAGCCCCAGCCCCCATGGATGCCTTCACAGGACGTGCCCTGCAAATGCAGCTTCAAGCCCCCTTTTCAACCAGCTGGCTGTCCTAAGTCCCTCCTTCTTTAGGGATTCTAGAGCTACCACTGAACCCCATACCCTAATCCTCAGCCTAGGGCTGGTCTCCCCAGGGGAATCTGCCACAGTCATGGGAAACCAGATTCTTTCACAGCCACCATCTCACTGATCCCACAGGAACCTTGGACAGGTAGAAGACTGCCCCACATCGACAGTTAAGGAGACTTGGACAAGGTCACACAGAAGGGACTAGAGCACGTCTCCAGGAACCTTCTCCTGAGCTCTTTCTCTGTCCAAGAGAGGGCTGGGGGTGAGGACCTCTGCTTCTGATATAGAGGAAAGGCAGTCATTCATTGATGGGTCTGTTCTTGGACTGCGTCATAGGGGGCAGAAGATCTAGATGGTGGCAAGAATCAGGTTCCAATTCTCTGGAACCTCTGGTGACTTCTCTACCTGCCACCTGCCCCAGGTGAGAGGCCTTAGCCCTCATCCGCATAAGTGGGGCAGAGGGGTTTTGCCGAGGTGGAAAGAACATAGGCTTGGAGCCCACAGGTCCGGGTCAGAATCCCACCTCCTCCACTGCTGTGGGACCATCAGAAATCTACTTTGCACCCTGAGCCTCAATGCCCTTACCTATAATATAAAGATAGAGCCCCCCATGGGATGTCCACTGAGGTGTCCTGTGATTAAGGGAAAGAATATATATTAAGTGCCTGCCATCCAGGAGGCATTAATTATGGTGGTTAGCAATATGACTATTAAAATGGGAGATTTGGAAGGAATTTCCAGACATCAAGGCAAGGGACTGCTGGCTTCCTCACCTCCAAGGACCCCTCTAGGAGAGGTCCTCACCTCCAAGGACTCCTTGAGTTACTTCTTCTCACAAGTCCCCTGTTCTGAAAGCATTTTTTAATTCACCAAAGTTATAGCTAGCCTTGTGATGGGCACCGTATTCGCAACCTGAGTTGATGTCATTTCCAGCCCCAGGTGAGATAATGTAAGTGAGACTTCAGCCTTGCCTCAGGGACTTGGGTTCTTTCTGTTCAGCACCTTGAGATGTTGGCTTCCGGACTCTGTAAAATCTCCCCAGACACCAGGCTTGTCCAACTCCTCCATTACAAATGAGCAAACTGGGAGGCAGAGTCGGGTCGTCCCTGGGGTCTGGAGGGGAAGCGGCATGGTGGGAAGAGGCTGGGCACTGGATCAGGAGAAGGAGTGGAGAATAACAACAGGGCTGGGCGCTGTGGCTCATGCCTATAATCCCAGTACTTTGGGAGGCCGAGGCAGGCGGATCACCTGAGGTCAGGAGTTCGAGACCAGCCTTGCCAACACGGTGAAACCCTGTCTCTCCTAAAAATACAAAAATTAGCTGAGTGTAGTGGCAGGAGCCTATAATCCCAGCTACTCAGGAGGCTGAGGCAGGAGGATCGCTTGAATCCAGAAGGCAGAGGTTGCAGTGAGCTGAAATCACATCACTACACTCCAGCCTGGGTGACAGAGTGAGAGTCCATCTCAAAATAATAATAATAATAATAACAATAAGGCTTTAACTTTTTAACTGAGTGTCTGTTTCAGTGCCAGGCACTCTGAACGGTATCATCCTCACAGCTGGGGATGAGGGCAGCAGGGGAATGAAAGGTCGACTGGTTACTGATGGTCACACAGCAAGGAAGGCTCAGCGCCAAGCTTCAAACCCAAGACTGGGAACTACAAGGCCAGGACTAGGGTGAATCAAGTGAGGCACTCGCTTCGGAGCAAAATTCAAGAGGGGGACATAAAAATACTCACTAAACAAGAGAAATAATATCATAATAATATTTTCTTAAATCAAATAGCAAATTCCAGCCCACAGGCTGGCTGTTTTTGTAACTAAAGTTTTATTGGAACCAGGGTCAGGATTAGGGTGAGGTGAGTGAGAAAGGGCTGTGCAAGTGCAGGGTGGACCCTGTCTTTATTTAACATGTTGTTCATCTTGGATTTTTTTGCATTAACTTCCATTTTTGTAAATATTACATTAAAATATTTTCTTGATGACTAAGTTTTGGGGCACCCCATACATTTCGCATTGGAGGCAAGTGCCTGATTTTCACCTTACCCTAGTCCTAGCCTGCTGAGGTATAAGGAGTCAAGCTTTTTTTTTTTTTTTTTTTGGAGACAGGGTCTCACTCTGTCACCCAGGCTGGAGTGCAGTGGCGTGATCACGGCTCACTGCAACCTCTGCCTCCTGGGCTCAAGTGATCCTCCTGCTTCAGCCTCCCAAGTAGCTGGGACCATAGGTGCCCGCCACCATGCCCGGCTAATTTTTATATTTTTAGTAGAGACAGGGTTTCACCAAGTTGCTGAGGCTGGTCTCGAACTCATGAGCTCATGTGGTCCATCTGCCTCAACCTCCCAGAGTGCTAGGATTACAGGCGTGAGCCACCACGCCAGGCCTAAGGAGTCAAGCTTTAAAGGCTGCACCATGCCCAGGCAGATGAGAGGCCCCTGCAGCAGGGCAGGGTGCAGCCTCTCAGGCTAGCAACCTCCTCTTGTCTAACTCAGCCTTTGCAGGTCTTTGCCAAGGGCCCAGGGATACAGAGCTGATCCAAACTACCAGGAGAGTATGGCATGGGGGGCAGTACCCAATCTAGGAGCCAGGAGACCTTGGACTAGACAATGCCTTCTACTCCCTTTTCTCTGGGCCTCAGCTGCTCCCTGTGAGTGATGGGCATTAAATAGCACTAAGCTCAGAAGATGACAGTGACAAGAATTGCGCAAATTCTCAAATTCTCAAGGGTAGTGTCTACCAGTGGCCTCACTGGGGAAAGCCCCAGCCTAATCCCAGCCTCCAGCCCAGTGGCTGATTTTGTTTAAGGGAAAGGGTACAGCAAAACTCAGTAATCAAGACAAATCATATTTTAATGTAATATTTTTAGAATTCGAATTAGCAAACTATGATCCCCAGGCTGGCCTTCGGTTTTTGTAAATGAAATTTCACTGGAACAAACTGCTTGGGCTCAAATCCTAGTTCCTACCTTCCTTGCATGATCTCTTACAAATTCCCTTGCTTTTCTCAGTCTCAGCTTCCTTATCTATAAAATGGAGACAATAGGCCAGGCGCGGTGGCTCACGCCTGTAATCCCAGCACTTTGGGAGCCCGAGGCAGGCAGATCACAAGGTCAGGAGATCAAGACCATCCTGGCTAACATGGTGAAACCCCGTCTCTACTAAAAATACAAAAATTTAGCCAGGCGTGGTGGTGGCAGGCGCCTGTAGTCCCAGCTACTCAGGAGGCTGAGGCAGGAGAATGGTGTGAACCCGGAGGCGGAGGTTGCAGTGAGCCGAGATTGTGCCACTGCACTCCAGCCTGGGTGACACAGCGAGACTCCATCTCAAAAAAAAAAAAAAAAGGAAATGGAGACAATAGCTGCAGTGAGCCGAGATCGCGCAACTGCACTCCAGCCTGTATGACAGAGTGAGACTCCATCTCAAAAAAGAAAAAATGGAGACAACTGCCATCCCTTGATCCTAGGCTCCTGTTAAGATTAAATAAGATTATGCATATAAACCCTTTAACAGCAACTGGCACTCAGGGAGCTCTCAATAACAACAATGAGCATTATTATTACTAGTTGCTATTGTCATAGTATCAGACATTTCTTTTTTTTTTTTTTTTTTTCTTGAGACAGAGTTTCACTCTTGTTGCCCAGGCTGGAGTGCAATGGCACAATCTTGGCTCACCACAACCTCTGCTTCCTGGGTTCAAGCAATTCTCCTGCCTCAGCCTCCAGAGTAGCTAGGATTACAGCCATGTACCACCACCCCTGGCTAATTTTGTATTTTTAGTAGAGACAGAGTTTCACTATGTTGGCCAGGCTAGTCTCGAACTCCCGACCTCAGGTGATCCACCCACCTCGGCCTCCCAAAGTGCTGGGATTACAGGCATGAGCCACCGCACCCGGCCAAGAGGTAGACATTTCTAGGCAGCCTAGCACCCTCATTGCTACACATCCTGAGAGTTAAAGGAGACCTACTGTTTACCATGTGCCAGGGCCATTCTAAGCACCTTACATGCATTGATTCATGTAATCCTCATCACCTGAAAAGAGGTGACAGTCTTGCTAATGGGTATTATCCCATTTTTCAATTAAGGAAACCTAGGCATATAGAAGTTACATCACTAGCAATAATCACATCCAGTGAACAGGATAGACTGGATTCAAATCCAGATAGTCTGGCTCCAGAGTCCAGGTTGCACATGCCCCCTCATGTGCAAACTGTCCCAGACACACAAGCACACACTGCCAGCCACAGTCCTTGCACATTCTGTCCCCCACTGAACTCGCCACGCTGTCAGTGACTTGTACACACTGAGAGTTCACGGCAAGCCATGGAGATGCCCTCAGCCACAAACCACCCAGGCCACCTATCACAGCAGCCTGTCACAGGCCAGGTGCCCAAGGAACACCAGGGCTCAGTGGGCCCTTGCTTAACATCTCTCCCTTGGAATTTTCCCAACAATATAGCCCCTGGAGGCCACAGCTGAGGGTCAGGGGACCCTCAACCTCTTCAATGGACAGATGGATGCCTGAGGCCCAGAGCAGGAAGGGACCCACCAAATCACATGGCAGCAAGCCCCTGGCTGAGCCTCCTGGACCCTTACCCTTCCATCTGGCTTCACTGTGGCTGTGGGGGCCTCCTGCCCAGCCAGCAGGTTGTTAAGGGCCCCGGCCTTTCTCTTTACCCAGGCTTAGTGCCTGGACCAGATTCCAGATCCAAGAAAAGTCTGGGGGATCTTCCCATTCCCCTTGCTTCTCCCCACTCAGCTGGGGCCCAGGAACAGAGCCAGGAGAGGGAGGGAAGCCTCCCACACCCCATGGGCCCAGACCCCCACTGAGCTAGGAGCTGAGGCCCTCATCCCTGCTTCCTGCTTTTGCCCCAGACCTTCTTTTTTTTTTCCTTTTGGTTTTTTTTTTTTTTTTTTGAGATGGAGTCTTGCTCTGTTGCCCAGGCTGGAGTGCAGTAGCACAGTCTTGACTCACTGCAACCTCCACCTCCCAGGTTCAAACGATTCTCCTGCCTCAGTCTCCCAAGTAGCTGGGACTACAGATGCGCGCCACCACGCCCGGCTAATTTTTTGTATTTTTAGTAGAGATGGGGTTTCACCATGTTAGCCAGGATGGTCTCGATCTCCTGACCTCATGATCCGCCTGCCTCTGCCTCCCAAAGTGCTGGGATTACAGGTGTGAGCCACCACGCCGGCCTGCCCCAGACCTTCTTACTAGCAACTGAATGTCTGAGTCCAGCACAATTTTCCCTGCTGCCCTCATAGAGAATTCAATTCAGCCCCAAATACCACCCCCTACATACGTATGTAAACCCACATGCGCAGAAAAACGTGCAGAAAAAAATACACGCACGCACACACCCCTAAGGCCCCTCTGTTCCCATCTCTCTCTGTTTATCTTCTCAGGAACTCCCCTTTCTTCCCATCTCTCCTTATTAGCGGAAGAATCCCACTGGAGCACCACGTACCCAGGGAGAGTGAGAACGGCTTCTTTTCTTTCTTTCCTCTTTTAGGACACATTTCTGTTCTTGCGGGTTCTTATCATACTTACTATCTCTGTCACCATGGCCAAGGCTTGCAGCTGCTCAGAGCCACAGTTCCCTCACAGTGAGATGGGCATAATAAGAGCCCTTTCTCCTAGAGATGTACAGCAGTTAAATTAGATAATTTGTTTAGGTGGTTAGTACTGTGTCTGGCATGCAGTGACTACTCAGTAAGTGAGGGCTTTAATAAAGTTGAGTGAAATGCTTTGAGAATTTGGCAGGACTGTATACAAAGTGAGTTTCCCAACTCCTGCAACCCGAGTTATGTAAGACAGGAATTTGTAGTAATTTCCCAGTAAGAAAATGGAGGCCTGGAGTCTGAATGGTAAAACTGGAATGAAGATTCGAATCCCTGGATCCCAAAGCCACTCCACGCTGCTGGCAAATCCACTTATGGCTGGGAAAGTGCATGATAAATGACCATGAGTGGGCACCGGTAAGGGAGGGTGATGCTATCTGGTCTGAAGCTCTGCAAGGGCAGGAATTACATCCCTAGCATCTTCCAATAAGGCCTATCAGAAATGTCCAGCGGCCCAACCAAAGCCCATGTCCTCTCTTTTCAGGTGATGACTTTCCTCTGAGGAAGCCCTGTAGCGTGCCTGGAGGAAGGGGCTCTCCAACCCCAGCCCCACCTAGCCACCATGAACACTTCAGCCCCACCTGCTGTCAGCCCCAACATCACCGTCCTGGCACCAGGAAAGGGTCCCTGGCAAGTGGCCTTCATTGGGATCACCACGGGCCTCCTGTCGCTAGCCACAGTGACAGGCAACCTGCTGGTACTCATCTCTTTCAAGGTCAACACGGAGCTCAAGACAGTCAATAACTACTTCCTGCTGAGCCTGGCCTGTGCTGACCTCATCATCGGTACCTTCTCCATGAACCTCTATACCACGTACCTGCTCATGGGCCACTGGGCTCTGGGCACGCTGGCTTGTGACCTCTGGCTGGCCCTGGACTATGTGGCCAGCAATGCCTCCGTCATGAATCTGCTGCTCATCAGCTTTGACCGCTACTTCTCCGTGACTCGGCCCCTGAGCTACCGTGCCAAGCGCACACCCCGCCGGGCAGCTCTGATGATTGGCCTGGCCTGGCTGGTTTCCTTTGTGCTCTGGGCCCCAGCCATCCTCTTCTGGCAGTACCTGGTAGGGGAGCGGACAGTGCTAGCTGGGCAGTGCTACATCCAGTTCCTCTCCCAGCCCATCATCACCTTTGGCACAGCCATGGCTGCCTTCTACCTCCCTGTCACAGTCATGTGCACGCTCTACTGGCGCATCTACCGGGAGACAGAGAACAGAGCACGGGAGCTGGCAGCCCTTCAGGGCTCCGAGACGCCAGGCAAAGGGGGTGGCAGCAGCAGCAGCTCAGAGAGGTCTCAGCCAGGGGCTGAGGGCTCACCAGAGACTCCTCCAGGCCACTGCTGTCGCTGCTGCCGGGCCCCCAGGCTGCTGCAGGCCTACAGCTGGAAGGAAGAAGAGGAAGAGGACGAAGGCTCCATGGAGTCCCTCACATCCTCAGAGGGAGAGGAGCCTGGCTCCGAAGTGGTGATCAAGATGCCAATGGTGGACCCCGAGGCACAGGCCCCCACCAAGCAGCCCCCACGGAGCTCCCCAAATACAGTCAAGAGGCCGACTAAGAAAGGGCGTGATCGAGCTGGCAAGGGCCAGAAGCCCCGTGGAAAGGAGCAGCTGGCCAAGCGGAAGACCTTCTCGCTGGTCAAGGAGAAGAAGGCGGCTCGGACCCTGAGTGCCATCCTCCTGGCCTTCATCCTCACCTGGACACCGTACAACATCATGGTGCTGGTGTCCACCTTCTGCAAGGACTGTGTTCCCGAGACCCTGTGGGAGCTGGGCTACTGGCTGTGCTACGTCAACAGCACCATCAACCCCATGTGCTACGCACTCTGCAACAAAGCCTTCCGGGACACCTTTCGCCTGCTGCTGCTTTGCCGCTGGGACAAGAGACGCTGGCGCAAGATCCCCAAGCGCCCTGGCTCCGTGCACCGCACTCCCTCCCGCCAATGCTGATGGTCCCCTCTCCTGCATCCCTCCACCCCAGTCCCCGGGAAAGGCCGGTGGGAAGAGGGCAGGGGCTGCATCCTCAGCCCCAGGGCCCTGCTCAGGCCTCACCTGGCTTCCCAGGACCCTGGGTCACCTTCCTGGGCAGCCCAGAGAGACCCTGCCAACTTTCCAGACTTCGCTATTCCCAGGCAGGGAGGGAAACCCGGGGAACTGGTTTTTCTGTTCCCTGCTGGGTGGGAATGCGCTCTTCACCAGGAAGAAGGCCCGGGAGGAGGATCCGGGCTTTGGACTCCTTGTTTGCCTTTAGGCAGGAAGTCAGGAGCCAGCAGGGCAGGCCAGGAGAAAGAAGGCTTAACATTAAGTATTCCTTGGCCCAGTGGCGGCCCGGATTGCGGTGTGAGATGGTGCCCCCTGGGGGGCACAGCCAGAAACTGAACTGGCCGCTGGGAGAAAAGCCAGATGACAGGGAGCTGGGGAATCCCCTCGCTTCATAGGCAGAGCCCGCCCACCTGGGCCCTAGGCATACTCTCCAGGATTGTCCACAAATGTCCTCAGAGGGTCCCTAGGTGGGGTCAACTCCAAGGCAAATGTCCAAGCATCAGCAAGACAATGACACTGGAAGGGTCTGGCTTGGCTAGTCACATATCAAGTCCCGAGGCAGCAACAGGACCAGGAGCCAGGTGTCCTGACTGTCCTACAATATCATTTTCCTGGGAGTGGGAGTCAAGTGTGCCTGCTATCCAGCCCCAAATCCATACTCCCTGCCCCAGAGAAGCCTCAGTCCCTCCCTCCTGGCTCACAGCCACCACCTGGATGGATCTGCTCCATGCAGATCTAGCCAGGCCTCCCGCATGCTGCCTGCCTCCGGCCCTGCCCCACACAGGCCTGGCCCAGCCAGCAGGTTCTCTCCTGTGAGCTCCCCAATCCAACCCATGCATGGCCTCCCAGCCACCCAGATCTCCAGGCCCAGCCTGGCCCCAAATGTTCTTTCCTTTCATCCTCAGCAAGTGCTGAGTCTGTGAATAAAGCCACATAACCAGCGGGCACTAAGGGGCCTTCCTAACTGTGTTGGCTCAAGCAAGGCCTTGGTCTCAGGCCAGGGCTGGATGGGGCAGGGAGGGCCCAAGTACTTTGGAATGTGGGCCGTGGCCCTGAAAGTGGTTCTAGGAGGGCCAGCACTGCATGGTTGGATCTACTAAAGCCTGGGGACCCCAGCACCGTGGAGTCCCTGGCTCAGGTGAGTGGGACTATAAAAGGCAGACCTGACCTCTGGAAGTGAGGCAGCCAGGTGAAATAAACCAACACTGCCCACATCCCTGCATATTCTCTATTGGCTCTGCCATACCCAGGGAGAACAGAACTCTTCCAAACCCCCATTTACACATGAGGAGATAAGGTCCAGAGATCCAGGAGGATTGTTCAGGGTTACCCCACAGAGCAACACCCAGACTTCCAGGCAATTCATAACCTCCTGACCTCTGGACTGAGTAGATGACAGCCTAAAGTATTTAGGCCAAAACACTCCATCAGGATGACCCTCAGGTCAGGTTATAAGGCACTTCTTTGGTGAAGGGTCCCCAAAGCCCAACGCAAAGGAATTCTAGAGAGGTTAATCCTGTAACCTAGAGTAGTGGTTTCCAAGACGATCATTGGGTTCAGTGATTTGCCAGAACGATGCATAGAACTCAGCAAAGTTATTATCCTCACAGTTTATTACAGTGAAAGAACATAGAGCATAAAACAGCAACAGCAAAAGGTGCACAGAGCAGAGACCAGGAGAGACCAGATACAAACTTCCAGCTGTCCTCTCCCAGTGGAGTCGTGCAGACAGTGCCCAATCTTCCAAGCAATGATGTATGACCAAAAAAATGAAGTACTGCCAACCAAGAAGGCTCACCAGAGCTTTGGTGTCCAATGTTCTTACTGGAGGCTGATCATGTAAGCATAGCTGACCACCCACATGGCTGACCTTACTTAGTCTCCAGCCCTTCCAGAAGTTAAACTGACACCATGTGGCCCAAGGAGCAAAGGTAAGCAAAAACACTTACCAGGCAGGATATTCCAAGGGTTTAGTGTTATCTTCCAGGAGCCAGGCAAGGCCAAACCTTTCTTTGAAATGTGCAAATGTGCAGGGTTCGGATAATCCAGACTTGCTGAGTGAATCTTTCAGTTCACAGTGGTTCTGACCAGTAGCCCCAGTATTACCTGGGAACTTGTTAGCTATGAGAATTCTCAGGGTCCTCCTAGATTTACTAAATCAGAAACTCTGTGGAACTCGCCACCTATTTTTAACAAGCCCTCTAGGTGTTCTGATGCAGGGTAAAGTTTGAGAATCGTTGGCCTAGAGGGATGAGGTCCTGGGTGGAGCTAAGCCCTTGCAGAGGGAGGAGTGGAGATTCAGCCCCCTTACAGCCATTGGGACTCCCAGAAGCCTTTGGAAGAAAGCTTCCAACACGGTGGGAAATAGTATCCATTGAAGATCTAAACAGGATAGGCTAGCCAGGAACTACAGCACTGTGAGAATGACCCTGCTGTTTGGACCTTCCTGTTTGGAAGGATCCAAACTCCATATCCCCTTCCCACCAGCACAGCTTACGGGGTTGTGAGCTCAAGCTCCTAAGAGGGCCCCTCCCTTACCACTGCTCCCTCACAGCCCTAAGGCCCCTTTAAGGCTAAATGCCCTGCCCCATGTTAAAGGCATTGAAACTGAGGTCCTGGGAGGCAGAAGGACTGAGCAAGCTGAGCAGTGCTGGGAGAACAGGAACTTTGGGGCCAGATTAACCTGGTCTCTACTGAAGGCCAGAAGTGGAGGGGGTAAATCTGGTATTCACATCAGGAATGGAGCTAGCAGTTCACACTTGTCCCTTGTCCCAGATGCAGGTCTGACCTGCCATGTCCCTCACTGAACAACCTTAGGCATGTCTCTTCTCAGTGTCTTCATCTCTGAAACAGGAACAAGCCCTTTGCAGAAGTGTTAGGAGGATGAGAGAGATTGCAGGGAAATGCCCTCAATGGCTCTATGATCAGTGTTACCACGGGACAGGGCTGCTCACCGGTAAATGCCAGAAACCAGGACTAGTTTCAGACCCAGCTCTGACCCTACACCTCCAGCCTGAGCTTTGAAAAGCCCATGCCCCCAATCCAGGGAGAAGAAACTTAAATCCCATCATGGCTTGGTTAAAGGAGTTTGGGGGAACAAGTTTCGGCGGGAAAGGGTGCGTGCATTCCAGGAAAGCTTCCCGGAGATGGGGTCTGTGTCCTCAGTCCTCTGAAGCTAGATTCCTGCAGGCCCAGCTGCCAGAGAATTGGGGAAATGGGATAAACCCAAAGAGAGAGGGTGGCTGGACGTGGCAACTGTCCACCCCAAACACTCCACCACTGCCCCGTTCTGAGAGTCTTTCTTGGCCCCAGAAACAAGGGCGACTACACGCCTGAGCTGGAAATAGGTAAAGAATGAAGCGGCTTTTTGAATGCTGTCTTCCCCTCTACTGCTACCAACCCCTTCTCCGGCCTGGAGAAGTTAGGATCCTCTCTCCTCCTGCGCCACCTTCCTTCCACTCCCACCGTGTTGCTTTAGCGCCATCTGCCGGCAATCACAGGAATAGCTCTGCCAAAACACGGCTCTTGTAACCCGCCTGAGCCTGCTTATCAGACAAGACCACAGGACAAGATGGAGTAGGTGATTCTGGCCACCCCAGTCCCTGCCCCCAAGTCTCAGCAGGTACGTCAGACCCCAGAAGAATCAGCTTCTTTGGATACCACTATAAACTTGCAGAGACAGGACCTACCTCTCTGGCCAGTATACCAAATTCACCAACAAGGAGATAGAAGGTAGGGGGCTTGGCATCTAGGAACAGCTCCATCTTCTCCTAATCCCCCATGGCCCCAGGCCTTTGGAATCCTTGGTTTTATTCTTAGGACACTGGCTGGGATTTCACAGGACTCATGCTGACCCAACTGGAAATTTAGACAAGTACCTGCTCACCTTTAGAGCACAAAAGTCTTTTGAATGGCCAGGTTCCCCACACCAGCCTCAGGCTCTAAGGGGCTTGAGAGAGCTTGAGGTTATTGCTTCTGACATCGTTGTTGTTAGCACCTTTGGTAACATACACACACTGGATAACCCCACAAATCAGACTATCACACAAAATGAGCCTGAAAACAGTTCTCACTCTTCACTGTGAGTCCCTGTCCTTCCCCTGCCCTTGAGTTTCACTTTCTCTCTTGATATTCCTGGCCTGGCTAGCACCACCATTCACACAGTTGCTCAAACCAGAAAGCTGGGAGTCATCCCAGACTCCTTCTGTCTTTTACTCCCTGTACTCAGCCTATCTCCTGAATTGTTCACAAATTCATCCAGTTTTCTACATCCCCACTGCCTCCAAACTAGTCCAGGCTTCTTGCCCGAAGTGCCAAAACAATCCCTTAATTCAGGGATTAGCAAATTTTTTCTATAAAGGGCCAGACAGCAAATATTTTAGTTTTAGACTCTGCAGACCAAGAGACAAAATCAAGAATATTGTGAAGGTACTCCAATATTACACAGTCTCTGTCACAACTATTCAACTCTGCTGATGCAGTCAAAAGCAGCCATAGACAATATATACTTAAATGAGCATGGCTGTGTTCCAAAAATATTTTCTTTGAATATCACTGAGATTTGAATTTCATATAATTTTTCTTGTGTCACAAATACTATTTTTACTTATTTTTCAGCCTTTTAAAAATGCAAAATTCAGGCCAGGCGTGGTGGCTCACGCCTGTAATCCCAGCACTTTGGGAGACCGAGGTGGACGAATTGCCTAAGGTCAGGAGTTCGAGACCAGTCTGGCCAACATGGTAAAACCCAATCTCTACTAAAAATGAAAATAAAAAAATTAGCCAGGTGCGGTGGTGTGCGCCTGTAATCCCAGCTACTTGGGTGGCTGAGGCAGGGGAATTGCTTGAACCAGGGAGGTGGAGGTGGCAGTGAGCCGAGATCACGCCACTGCACTCCACCCTGAGCAACAGAGGGAAACTCCGTTAAAATAAAAAATGCAAAATCCATTCTTAGCTAATGACTGGTACAAAAACAGGCCCGCCAGACATAGTCGGCCAACCCTGCCTTAATTGGTCCCACTCCCATCCATTCTCCATGCTCTAGCCAAAGTGATTTTGCCAAAACACAGATCTGATGCTTTCAATTCCTTGCTTACAGCTAGCCAATCGCTTAAAATAAAAATGCAAGCTCCTTAGCCTTCAAAAGCCTTCCCATTCAGCCCTACTTAATTCTTCAGCCTCTTCCGTGACACCTCCCTTACAGACCTTAGTCCCAGCCTCTGGAATTCTCCTGGTCCTCACACAGGTCCTCAGCTTACTTCTTCACGGTTTTACTCCTTTCAGTTCCTTTGCTTGGATCAGTCTTTTCCTACTTCACCTGGGAAATGTATATGCCTTCTTCAAGAGCCAGAGAAAAAAACAGCCCCCACCTGAGAGGGTTGCAGGGTGTCCTCGGAGGGACAGCAGGTTTCGGTTGAAGCTAGACGGTGGAGGAGATGGTCAGAAAAGAGGCTCAGATGCAGAGGCACTGGAAGACCACTAAACAGAGAGGGCACAGCAGAGAGGTCTGGGAGGAAGGGCCCAGGCAGTAGAGGGAGGGGATATGTGGGACACGTGGGGAAGGGTAGGGAAATGGCAGTTAAAGCAGAGAGAGGCCGGGCGCGGTGGCTCACGCCTGTAATCCCAGCACTTTGGGAGGCCAAGGTGGGCAGATCACCTGAGGTCAGGAGTTTGAGATAAGCCTGACCAACATGGAGAAACCCTGTCTCTACTAAAAATACAAAATTAGCCAGGCATGGTGGCGCATGCCTCTAATCCCAGCTACTCAGGAGGCTGAGGCAGGAGAATCACTTGAACCTGGGAGGCAGAGGTTTCAGAGAGCCGAGATTGCACCATTGCACTCCAGCCTGGGCAACAAGAGCGAAACTCTGCCTAAAAAAAAAAAGCAGAGACAGACCCACATGAGCCTCCAGTAGTCCTCCCCGAAGACCCATCCTAGAGGGCTTTTTGTGCACTGGGCCAGCTCCAAGGTCCTGGAGAGGATGGATAGTGTCTTTTTATGGCAATCTCTGCCATCACCTCACTCCCAGTGCCATTCCACCACACCTACTGTGGTCATCTCTTCTGGTTATCTGGAGAGACACCTCTGCTGAGGCAATGCTTAGAAAGAGGTCCATCTGTGGGCAGTGGAGGTGCTTACTTAGAACCACTTTGCTAATGGCAGGACCAGGACAACCAGGGATGTCCAAATCCAGAGCTAAACCAAGGTTTTGTCTCAACACTAACTCCTCTGCTCACAAGCTGGATGACTTTGGGCAACTTTTTTAACCTCCATGAACTTTCATTTCCTTACTGGGAAAAAAGAGCTGCTATACTTTCCTGATGGGGAGTTCAGTTCAGATAAATAGTTGCCAGGCCCCCACTCTGTTTCAGAGACTGTAGGAGCAGGGAGCAGAGAAGTAAATAGAACATAGTCTCTGCCCTGGAGAAGCTCACATTCTAAGAGTTTTTCAAAATGTGGGTTGTGACCCCATTAGTGAGTCATGAAATCAGAGTCATGATCAGCTTTTTTTTTTAATGAACTTGTTTAAAGTAGATTTGAAAATACGGGGGTGTGACACATAATGAGGGTAAGTAGTACTTTTTGAAACTTTTGTTTCACTTTAGAAAGAGAAAACAGATACATGTTTGCATGCACCAGATCACTAGGTAAACTATTTCTAATGGTGGAACACGGTACTAGGAGTTTGAAATCCCCTGGACTGGGAGTCACTGAAAGGACTAAAGGAGATAAAGTATGTGGATTAGTTTCCTAGGGCTGCCGTAACGAAGTACCACAAACTGGGTAGCTTACAACAGAAACCCATTGTCTCACAATTCTGGAAGCTAGAAGTCTAAAATCAAGGTTTTGGAGCAGCCGTGCTCCTTCTGAAACCCCTAGGGAAGACTCTTTCCTTGCCTCTTCCACTTCTGGTGGCCACAGGCATTCCTTGTCTTACAGCTGCCACACTTCAATCTCTGCCTCAGTCATCACATGGTGCTCTCTCATCTGTCTGTGTCTCTCTGTCTCTTCTCTTCTTATAAGGATACCAGTCATATTGGATTAAGGGTCAACCCTACCCCATTGCGACCTCATCCTAATTAACCATATTTGCATTCTGTGGTACTGAGGGTTAGGGCTTCAATATATCTTTTTAGGGTACACAATTCAACCCATAACATTATAGGACAGTGCCCAGCACCACGTCAGGCTCTCAGGGAGAGTTCTTTGAGCTTGTCCCCCGCAGAGAGCCAGCCCAGGAGCCTTCAAGCACCTGTAACTCTAGGGCTTCAAGTCTGGGTGCTTGAGTTGGGAAGTACTAAACCATCAGAACCTCTAGTTTCCTGTTCTTGAAACCCAATGCAGAAATCTTGCAAAGCCAAAAAATACTATGCCTCAACATACTTCTCAGAGCATACCATATCTTGAGCCTCTCCTTCCTAACTCAAACTTCCCTATTGCCTGGAATCCCACCCTCTTCTTTCCTCCTCTCTTCTCCCAGTCCCCCCAGAGGAGATGATATGGAGTACAGCAAGAGTTTGGGAGCCAGAGTTTTTTTGTGAACATGGATGAGTCACTTCATTATTCCAAGCTTCAGTTTCCTCATCAATAAAAGGGGGACAAATCATGCTAAGCCTGTCATATGTTAAACACTCAGAAAACACTGGTTTCCTTCCCCATCCCTGCAGTCTTCACTTTCCCTTTATTCATCTCTGCCTCTGCCCAACCAAGTCTTGGCCAGCACACTTCAGACCCTGACCTCTCAGGATCTGTAAGCACCTGGCATATTGTCTGTGACACAGTAGGCAATAATTTTTTTTTTTTTTTTTTTTTTGAGGCAAAGTCTCACTCTGTCGTCCAGGTTGGAGTGCAGTAGTGCCATTTCAGCTCACTGCAACCTACACCTCCTGGGTGCAATCAATTCTCCAGCCTCAGCCTTCTGAGTAGCTGGGATTACAGGCGCGCACCACCACGCCCAGCTAATTTTTGTATTTTTAGTAGAGACGGGTTTTTGCCATGTTGGCAAGGCTGGTCTCGAACTCCTGACCTCAAGTGATCCACCCACCTTGGCCTCCTGAAGTGCCGGGATTATAGCCGTGAGCCACAGCGCCCGGCCAATAAATGATTACTAAATGACATTTTTGCTGCCTTGGACACCTGAGAACCAGACAGGAAGTCTATCTGCTTCTCTGACTCTATTAGCATTCTTTTTTTTTTTTTTTTTTTTTTTTTTTTAGAAAGAGTCTCACTCTGTCACCCAGGCTGGAGTGCAGTGCAGTGGCATGATTTCGGCTCACTGCAAGCTCCGCCTCCCGGGTTCATGCCATTCTCCTGCCTCAGCCTCCCGAGTAGCTGGGACTACAGGTGCCCGCCACCACACCCAGCTAATTTTTTGGTATTTTTAGTAGAGACGGAGTTTCACCGTGTTAGCCAGGATGGTCTTGATCTCGTGACCTTGTGATCCGCCTGCCTCGGCCTCCCAAAGTGCTGGGATTACAGGCATAAGCCACTGCACCTGGCCTAGCATTCTTCTCCCTCTAACATACAGACAAACTCTGAGTCTTGAGACTCCCTCAAGATGGATGTTATTGGCCCTATCTCACGGAGAAGGAAACTGAGGTTAAGAGGTTCAAGCAGGGATAGAGCAAGGATTCCACCCCCAAATGATCTCAAAGCCCATGCTTTCCTCCTCTCTTTTTTTTTTTTTTAGACGGAGTTTTGCTCTTGTTGCCCATGCTGGAGTGCAATGGTGCAGTCTCGGCTCCCAAGTTCAAGCAATTCTCCTGCTTCAGCTTCCCAAGTAGCTGGGACTACAGGCACGTGCCACCACACCTGGCTAATTTTTGTATTTTTAGTAGAGACGGGGTTTCACTATATTGGCCAGGCTGGTCTCAAACTCCTGACCTTATGATCCTCCCACCTCGGCCTCCCAAAATCTCACGCCTGGGATTACAGGCATAAGTCACTGCGCCCAGCCTCCTCCTCTTAAATCTGGCCACCATCCTGACTGGGTGACCCATTCAACTCAATAGTGCCAGTGTCATGATGTCTTCAGCCCCAAGGACCTTACCCTCTACCCTGTGTCAGCCAAATCCAGAGCCCTCAACTGCTCCCGCTTCAAGAGCTAAAACCCCAATGTCTTCCACTCTCACTCTCCCACCCCCTCAGCCTCTCATCTTCCTCCAGGCCCTGTCCTTGCCCATCCTCAGCAAGTGCTTTCTTTCCCTGAGCAGCCTGGACCCTGCAGTCTTTCCTCAGCACCACCAATACTCATGATCCCCCAACCCCTTGTTTCTACCACAAATTCACCACCCTGGGTCAATGCTACCATCCATCTTCTCTGACCCGACACATGGGCAGTCAGGCACTGCTGGAAAAAGCTCCCACTCTCTGGCAGATTGGCACCAGAACAAATGCAGGGTTCCTGACCTCTGCTCAGGAGCCTCATGGCTCCACCTCACATCTTTGTGCTTGTCCTTAGTCAACTCACTTGCCTTATTCCCAAAAGTGCTTGTTCTCAACTTCCACCTCTCTCCATGGCCGCTACCTCTGACTTGCTGCCTGCATGATTTTTTTTTTAAGAGTTGGGGGGCCGGGTGTGGTGGCTCACACCTGTAACCGCAACACTTTGGGAGGCCAAGGCACGTGGATAACGTGAGGTCAGGAGTTCAAGATCAGCCTGGCTAACATGGTGAAAACCCGTCTCTACTAAAAATACAAAAATTAGCCAGCCATGGTGGCGGGCAGCTGTAGTCCCAGGTACTCGGGAGGCTGAGGCAGGAGAATTGTTTGAACCCAGGAGGCAGAGGGTGCAATGAGCCGAGATGGCACCATTGCACTCCAGCCTGGGTGACAGAGCAAGACTCCGTCTCAAAAAAAAAAAAAAAAGAGAGAGAGAAAAGAGCTGGGGGGTCTCGCTCTGTCACCCAGGCTGGAGTGGCTCACTGCGACCTCACATTACTGGGCTCAAGGGATCCTCCCACCTCAGCCTCCCGAGTAGATAGTACTACAGGAGCACACCACCACACCCAGCTAATTTTTTTTATTTTGTAGAGACAAAGAGTGTCACTGTGTTGCCCAAGCTCGTCTCAAGCTCCTGGGCTCAAACAATCCTCCTACCTCAGCCTCCCAAAATGATGGGATTATAGGCGTGAGCCACCACCCCTGGTCTCCATGTCGATTTAAATGAGACAATATTCTCAAATTCTTTGTTTGATTAAGAAATCTTGCAGTCACTGGGTTTATTCTACTTCATGCGCGTGGGAGAAGAGGAATGTGTCAATGCTCCCCCTCTGGCTTAACAAAGAAAACTCACAGGTATTTATACCTTCTAGAAAACACAGATGTGAATTTAAATATTATTGCCAGGGCAACACACTATTAAGGAAGACAAGCAATCAGAATCACAAGCTTTTTAAAAGTTAAAGGTTACTTTCGCAGGACAAAGCAAGTCTCATAAAGTTAACTGACGAGACTCCCTTGTTAGAAATAACATTTGCAAAGATGGTTTTACGATGCACAAAAGAATCTGCTTTTTATTTCTGCTGCTGCAGAAGAAGAGGGCACATTTTCTCTTTCTTATCATACTGTGGTTATTTTTTTTTTTTTTTTTTTTTTGTCACCACCAGTTAGAAGGACCTGGAGTCTTCAAGGCAGCACCAAGAGAAACAAAGGCAGGCTGAGAGGTTGATCTCAAGCCAGTTGTTCCCGCCACCCACTACATGGCAATCAACTTGCAAATCTCTCAAACGGTGGCTCTCCCACACTCCTGCATCAGAGCTTGTCAAATTTGAGTGTGCATAGGAATCACCTGGGATCTCATTAAAATGCAGATTCCGGGTCAGGCGCGGTGGCTCATGCCTGTAATCCCAGCACTTTGGGAGGCTGAGGCAGGTGGATCACCTGAGGTCAGGAGTTCAAGACCAGCCTGGTCAACATGGCGAAACCCCACCTCTACTAACAATACAAAAATTAGCTGGGAATGGTGGCACGTGCCTGTAATCCCAGCTACTGGGGAGGCTGAGGCAGGAGAATTGCTTGAACCCGGGATGGTGGGGGGTTGCGGTGAGTGGAGATGGCACCACTGTACTCCAGCCTGGGTGACAGAGCAAGACTCAAAAAAAAAAAAAAAAAAATACGCGGATTCCGGCTGAGCACAATGGCTCACATCTGTAATCCCAGTGCTTCAGGAGCCTGAGGTGGGAGGATTGCCTGAAGCCAGAGGTTTGAGACCAACCTGGGCAATGTAGTAAGACCCCATCTCCACAAAAAGTTAAAAAAAAAAAAAAAAAAAGCCAGGTGTGGTGATGCATGCCTGTAGTCCTAGCTATTCAGGAGGCTGAGATGTGAGGATCCTTTGAGCCCAGGAGTTTGATGCTGCAGTAAGCTATGATGGCAGCACTGACTCTAGCCTGATTGGCAGCAAGACCCTGACTCAATAGGTCTGAGTAGACCTGAGAATCTGTATTTCCAACAAGTTGTTACTGTGGTTGCTACTGGTCCCCAGACAGACACTGTGAATAGGAAGGTCTGAGGTGTTTATTCACAATTTCTCCTTTCTCCCCAAACCTCTGACACTTGGAGGTTTATCACACCCCATAAATCTATACAATTATTATTAATTCTCAATTAATTTTTTTTTTTTTTGAGACGGAGTCTCACTCTGTCACCCAGGCTGGAGTGCAGTGGTGCAATCTCGGCTCACCACAAACTCCGCCTCCTGGGTTCAAGCGATTCTCCTGCCTCAGCCTCCCAAGTAGCTGGGATTACAGGCATGTGCCCCCGCGCTCGGCTAATTTTGTATTTTTAGTAGAGACGGGGTTTCTCCATGTTGTTCAGGCTGGTCTCAAACTCCCGACCCCAGGTGATCCACCCGCCTCAGCCTCCCAAAGTGCTGGGATTACAGGCGTGAGCCACCTCGCATGGCCCCCTCAGCAGCATTTGACAGCATTTACCCCTTCCTCCTCACTTGATCCCCAGGACCACACCCCTCTGCCTATTTCACTGTCCCCTCATGCTTTGTCTGTATTGCTGGCCCACCCCCATTTCTCCAACCTCTGAAGAGCTGAGTCCTGGGGCCTCTACTTTTCCCTCTCTGCACTTACTCCCCTGATCACCTCCTATTGTTTCATGGCTTTAAACACCAGCTGTGCAGAGGACTCCTAAATTCACATCTCCAGCCCAGGCCTCTCCGTGAATAGCAGGGCAGTATGTCCAGCTGACGTCTTCACATTTGCACTTTAATGTCTAAGATTTCAAAGGCATTAAAGGCCCAAACTCAGCTGCCTACTTCTCCTTTTAAGTCCACTCCTTCTGCAGCCTTCCCCATCTCATTAAATGGCAAATCCAATCTTCTAGCTGCTCAAACCAAAAATCTTAAAATCACCGTTGATGAGGCAGAGGTTGCAGTGAGCCAAGACTGAGCCACTGCACTGCAGCCTGGGTGACAGAGCAAGTCTCCGTCTCAAAAACAAAATGAAAAAATAAAAATAAATAAAATCGGGCTGGGCTCAGTGGCTCACACCTGTAATCCCAGCCCTTTGGGAGGCCAAGGTGGGTAGATCATGAGGTCAGGAATTCGAGACCAGCCTGACCAACAGGTGAAACCCTGTCTCTACTAAAAATTCAAAAATTAGCTGGGCGTGGTGGTGGGTGCCTGTAATCCCAGCTACTCAGGAGGCTGAGGCAGAAGAAATGCTTGAACTCGGGAGGTGGAAGTTGCAGTGAGCCAAGATCGCACCACTGCACTCCAGCCTAGGTGACAGAGCGAGACTCCGTCTCAAAAATAAATAATAAAATAAAATAAAATCACCATTGACTATTCTATTTCTAGGGCCACACTAACCACATCAGCATCATTGTGTGAATTTTAAGAGGGTGTCCCTGCAGAGCAGTGACAGTATCATGGGTGCGTGATTTGGCAACTGGATGGAGCCCTGTGTTTTGTTTTTTAGATTTAGGGTCTCACTCTGTCGCCTAGGCTGGAGTGCAGTAGTATAATCATGGCTCACAGCAGCCTCAACCTCCCTAGCTCAAGCAATCCTCCCACCTCAGCCTCCCAAGCAGCTGGGACTACAGGCATGTGCCACCATGCCAGGCTATTTATTTTCTGTAGAGTTGTGGTCTCGCTATGTTGCCCAGGCTGGTCTCAAACTCCTGGCCTCAGACAGTCCTCCCACCTCAGCTTCCTGAGTAGCTGGGATTACAGTGGAGAGAGCCCTTTGTAAGAAATAAGAGGTGATCCCCCTTTGTCCTTGAACTCGGGACACGCAAGGGCCATTGCAAATGGAACATGTTCTGAATTTCAGCACCACCCACATCCCACCCAGGGTGGCCAATGCCTCCATGCAGCACGCCTTTGTGCCCAGCCACACACATCTTGGCAGAATGTTTCCCGGTGGCAGCATCCCGGGCTGTTCCAGTTAAAAGACTATTGTACTTCCTGCTTCTTGGCGCTTGCTTCCTGTCCATTTTCCAAGTCTGGTCCTGCTTCCTCTTGGCAGTTCCTGGTGGCCTTCCAATAAGTTATTTTGCTGCGTAAGAAAACCAGGTGCTCCAGCCGGGCGCGGTGGCTCACGCCTGTAATCCCAGCACTTTGGGAGGCCAAGGTGGGTGGATCAGGAGGTCAGGAGATCAAGACCATCCTGACTAACACAATGAAACCCCGTCTCTACTAAAAATACAAAAAATTAGCCAGGCGTGGTGGCAGGTGCCTGTAGTCCCAGCTACTCGAGAGGCTGAGGCAGGAGAATTGCTTGAACCCAGGAGGCGGAGCTTGCAGTGAACCAAGATCATACCACTGCACTCCAGCCTCAGCGACAGAGCGAGACTCCGTCTCAAAAAAAAAAAGAAAAAGAAAAAGAAAACCAGGTGCTCCAACTGATACTATCTAGAAACACGTACAAATCCTTCTCACCCTTCAAATTAAAAAAAAATCAATTTCTCCACGTTCCCCTGTAAGTGCTCTGGAGAAGATCACCCAGAAACCACTGATGCTCTCCTTGTCACCAAAGCTGAAGGCCACCTGGGACAGTTCTACCGATACCAACTGGCCTCTTCTTGTCTTCCTATCACCAGCCCCAGGCTCTGTTCTCTGCCTTCTATGTGGGTCTGTCTTCAACTGTCTCTAGTCTATAGATGTTGCCAGTCCTTGGGGCTCCAATCTCACCCTTCTGCCCTTCTCCACCCACACACATCATTTATCCTCATGGCAAATCCCCCACCTCTACCCCCAGGGCTCCCAGATCTTGCCCTCTGCTGAGCTGTAGACTCTCCCCTGCTGGAAACCTCCACCTGCAAGGATAAGGGCACCCAGTTTATCTGCATGGAGCTGATCAGCTTTCCACCCTCAGCTACTTTTCTTTTTTTTTTCTTTTTTTTTTTTTTGAGATGGAGTCTCACCCTGTTGCCCAGGCTGGAGTGCAGTGGCATGATCTCAGCTCACTGCAACTTCCTCCTCCCAGGTTCAAGTGATTCTCCTATCTCAGCCTCCCAAGTAGCTGGGATTACAGGTGCACACCACCATGCCCGGCTAATTTTTTGTATCTTTAGTAGAGACAGGGTTTCACCATGTTGGCTAGGCTGGTCTTGAACTCCTGACCTCATGATCCACCTGCCTCAGCCTCCCAAAGTGCTGGGATTACAGCATGAGCCACTGGGCCTAGCCTCCCCAGCTACTTTTCTTCCTGCCTCCCCTACTCAGCTTGATGGCCCCAGCTTGCACTCTGAGTCACCTAAGCTAGAAACTCAGGAGTCACAGCACAGCCCTTCTCCCTTCATATCCAGCCCATCCCACCTAGGTGGTCACAAATCCTGGAGTCTCTTCTCTTGACTCATTTCTCCAACCCATCCCCTTCTCTCCAAACCCACAGCCTGTCTTCCTGACTTTTTTTTTTTTTTTTTTTTTTTTTTGAGAGAGAGAGCCCTGCTCTGTCACCCAGGCTGGAGTTCAGTGACACGATCTCAGCTCACTGCAACCTCTGCCTCCCGGGTTCAAGCGATTCTCCTGCCTCAGTCTTCTGAGTAGCTGCGATTACAGGTGTGCACCATCATGCCAGCTAATTTTTGTATTTTTAGTAGAGATGGGGGTTTCACCATGTTAGCCAGGATGGTCTCGATCTCATGACCTCATGATCCTCCCACCTCGGCCTCCCAAAGTGCTGGGATTACAGGCGTGAGCCACCGCGCCCGGCCTCTTGTTCTTTTTTTGTTCTTTCTCTTGTTCTTAGCTGAGCTTGTTACATGGGTTCTAGTGTCCCATCCCAGACCTTCTGAATCAGAACATCCAGGAGAAAAATTCAAGGCTTTTCTTTCTTTCTTTTTTTTTTTTGAGACGGAGTCTCGATCTGTCACCAGGCTGGAGTGCAGTGGTGCAATCTCGGCTTACTGCAACCTGCAACCTCCGCCTCTAGGGTTCAAGCAATTCTCCTGCCTCAACCGCCCAAGTAGCTGAGACTACAGGCACACGCCACCACGCCCAGCTAATTTTTTTTTTTTTTTTTTTTTTTTTTTTGAGACGGAGTCTCGCTCTGTGGCCCAGGCTGGAGTGCAGTGGCACGATCTCGGCTCACTCCAAGTTCCGCCTCCCAGGTTCACGCCATTCTTCTACCTCAGCCTCCTGAGTAGCTGGGACTACAGGCGCCCGCCACCACGCCCGGCTAATTTTTTGTATTTTTAGTAGAGACGGGGTTTCACCGTGTTAGCCAGGATGGTCTCAATCTCCTGACCTCGTGATCCGCCCGCCTCCGCCTCCCAAAGTGCTGGGATTACAGGCATGAGCCACCGCGCCCAGCCACGCCCAGCTACTTTTTGTTATTTTAGAAGAGACCCGGTTTCACCATGTTGGCCAGGATGGTCTCAATCTCTTGACCTCGTGATCTGCCCGCCTCGGCCTCCCAAAGTGCTGGGATTACAGGCCCAAGCCATTGCGCAGGCCAAGGCTTTTATTTCTAATCATTGCCCTCGGGCATAACTCAGCACACTTGGGAAACACTGATCTGCTTTAAGAATCATTTGGGGAAGGTGGCTAAAAATAAACTTCCAGCCAGGCACGGTGGCTCACGCCAATAATCTCAGAACTTTGGGAGGCCAAGGCGGGCGAATCACCTGAGGTCGAGAGTTTGGGCCAGCCTGAACATGGTGAAACCCCGTCTCTACTAAAAAAATACAAAAATTGAGTGGGGCATGATAGTGGGCACCTGTAATCCCAGCTACTCAGGAGGCTGGAGCAGGAGAATCGCTTGAACCCGGGAGGCGTAGGTTGCAGTGAGCCGAGATTGTGCCATTGCACTCCAGCCTGGGTGACAGAGTGAGACCGCTTCTCAAAAAAAGTAATAAAATAAAATTAAAATAAACGTCCAAGCTCACACCCTTGGAGATTCACAGCATATGCCCCTTGGAGATTCTGATTTGGTGTAAGTTGGATGGGAAAATTTTTTCCAGAGGATTCTGCATAACCAGGCTGGGAACCACTGATCTACATGATGGGGTAAAGTACAGACAACTTGAGCCATGGCTGTTAAAGCCCTTTGTGCTTCAGCCTCTGGTTGGCTCTCACCACTCTCCCATTTGTCCAAAATCATACTTTATGTCCCAGTTACAGTTCCTCACATTCGTCAGGCTGTCTCGACTGAGCAGTGGTACATAATGTCACCTATACCCGGTGGCCTTTTCCTTCACATGCATAACGTGAATGCCTTCTGGTGCCTCAATCTCAGCTCAAATGAAGGCTCCAGGAAGCTTTTCCTGATCCCTCTGGGGTTAAGCTCCTCCTCGGTCCATCACAGGGCCTGGTGCTCTACAGCCTTTATCTCACCCCCGGTTACTTACACATCTGCTTTCACTCCTGATCAGTGAAAATCAGATCAGCAGGACAGTATTTTAGTTCCGTTTATGTCCCCAACATGTAGCACATCGATTGGAACCAGAAGCATGGCTCAGGCTGACAGAGATATCCACCCTGACCCATGAGCCAAAGGCAGGTAATTGGCCAGGGATCCCAGGAAGGACCAAGTCCATTGGCACATGGGGCTTGACCATGGTACTAAGGCCTGGGTCTGAATGGCAGCTCCACTGCTGTGTCTAGAAGGGTCCCTTTACTTCTCTGAGCCCTCAGCCTCCATGAACAGGGTTCCCACAGTCCTCCTAGGTGTGTGTCATAATGACTTAAAAGTGAAAGTCATTAAACCAATGACTTGCTACATTGTTACATTGTTATCTCAGTTTGTGGTGCCCTTAACCCTTAAGAGAGGTTCTCAATGCTTATCATTTGAAGCACTTGGTCATTTGGAGGTTGGAAATCATGTCAGAACAGGATCTTGTTCACCCCTGTACCCAGAAAGTTGAGCATGGTACCAGAGACAGGGCAGTAACTCAAAAATGCTTGCTAACAGCCGGGCGCAGTGGCTCATGCCTGTAATTCCAGCACTTTGGGAGGCCAAGAAGGGCAGATGACTTGAGGTCACAAGTTCAAGACCAGCCTGGCCAACATGGTGAAACCGTCTCTACTAAAAATACAAAAATTAGCTGGGTGTGGTGGCAGGCACCTGTAAATCCCAGCTACTCAGGAGGCTGAGGCAGGAGAATCACCTGAACCTGGGAGGCGGAGGTTGCAGTGAGTCCAGATGAATACCACTGCACTCCAGCCTGGGCGAAAGAGCAAGATTCCATCTCAAAAATGAATAAATAAAATAGTCAATTTTATGCCATGTATCTTATAATTTTTTTTTTTTTTTTGAGACAGGGTCTCACTCTGTCACCCAGGTTGGAGTGCAGTGGTGCAATCATACCTCACTGCAGCCTCAACCTCCAGAGTTCAAGTGATCTTCCTGCCTTAGCTTCCAGGTTAGCTGGGACTACAGGCACATGCAACCATGCCCAGCTAATTTTTTTAATAGAGACAGGGGTCTATGTTGCCCAGGTTGGTCTCAAACTCCTGGCCTCAAGAAACCCTCCCACCTCAGCCTCCCAAAGTGCTAGGATTACAAGCATGAGCCACCACCTGGCCTTACTATACTTTTCTTAAGTGAAAATCTCCCTGGTGGTCTAGTGGTTAGGACGGGGGAAAAGATGAAAATTAAATAAGCACATAACCATAATGAGGCTCCATCCATAACAGCACCAAGATAAAAACTGTGTTAAGAGGGGAGTCCAGGAGGCAGAGGAAGGAGGAAAGGGGGAGGGCTGGAGCTGGGACCCTGGGAAAGGACATGGACAGGGAAGGGTGGGGAGCCTCAGGAAGAGGCCCAGAGCAGGCAACAGCCAGAAGGTGGGGCGGGTGTGGGGGTGGTTGCTGAGAGAGAAGGGAAACCCTAGGCAGAGGGAAGCCAAGGCCCAGCAGGCTGAGTGTCTTCTCAGGAACTGTGCTGACAGCCTCAGGATCCTGGGCCTTAATTTGGGTCTTTTAATGTCTTGATCTCTCCCCTACACCAGGAAACCCTCAGAGGCCCAGGCCCACTCCAGGACACAGCCCATGGGAAGTGAAGCCTGCACTAGTGACCCGCGTTTTTTGTTTTTTGTTTTTTTTTTCCAAGACTGAGTCTTGCTCTTTTGCCCAGGCTGGAGTGCAGTGGTGTGATCTTGCTCACTGCAACCTCCGCCTCCCAGGTTCAAGCAATTCTCCTGTCTCAGCCTCCCGAGTAGCTGGGATTACAGGCGCCCACGACCACACCCGGCTAATTTTTGTATTTTCAGTAGAGACGGGGTTTTGCCATATTGGTCAGGCTGTTCTCGACCTCCTGACCTCAGGTGATCCAACTGCCTCGGCCTCCCAAAGTGCTGGGATTACAGGCACGAGCCACCGCACCCAGCCAGCATTCTTTTCTGTAAGAAAACTAAGAGAGCCGAACTAACTCCAAGGGCCATGAGGCCTGCGCAGATCACTAGTACTGCAACAGGATCCCAACAGCAAATACTGCAGATCTGTTTGCACAATAAACGCAGGACCAGCCGGGCACGTGGCTCACGCCTGTAATCCCAGCACTTTGAGAGGCCGAGGTGGGCGGATCACGAGATCAGGAGATCGAGACCATCCTGGCTAACACGGTGAAACCCCGTCTCTACTAAAAATACAAAAAAATTAGACGGGTGTGGTGGCGGGTGCCTGTAGTCCCAGCTACTCGGGAGGCTGAGGCAGGAGAATGGCGTGAACCTGGGAGGCGGAGCTTGCAGCAGTCGCGCCACTGCACTCCAGCCTAGGCGACAAGAGTGAGTCTCAAAAAAAAAAAAAAAAAAAAGAAAGAAACGCAGGACCCAAACACTTAACACTTCTTACCACCTCCACTACTACCATCCTAAAAAGTATTCTAGGTTGCAGGAACAAACCATTTAAACTGGCCTCCCTGCAAGCTGGCTAGTAACAGCCAGTGAGTCTGTTAAATTCCAAGCGAGACCATGTCACTCTGCTCAAAACCCTGCAACAACTCCCATTCCACTCCCTCAGACTCTACGTGTAGTGAAGAATTCTTACTTGGAAGTCTGGCCTTTACCCTCGGCTACTGGTAAGTGCCCTCTAGACCCATGGAATGTCCTGACCAACAGGAGTGTCAGTGATAAATGTGATTTACGATCTGAGCTTTGTAACAGGCAACCTCTGGGGGAAATGGAGACAACTAAAGGCCTTAGCCCAAAGCTCTCACAGGGGCTGAAGATTAAAGGTCAGCCACAGGGCACTATGTGATTAAGCACCAGGGGAAACTCGGCACACCAAGGATCAAGTGAGCTTCTCTGGTTATATCTCCGTCATGGCCGGGAAGAGGTACCAGGACTCCACTGCAAGACAGCAGGAAGCTTCTTATTTAGCTCCCTCCCAGACCCCGCCCCAGGCCTCTCATCTTTTGGCTGGCTCTGGGTATGCTTTTGCTGTAATAAAACCATAATCCCAATACCTTCCTGAGTTCTGAGTCACTCTAGTCTATTACCTACCTGAAGGTGGTCATGGGGACCCCTGAACTTGCAGCTGGTATTGAAGTGAAAACAGACTTGTGGGGACCATGCCCTCCAACCACGTAGGCTGCCAAACTCTCTGCACCCTACGTGACCACCTTATTACAACTGTCATGATCTGCCCACTCCTTGCCGATGAGACTTCATCCCTTACTCCTTTCCTCACTCATATCAGCCAGGCTCCCACCCCTCAGTCCCAGGAAGCCCCTTCCCCAGATACTCACCAGGTGAACTCCCTCACTTATTAGGCCTTTACTCACAGGTCACCTCCTTGGTGAGGCCTCCTTTGGCCCCCTCTACCCTGAAACACCTTTCCTGCTTTACTTTTTCCTCCATAAAAACACTGTCACCATATCCTCCGCACTACAACAGCTGTGTCTTTTTTCTTTGCTCCCCACAAGAGTATGAGCCCCAAGAAGGCAGGAATTTTTGTACTGTGTTCCCTGCTGTGACCCCAGAACAGGGACAGTTTCTGGCATGTGCTGAGTGTTCAACAAATTCTTGAATGCATGACCTCTAGTATCCTTTAGAAATACCTTTTAAAAACCAGACCATCCCACCCCTACTCTCCGTGAAAGGCCAAGTCTGCAAAAACAGGAAAACTAACTATGTTTGGCTAGAGCCCTTTGCTGAAGGGGATGAAGTTAAGAGTCGGCAAGACCCAAGATGTCCAGAGAGCCCCGTGGCCCAGCGTGGGTGAGGCATGGGTGCTTTCCCAGCCCTGACACCTCCATGCTGTTGACTTTGGGAGGCCCCCTCTCCTCTGGCCCTTGGACCCTACATAAATAATGAAGGAATTGGAGCAGACGCATGGGAGGGGAGGAAGGAGAGAAATTCCTGCTATGAGAGAAGCAGAGGGAAGACTTCACCATGCAGGGGTGACTTTTATTTGAAGGCAGAAAACACCCTATTTGGGGGTTCACTTATAATCTGCAACAGTTTGTTTGTTTGTTTGTTTTTTAAAAAAAGAGAAAAATCAGAAGCCAAAGGGCCTGGGAAGGAAAGGACAAGGGTAGTGGGTCCATGTCAGGCTGGGGTCAGGCCACATAGGGGAAGCGGAGCAGCAGCCCTTCGTGAGGCTCCAGTTTCAGGCGTTCCAGCTCAAGAGGGGAGCCCTCCTCACGGCCTGGCTGGGTGCTGAGCAGGAGGTCAGCCTTGGCTGGCAGGCTGGCGCTGGCAGGCAGGTCAGAGGCCTGCAGCCCGGCCGAGAGGCCCACATCCCCAAAGTTAAGCACTACCAGAAAACGCTCATTCTGGTCCCAGTGGCGGATATAGGAGAAGAGTCCAGGCCCAGCGGAGAACGCGTGGAAGTCCCCATGCAGTAGGGAGCGCTCCTTACTCCGCTGGTCACTCAGCCGCCGGAACAAGGAAAGGAGGGAGCCAGGGTCTTCACTCTGGCCCTAAGAATGATAAAAACATAGCAGAAGCGCGTGAGGGGCTCCCCTGGGTACAGACTTCTACAAGCCCAGCCCACCCTCCACCGGTCAGTTTCTACCCATCTAGAACTCTTACCTTCACAGTCATGTTGGCACTTACAGCCCCTGGGATGTCAGGGAAGCTGGACTCATCCCACAGCATGACTGGAGCCTCCATAGGCTGAAAAGCAGAGAAAATAGGACTTTAAAAAGGCCTGGGGTCAGGCATGGTGGCTCACATCTGTAATTCCAGCAGTCTGGGAGGTCAAGGCCAAGAGGATCGCTTGAGCCCAGGCATTTGAAACCAGCCTCAGCAACATAATGAGCCCTCATCTCTACTACAAAATTTTAAAAAATTAGCTGGGTGTAGTGTTACATCCCTATAGTCCCAGCTACTGGGGAGGCTGAGGAGGGAGGATCACTTGAACCCAGGAATTTGAGCTTGCAGTGAGCCATGACTGCACCACTGTACTCCAGCCTGGGCAACACAGTGAGACCCTGTCTCAAAAAAAAAGCCGTGGGCCCACTGTCCCGTATCCCTCTTCCCATTCACATCCTCATCAATATATAACCTCCCCAACTCATGTCTGGCTAACTTTTTTTTTTTTTTTGAGACGGAGTCTCGCTCTGTTCAGGCTGGAGTGCAATGGCACGATCTTGGCTTACTGCAATCTCTGCCTCCTGGGTTCAAGCGATTCTCCTGCCTCAGCCTCCCGAGTAGCTGACCATAGGTATGCACCACCACACCCAGCTAATTTTTTTGTATTTTTAGTAAAGACGGGGTTTCACCATGTTGGCTAGGCTGGTCTCGAACTCCTGACCTCAGGTGATCCACCCACCTTGGCCTCCCAAAGTGCTGGGATTACAGGCATAAGCCACGACACCCGGCCTGGCTAACTTCTACTGGACGAGTAAGGCAGGCTCCCACCTCAGGGTCCTCACACATACACTGTTGCCCCTCAGCCAAGAGCTCCCAGATGGCAGCCAGCCAGCTCTCTCACTTCCCTCAGGTATCTGCTTGGTTATCTTACCAGGTCTCCTATGGCTACTCTCTATAAAACAAGCCCCATCATCCCCTAGTCTCTAGGTTCCTAACCCCACCTTCTTTTGCATAGCACTGATCAGCAGCTGGTGTTTTATTTATGCATATCTAATTATCTAACCACCTCCAGCTCTCTTGAGCAATGCTGTATCCTCAGTGTAACAGATAGAAATTATTCTATAAACATCTGTGGAATAAATGAATAACTGCTTCTATAAATATCATGCTGATGGCCGGGTGCAGTGGTTCGCACCTGTAATCATAGCAGTTTGGGAGGCCAATGTGGGAGGATCATTTGCACCCAGGAGTTTGAGAACAGCCTGGGCAACATAGTGAGACCACACCTCTACAAATTTTAAAAATTAGCTGTGGCCAGGCACAGTGGCTCACACCTGTAGTCCCAGCAATTTGGGAGGTCAGGGCAGGCAGAGCGATTGAGCCCAGGAGTTGGAGACCAGCCTGGGCAACAACAGTGAAAGCCTGTCTCTACAAAAATTAGCCGGGCATGGTGGTGTGCGCCTGTATTCCCACACCACCTGTATTCCCAGCTACTTGGGAAGCTGAGGCGGGAGTATCACTTGAACCCAAGAGGCAGAGGTTGCAGTGAGACATAATCGCACCACTGCAATCCAGCCAGATCAACAGAGCAAGAACCTGTCTCCAAAAAAAAAAAGATCAGCTGGGCATGATGGCACGCACCTATCTATGGTACATATCCCAGCTACTCAGGAGGCTGAGGTGGGATGATCACTTCAGCCTGGGAGGCGGAGGCTGCAATGAACCAAGATCATGCCACTGCACTCCAGCCTGGGCGACATAGGGAAATGCTGTCTTAAAAACAAAAACAAAAAACAAACAAACAAAAAAAGTCGGGGATCAACAGTAACCCTGTATCTAAAGCTAGTGAATGCCTTTGTAGTAGTATCCCTACCATGTATTTCTTTCTTTCTTTTTTTTTTTTTTTTTTTTGGAGAAGGAGTCTCCCTCTGCCGCCCAGGCTGAAGTGCAGTGGCACAATCTCAGTTCACTGCAACCTCTGCCTCCAGGTTCAAGCGATTCTCTTGCCTCAGCCTCCCCAGTAGCTGGGACTACAGGCGTGCACCACCACACCTGGCTAATTTTTGTATTTTTAGTAGAGACTGGGTTTCACCCTGTTGGCTAGGCTGGTTTCGAACTCCTTACCTCCAGTGATCCACCCACCTTGGACTCCCAAAGTGCTAGGATTACAGGCATGAGCCACCGTGCCCAGCCACTGCCATGTACTTCTCCACTTATTTATCTGGCTCCCTCACTAAACTATGAGCTCCTGAGGGCACAGAGCCTAGCACAGTACCCACTGTCCAAAGAATAAAGGAATGAATAAATGAATGGTGGCTACCATAGCAAACATCTGCCAGGTACCAGGCATTACCATTAAAAACATGCCCTCATTTAATCCTAACCACCCTTCAAGAAATGCAGTAACACAAGGGATGACCAAAATTCAGAAAGGTAAAATAATTTGCCCAAAGCCACATAGCCACTCAGCTACTGACTAAGATTCAAACGCGTTTTCACCCCAAGGCTCACGTCTATCTGCCGCCATCGCCAGAATCATCACTGTAAGATGGATAAACAACCTCCCTGTGACAGAAAGACAGCAAGCAGTACCTGTCCAGGAAGGGCAGCCGCATCCAGGCCAATCTCATCCCCGTAGCTGAAAACAGGGGTCCCTGGCAGGGTAAACAGCATCAGCTGGTAGAGTCGGAGAAGTTGAGCCGGCAAGAAGGAAGTCAGGAGCCTTGCCTGAGACAACTACAGGGAGAGACACTCCAGTGAGCCCCATAACCCACCTCTGCCTCTGTCTCCCAACAACCCTTTCTTCTCCCATCTGCCCCCTTTCCCACCAGCATGGTACTCACACTCCAGGTGCACCAGCGATTGCCAGTGGCATTCAAATACTGTGTGACTAGGGATTTTGTATGCTCCCCAGTAGAACCAGAATCAGACAGGTATGAGCTAGTCAACAGCAAGTCTTTGTTGGATTCGAGTAGGCTCAGGATCTGCTGAAGGTCGGAGGAGTTAGTCCCCGCAATCAAGAGCCTGCAGAGGGGAGGGAGGAGTTCAAGGTTAGTACAAGAAAGAATGGGGCCGGGCGCAGTGGCTCACGCCTGTAATCCCAACACTTTGGGAGGCTGAGGCGGGTGGATCACTTGAGGTCAGGAGTTCGAGACCAGCTTGACCAACATGGAGAAACCCCGTCTCTACTAAAAATACAAAATTAGCCAGGTGTGGTGGCCCGCGTCTGTAATCCCAGCTACTTGGGAGGCTGAGGCAGGAGAATCGCTTGAACCCAGGAGGCAGAGGTTGCAGTGAGCCAAGATCACGCCATCGCACCCCAGCCTGGGCAAAAAGAGCGAAACTCCGTATCAAAAAAAAAAAAAAGCGAAAGAAAGAATAAAGGTAAAGAAAATTCTCTAGACTACGAAGCCCCCCTTCTTAGGCCTAGCACTCCACTGAGGGGTTCCCACAATGGAGCTGAGTCAGCAGAATGGCACCTGCACCCACCTGTCTTCACTGAAGCCCTTGGTGATGTTTTGCCACTCAGCCAAGAATGAGGATGCATCCTAGAAAGAAAGAAAAAAGAATCAAGGACCAGAGAATATTACTAGGCTCTAGCTGAGTCCCTCTGTTCTCGCCCAAGCTTTGTCCCTAATGTGGAAAGGGAACTCACCTTCAGATTCTCTATGTCCCGAACCTGGAACCCATCCACGCCAGCTTGCAGCCAAAACTCCAGAGCATCCTATAGGGGGCAGAAGAATAAAGGACAGACATCAGTTCTCAGGAAAAGGCTCAGAAAATTTCAGCCCACACTAAACCTCACCCACCACACACTTCCCCGGGAGCTGGGGAGAGTCCTGTGCCTTGCCTGGGTCTTCCCCACCTGCACTACAAAGGCTTAGCCTTTGGACCCCTCCAGCTCTACCCTTCCACTGATTTTCTTAGTGCTACAGCATTTTAGTTCTCTATTCTTGCCTCTGGCAAATCACACAGCTTCAACTTTGAAAGCCACAGAAAAGGCCCCAGAGAAAAGGTATGTCCATAAACATAACTTCGTTTAACACTTAGCATTGGAATGTTAGCATACCTATTTTAGAGATGAAGAAACAGACCCAGAGAAGCAGGGAGACGCGTCCACAGTCATAATCAGTGAGCAGCAGACAGGATCTAAAATGTCAGTCAAGATCCCCCCTCTCCCAGTTTCCTGAGGCCTGGGGAAGGTGTGAGTACGATAACTGCTCAGAGCAAGGCCAAGGATGAAAAGATTGAAATTCAAAGCATAGCCCCAGGGCAGTTTAGATTTGAAAAGAGGCCAGTGCTGCTGAATGGAATCCTGGCAGTCCTGCACACACTGTGGAACTTCACCCCCACTCTCCTGTTCTTCCCTTTCTCTGGGCCATGTACTCTCTCCTCTGGTCTCCATTTCCAACTGAGGGTACCGCCCCTCATGCCAAACCATCCAAAAACATTCCCTCATCAGCAACTTTTAAAGGGTCCCCTAGTAACTGGCAAGGCCTAAACCGGATGATCCCGGGGTCCTACCCAAATGCTGGGAGTCCAGAATTCTATCTTAGAATCACAGCTACCAGCTGTGTCAGTATCTGCTTCCATTTTTGTTCTACCCGTTCTGAACAAGTCAGTGTCCTAGGACCCAGACATCAGGAGCTAGGTGACATTCAAAGCCCTACTCCTAGCCTGCTGGGTAGATTTGAGCCTATGGCAAATTATATACCTTGTATGGTTATACAGGGAATTAGAAAACATCTATAAAATACTTGGCATAGTCCCAGACACATAGGAGTACTCCAGTGCTTATAATTTCAGACTGGGCTCTATTCCAAACACATCAAACAAGAACTGGGAAACCAGTCAGGACAGGATTCTCACAGAGAAAGGGCTTCCTCTCCCAAAAGAAAGAAAAATCAAACTTCCAGACTGACGTCTGAGAAGGTCCCTTCCTGGCACTGTCTCATCCTCAGAGTCAAGGAAATAAGAAAAATAAGAGGTCAGAAAAGGAACAAGAAAAACAGGTGTGCTATTGGCCTATCCTTTGGCTATAGGAGGAGGCGTTCCTGCTTGGTCCCAAGGAGCAAAGGGACCCTCAGCTGGAGTCAGGCTGGGTCTACACGGCTTGCTGTGAAAGGACCGTCCCAGCCCCAGCATCTGACTTCCACCAGCCATCAACTCCAACACTCACCTTCACCTTGGTGGCCACAGTGTCAACCTGAGTGGAGAACCATGAGTTCTCACCCCGGTAGTTGGGAGTAAGGTCCAGAATGACACGGATGCCTAAAACAATGGAGGAAGACGCAGTCATGAGACAGTCTATGAGTTAAGGGAAAATAAGGAAATCACAAATGCAAGTCACTGAGTGTTTCCTATGTATTATTTGGTACAAAAGCTTGAATTTGAACCCGGGCAAAATTCATTCCATTGAAACAGATGTGAGCAAGGAAGGGCCTTAAGATATTGGAAGGCAGGCCAGGCGAGTTCAAAACCAGACCAGTCAACATGTTGAAAATTGTCTCTACTAAAAATAAAAAAATTATCTGGGTGTGGTGGCACACAGCTGTAGTCCCAGCTACTCAGGAGGCTGAGGCACGAGAATCACTTGAACCCTGGGGGAGGAGGCTGCAGTAAGCTGAGATCGTTCCACTGCACTGCAGCCTGGGTGACAGAGTGAAACTCCATTTCAAAAAAAAAAAAGATATTGGAAGGCAGAAAGTTTATAGCGCAAAGAAATGGCCCCTGTGTTCCCCACTCCCAAAGTGAACCTTTTAAAACATGTGTCTATATCGAGTCGTAAAACAATATTTGGGACTTCCCCCCCACACAAAGAACCTACTGTTTTACAAGTTTAAAACCACTGGTTTAGTAAATATCTATATTTTGCAAATACGTGCACTGAAGCCCAGAAGTTAAATGACCTGGTCAAGATTCCACAGCCAAGTAGAAAGCCCCCAGACGACTGGACAAATCCATTTTAGGCTGAAGACCAACAAATCTCCCCTCTACCTGCCCTCGGAAAACTCAGAGCCAGTTAGCAGGAAACCAGACAAAAGTTCTAGCCTACTTTTCCTCTGGCCAAGTCCTTTCTAGCTGTTTCCTTGGGAACCCCAGGACACCCACTCTTTTTTTTAGCCGATTGCAAGAGACTGTCAAAATCTTCCTTGGAGCCAAAATTGGGGTCGATCTGCAGCAAGTCGGTCTGAGCGACATCATCCTTCTGGTTCTTGTGAATTGGGCCCAGCACAAGGCCCTTCACCTTCAGAGAGCTCAGGTAATCGAGACGCCCCTTCAGACCTGAAATGGGGGCTGGGTTAACAAGTGAGGCCCCTCTGAGAGGCCCCTGACCTCCCCACTCTCCCTTCTTCCAGCGCCTAAGGGTGGGACGGGGAGGGGGCAGAGGGGGAGAGAGGGAGGCAAGGCTGAATCACGAGACTCAGAGGAGCTGATGTAAGGAGTCCTGCACATTACTTCAGAAACCGGTTGCAACTGGCTTCTGGCGCCGCGGGGAGGGAGGACGCTGAGTCACCCACCCTCGTGACGGAGTGAGGGGCGGGTCAGCTTTCTTCAAAGAAAGGATGGAAGGACAATGTGCCGGGGAGGGGGTGGGGGAAGGGGGAACGGTCGTTAGTACCGGATGGAGGGGAGAACCATCTAGATCCGTCTGGGGACAGGGGAGGGGGTCGGTGCAAGCCACCAGATTCAACTGGGGGCACCCAGGACGGGGGCGCGCTGCACTCACCCGCCAGGTTGCCCGCGCCGTGGCCCTGGAAGGCCTGAAGGTCGCCGATGCGGTAGAGGGCGCCCGTGTGCCACCACTTCTGCGCCGGTAGCTCGCGACAACGCGGCGCCCGCACGATTATGACCACGGCACCCGCCAGCATGCCGAGCCAGCCGAGCCAGAAGAGCAGCAGCAGTGCCCAGCGGGTGCGTACCCAGCCGGGGCTGCCTGCCACCTTCAGCAGCTCCTCCTTGGACAGGCCCGTGAACTTAGCCGCGGCTGCTGCCTCCGCCTCGTCTTCCGCCACCTTGATCTTCACCAGACCATTCTTCTCGGCTCCCGCCAGGGATATGGCCGCCCCAGACGCCGCGTTCATCGGCTGCTTCTCGGGCTCTAACTCATTCAGCTCCACCTCCTTCATATCTACCTCGGTGTCCTGGCTCATGGTGCCTGCAGAAACGGCGACACGACGCAGCTTGCGGTCAGATGGTGGCTCAACCCCTACCCGGACCCTCGCACCCAGAACGCTCTCCCCAGCCTCTGTGCCTCCGCGCAGTTTCGGCTACTGCATCTGCTCAGCAGCAGGCGCGGCCTCTGGGAAGGGGCAGCGGAGCCCCGCCCCGGCCCGCCCCTTAAGGTGGAACCTCGGGGACTGCCCCAGCCGTGGGCGGCTCAGGGTAGTAAAGTCAGGAACACGCCTCCGACAGTACTTCCTGCATCGTCCAATTTCTCATCTCCAACCTGTCTAACCCTAAAATTCTTTTCAACCTGATTCTGGGAAGGCCTGGCACGGAGCCACCTTTAAGTGGACTAGGCCTGTGATCCTGCCCCAAATCCCGAGGCCCCTCCAGTGCCCTTTAGGCCTTACCGCCCCCAAACGCCCCTCTTCTTCCATTCCGGCAGGCTAGTGACTACCCCAACACCATCCTCCATTTGCCCCTGGTTCACGGCTCCGGCCGCCGTCTGGTTTTCCCAACTTTGCATGGGTACTTGCACTCTCAGAGGCAGCCAGTCACAACTTCTGCCTTTTCCCCCACCAAGGCTTGCCCTCTCAGGCCTCTGGGATTTGGCGCTAGACCTCTGCTAGACCTCTGCTTCCGTGCACGGCTTACTCCCACTCGTTTTTCAAGACTCATCTTGAATTCATTTCAAGAAATTCCTCATGCAGCAACTATTTATTGTGTACTCACTACAATACTTTGCTTTGTTAACTTTATTGAATTTAACACTAATCCAATCTTCTTCACAGTACTTTAAAATGAATGGTTTGGGCAGGAAGGTTGAGGTAGACACCCCCCTTCTTATCCTACCCCACCCCCAGCTGCTAGCACCTGGATGTTTGGCAGCTAGGAATCAGACATCCAGAAGAGACTGATAGGGCTGTAATGAACATAACAGAGCTAGGTCTCAGAGGCATCCACCTTTTTTCTGGAATAGACCAGAAGATGCCATGGCCAGACTCTTACCCACCTTGCAGGAACTCCCACAGTTATCCCCAAACTCCCCCAAGGTCCTGTCTCCCTATCACTTTACTATGTTAGGCGTTGGAGGCAGCTGGTACTGCAGAGGCTTTGAAGAAGCCTAGAATTCCCTCCACAGGGTCCTTGGATTGAAGTGGGGCAGAGACAGGGTTCACAGCAGGGAACTACCGGACATCAACACCGTGGGGTGCCAACACTCTCAGGAACTCCTTGTTCCTAAACAGTGCCAGTTGGGCTACTTTCAGAGAGGAGCTGGAGGAAATCTGTTCTTTCTCCCTTTCCCACCTAGGCTGGAAGCCAAGATTGCTGTGTATTTGGAAGAAAGCAAAAGCCAAGATCTGAAGTAATAGCATAGAGAAAAGGTTCATCCTCTGCTAGTCCCCTCTGCAGCCCCAGGCATCCAACCCCATCCCCACCCTAGGAACAAGGGGTGCACGGGGCAGCCCCTGGGAGAAGGCAAGCAAGTGGGTTCAGACCAGTGCTCAAAGATAATAAGAGATGCAAGGTGCCCTGCATGTGCCAGATAAGAAGTGCCAACCAGAGGTTCTGAATGGACTATATCTCGAGCACAAAAGCTCAAGGCTGGGCGCAGTGTGACTCATGCCTGTCACCTAGCCCTTTAGGAGGCCAAGGAGGGAGGATTCCTTGAGGCCAGGAGTTTAAGACCAGACTGGGCAACATAGTGAGACCCCATTTCTAAATAAATAAAAAAATAAATTTTAAAATTATCTGGGCCTGGCTGGGTGTGGTAGCTCACACCTGTAATCCCACCTACTAATCCCTGTAATCCCACTTCTCATGCTGTGGCATGAGAATCGCTTGAACCCAGGAGGTAGAGGTTGCAGTGAGCCGAGAATGAGCCACTGCACTCCAGTCTGGGTGATAGAGCAAGACTCTGACTCAAAAAAACTAACAGGCCAGGTGTGGTGGCTGACACCGGTAATCCCAGCATTTTGGGAGGCTGAGGCTGGCGGATAACTTGAGGTCAGGAGTTCATGACCAGCCTGGCCAACATGGTGAAACCCCATCTCTACTAAAAATACAAAAATTAACTGGACATAGTAGCATACGCCTGTAGTCCCAGACTTGGAGGGGTGAGGCATGAGAATCGCTTGAACCTGAGAGGCAGAGGTTGCAGTGAGCCAAGATTGCGCGGCTGCACTCCAGCCTGGGTGACAGAGTGAGACTCTGTCTCAAAAAAGAAAAAAAAAGGCCAGGCGTGTTATCTCACACCTGTAATCCCAGCACTTTGGGAGGCCGAGGCAGGCAGATTAATTGAGGTCAGGAGTTCAAGACCAGCCTGGCCAACGTGGTGAAATGCTGTCTCTACTAAAAATACAAAAATTAGCCAGGCGTGGTGGTGGGCACCTGTAATCCCAGCTACTCCGGAGGCTGAGGTGAGAGAATCACTTGAACCCAGGAGGCAGAGGTTGCAGTGAGCCCAGATCGCACCACTGCACTGCAACCTGGGCAACACAGCAAGACTATCTCTCAAAAAAAAAAAAAAAAGGAAGAAGAAAAAAGAAACAACTGAAAAAAACTAGCATGTGAAGACAAAGGCAGGAAAATGAAAAGGAATTTAAATAACGCTGTATCATATTAAGATGAACCTGTTACTGCAGGAAAACAAACCAAGACTTGTAACTGTTCAACCAAAATAAAACAAACTGCCAGGCACTGTGGCTCGCCTGTAATCCCAGCACTTCGGGAGGCCGAGGCAGTTGGATCAATTGAGGTCAGGAATTCAAGATCAGCCTGGCTAACATGGTGAAACCCCGTTTCTACTAAAAATACAAAAATTAGCCAGGCATGGTGGTGCATGCCTGTAATTTCAGCTACTCAGGAGGCTGTGGCAGACGAATCACTTGAACCCAGGAGGCAGGGGTTGCAGTGAGCCAAGATCACGCCATTGCACTCCAGCCTGGGCAGCAAGAGCAAAACTCTGTCTCAAAAAAATAATATAAAATATAATAATAAAACTAATAAATTAGGAGATGGAGGACAGGAAAACAAAAAGACTACAGAGAAAAGACTAGAGAAAGGGACCAGAGGTGAGTAGAGAGCCTCACATCCTGCCATATGTGTTGATATAAAGCTTAATATTTACTATAGGAACGCAAAGAATATAATTTTTCAACAATTTAGCCTTCAAGAGAAGGCTGGGCAAAGCAAAGGAAAAAAAGCAGTTTGGCAGCCCAGATGCCAATAAGGTCCACTTTACACTCAGACAGGCAGATGGCGGTGGAGCCCTGAAATGCAGGGGGCCAAGTATATAAAGAAAGTTCCTTTCTAACCCTCTGCTGCAAAAATCCATGTCACATGCTTCCTAACACATGACGATTATTACTTGATCTTAGCCTGAAAACAGGACATTTATTTTTCCTCAAACATGTAAAAAGGATTGACCAGGCACAGCAGCTCATGCCTTTAATCCCAGCGCTCTGGGAAGCCAAGGCAGGAGGATCACTTAAGCCCAGTAGTTTGAGACCAGCCTCGGCAACATAGGGAGACCCCATCTCTACAAAAATTAACAAATTAGCCAGGCATGGTGGCTCACCCCTGTGGTCCCAGTTACTAAGGAGGCTGAAGTGGGAGGATCACTTGAGCCCTCAGGTTGAGGCAGCAGTGAGCTGTGATCACAATCACACCATTGCATTCCAGCCTGGCTGACAGGGTGACCCTATCTGAAAACAAACAAACAGGCTGGGCGCAGTGGCTCATGCCTGCAATCCCAGCACTTTGGGAGGCTGAGGCGGGCGGATCACCTGAGGTCAGGAGTTTGAGACCAGCCTGGCCAATGTGGTGAAACCCCGTCTCTACTAAAAATACAAAAATGAGCTGGGTATGGTGGTGGCTGCCTGTAATCCCAGCTACTCAGCAGGCTGAGGCAGGAGAATCGTTTGAACCTGGGAGGCAGAGGTTGCAATGGGCCCAGATCATGCCATTGCACTTCAGCCTGGGCAACAAGAGCGAAACTCCATCTCGAAAAATAAACAAACAACTAAAAACATCTAAGAAGGACTTTGTTTTTTGAGGTGAAGTCTCGCTCTGTCGCCCAGGCTGGAGTACAGTGGTGCGATCTCAGCTCACTACAAGCTCTGCCTTCCAAGTTCACGCTATTCTCCTGCGGACTGCAGATGCCCACCACCACGCCCAGCTAATTTTGATTTTTTTTGTGTATTTTTAGTAGAGACGGGGTTTCACCGTGTTAGCCAGGATGGTCTTGATCTCCTGATCTCGTGATCCACTTGCCTCGGCCTCCCAAAGTGCTGGGATTACAGGCGTGAGCCACCGTGCCCAGCCACATCTAAGAAGGATTTCTAAAGGCAGAGAGAAGATGGGAGGACAGCGAGAAACTCTTCAGGAGACTGTCTCTGTCCAACAGCCTCCATAAATCTTCCAAAGCCCAAGACTCTATTCCAAAGACCCAGAAACAAAACATCAAAGCTGCCTCTAAAATACCAATCGGCCAGAAATCTTGAAGATTTTAGCCATTTGAAAAATGAGGCCAGTGTGGTGGCTCATGCCTGTAATCCCAGCATTTTGGAAGAATGAGGCGGGCAGATCATTTGAAGTCAGGAGTTTGAGACCAGCTTGGCCAACATGGCAAATCCCCATCTCTACTAAAAATACAAAAATTAGTCACACATGATGGTGGGTGCCTGTAATCCCAGCTACTTGGCTGAGGCAGGAGAATCCCTTCAACCTGGGGGGCGGAGGTTGCAGTAAGCTGAGATTGCACTGCACTCCAGCCTCGGTGACACAGCAAGACTCTGTATCCAAAAAAAAAAAAAAAAAGAAAGAGAAAGAAAAAGGAAAGATGGGTGAGGAATTGAGCATTTGGAAGTCAAAGCGTGGCTGAAATTAAAGCAGAGAAAAAGACTCCAACCAAAGCAGTTCACTTCGCAGCTACTATCTGAAGAACCCATGTCAGAATACTATTAATTGTTACTATGAATCCTATAGGAGGGACACTGGCTGCTAAAGAAGAGAACTGTCAGGGTTGTCTTAGTAAAGGGTGAAGAATGCAAAGTGGGGATAAAAGCCAGAAAGAGTGAAAGAAATATAACCAAAGTCATCTCTTGGGAGAAGAGAAATAAATGCACCATCTGAAAAGTATCCAGTATTCAAGTAAGTTAGACAAATGAAAAACATTGCAGCAAGCCATTCTCTCAAATGAAACCAAATACTAAACTGATAAACACCAGAGAAATAGCAGGTCAGTATGTGGAAAATATGGGGTAGTACTTTTAACATATTATCCTTGGATTAATGACATCAGATATTCAACTGATCAGAGACAGAATACTTAATCTCATCAAAAAAGATAAGTAGCAATAAGAGACCTTAAAATGATCACTGAGGCCCTCCAACACAGCTATTTCTGCAGTCATGATCACACAATACTGCATCCTCATTTTCTCCCTCCCCTGGCCCTCCAAAACTTTGTCATCACACTCTGAGGAAGAGAATCACTAAGCGCAGCCTGCACTCAAGATGTACAGAGTTAAACTCTGTATCTCTGGGCAGAGGGAAGATCTACATAAATTATTTGAGACTCTTTCTCCAAAAAAAAAAAAAAAAAAAAAAAAAATTAGCTGGGCATGGTGCAAGTACCTGTGGTCCCAGCTACTTGGGAAGCTGAGGTGGGAGGGACCACTTGAGCCCGGGAGGTTGAGGCTACAGTGAGTTATGATTGCACCACTGCACTCTAGCCTGGGCAACAGAGCTAGATCTGGTCTAAAATAATTAAAATAAAAATTAGAAATAAAAAAACAAATAACTGATGAGCCTGGCCAGGTGCCATGGCTCACGCCTATAATTTGGGAGGCCAAAATGGGAGAATCATTAGAGCCCAGAAGTTTGAGACCAGACAGGGCAATATAGCAAGACCCCACGTCTCTATAAAAAAAAGTTTGATTTTAATTAGCTGGCCAGGCGTGGTGGCTCACACCTAGTACTCCCAGCACTTTGCAAGGCCAAGGTAGGAGGATTACTTGATCCCAGGAGTTCAAGACCAGATTGGGCAATATAGTGAGACCTTGTCTGTACAAAATTTTTTTTTTTTTTTTGAGACAGAGTTTCGTACTGTCACCCCGGCTGGTGTGCAGTGGTGCGATCTTGGCTCACTGCAACCTCCGCCTCCCAGGTTCAAGTGATTCTCCTGCCTCAGCCACCCAGAGTACCTGGGACTACAGGGGCCCACCACCATGCCCGGCTAATTTTTGTATTTTTAGTAGAGACAGGGTTTCACTAATGTTGGCCAGGCTGTTCTCGAACTCCTGACCTCAAGATCTGCCCGCCTCGGCCTCCCAAAATGCTAGGATTACAGACATGAGCCACCGCGCCCGGCCACAGAAAATTTTTTAAATTAGCTGAGTGTGGTTGCACATGCCTGTAGTCCCAGCTACTCAGGAGGCTGAGGTGGGAGGTATCGCTTGAGCCTGGGAAGTTGAGGGTGCAGTAAGCTGAGATCACACCACTGCACTCCAGCCAAGGCCACAGAGTGAGACCCTGTCTGAAAAATATATATATATTTTATAATCAATAAGGTGAAAAGAGAATATAAAATATTGAGAAGTAGATATTTAGAGTATGGTATGGTGTAACAGAAAATTGAATTTGAAATATCACTCATTCTGCAACTAAAAAATTGGTTAGGCCAGGTGCGGTGGCTCACGCCTGTAATCCCAACACTTCGGGAGGCCCAGGCGGGTGGATCACCTGAGGCCGGGAGTTAAACACCAGCCTGACCAACATGGAGAAACCCCACCTCTACTAAAAATACAAAATTAGCCAGGTGTGGTAGCACATGCCTGTAATCCCAGCTACTCAGGAGAATGACGCAGGAGAATCGCTTGAACTGGAGAGGCAGAGGTTGCAGTGAGCCGAGATCGAGCCGTTGCACTCTAGCCTGGCCAACAAGAGTGAAACTCCGTCTCAAAGAAAGAAAAAATTGGTTAATTTCAACACCAAGTCTCTTAAAAGGAGGCTGGACTATAGAGAAACTAAAGACAAATTCTGTTTTCTGTTTCTTGGGTTTTTTTGAGACAGGGTCTCTCTCTGTTGCCCAGGCTGGAGTGCAGTAGTGTGATCTTGGCTTACTACAGCCTTGACTTCCTCAGCTTAAGCAATCCTCCCACCTCAGCCTCCTGAACAGCTGGTATTACAAGAGCATGCAACCATGCCTGGCTAATTTTTGTACTTTTTGGTAGAGACAGGGTTTTGTCATGTTGTCCAAGCTGGTCTCGAACTCCCAGGTTCAAGTGATCTGCCTCCCAAAGTGCTAGCATTAGAGGCGTGAGCCACTGCACTCAGCTAATGAATTCTTTTTTTAAAAAAGCAGAGGGCCAGGTGCAGTGGCTTACGCCTGTAATCCCAGCACTTTGGGAGGCCAGGCAGACGGATCACAAGGTCAGGAGATCGACACCATCCTGGCTAACATGGTGAAACCCCGTCTCTAATAAAAATACAAAAAAAATTTAGCCAGGCGTGGCGGTGTGTGCCTGTAGTCCCAGCCACTTGGGAGGCTGAGGCAGGAGAATGGCGTGAACCCAGGAGGCGGAGGTTGCAGTGAGCTGTGATCGTGCCACTGCACTCCAGCCTGGGCGACAGAGCAAGATTCCATCTCAAATAATAATAATAATAATAATAAAATAAAGATTTGATGTCATAAAGAAATTAGTGCTCCCCAAACAATCTAAAAATCCAAATACAATTCTAATACAAATCTTAATATCTGGTGGTGAGAACTTTGTAAGATGATTCTATAATTCATGTGCAAGAGAAAAGGGCCGAGAATAGTAAAGATATCTTTAAAGAAAAAAAATCGTATTTTTAAAGACAAATTCTACCAGATAGCAAGCATGTTATTTGCTAAAATAATAATTACCTGTAACCTCAGCATTCTTGGAAGCTAAGGCAGGAGGATCACTTGAGGCCAAGAGTTGAAGACCAGCCTGGGTAACACAGTCAGACCCCGTCTCTACAAATAATAATAATAATAATAATAATAATATTATATAAAGTATGGTTGGGCACAGTGGCTCACGCCTGTAATCCCAACACTTTGGGAGGCCGAGACGGGCAGATAACCTGAGATCAGGAGTTCGAGACCAGGCTGGCCAACTCCATCTCTACTAAAAATACAAAAAATTAGTCAGGCATGGTGGCGGGTGCCTGAAATCACAGCTATTTGGGAGGCTGAGGCAGGAGAATTGCTTGAACCTGGGAGGCAGAGGTTGCAGTGAGCCAAGATCATGCCACCGCACTGCAGCCTGGGCAACAGAGCAAGACTTCACACCAGAAAAAAAAAAAAAGATAAGCCCTACCAGGCAGCAGGCATGTTATTTGCTAAAGGAATAATTACCTGTAATCAGGCCGGGCGCAGTGGCTCATGCCTGTAATCCCAGCACTTTGGGAGGCCAAGGCAGGCGGATCACAAGGTCAGGAGTTTAAGACCAGCCTGGCCAATATGCTGAAACTCCGTCTCTACTAAAAATACAAAAATTAGCCAGGCATGGTGGCGGGCGCCTGTAGTCCCAGCTACTCAGGAAGCTGAGGCAGGAGAAACACTTGAACCCAGGAGGCGGAGCTTGCAGTAAGTGGAGATTGCACCAGTACACTCCAGCCTGGGCAACAGAGCAAGACTCCATCTCAAATAATAATAATAATAATAATTACCTATCATCTCGGCATTCTGGGAAGCTGAGGGAGGAGGATCACCTGAGGCCAAGAGTTCGAGACCAGTCTGGGCAACACAGTGAGACCCCAACTCTACAAAAAAAAAAAAATAATAATAATAATAATAATGTATAAAGTAACAATCATAGTATGCTAAAGACACAGGGATGGGCAAGTGTCCAACGGAACAGAAAACGAGCCTAAAAATAACTCATGCATACTTGAAACAATATATGACAGAGATAATATAATCAGTGGGGAAAGAATGAACTATTTACCAAATGGTACTATAAAAAAATAAAATTAGATCACTACTTCACACCAATCACAAAATTATATTCTAAGTAATCAAATAGGCCAGGCGCAGTGGCTCACACCTGTAATCCCAGTACTTTGGGAGGCCGAGGCGGGCGGATCACAAGGTCAAGAGATCGAGACCATCCTGGCCAACATGGTAAAAAACCCCATCTCTACTAAAAATACAAAAATTAGCTGGGCGTGGTGACGCACGCCTGTAGTCCCATCTACCTGGGAGGCTGAGGCAGGAGAATAGCTTGAACCTGGGAGGCAGAGGTTGCAGTGAGCCGAGATCACGCCACTGCGCTCCAGGCTGGCAGCAAAGTGAGACTCTGTCTCAAAAAAAATAAATAAATAAGTAAATAAATAAAACTTTAGAAAAAAATAAGAATATCTTTCTGACCTCAGGATAAGAAAAGAGTTTTAAAGAAGAAACAAAAGAGGCCAGGTGCAGTGGCTCACGTCTGTAATCCCAGCACTTTGGGAGGCCAAGGCGGGCAGATCACAAGGTCAGGAGTTCGAGACCAGCCTGGCCAGAGAACAGCCTAGCCAACATGGGGAAACCCCGTCTCTACTAAAAATACAAAAATTAGCTGGGCGTGGTGGCAGGCACCTGTAATCTCAGCTACTCAGGAGGCTGAGGCAGGAGAATAGCTTGAGCCCGGGAGGCAGAGGTTGCAATGAGCCGAGATCGCACCACTGCACTCCAACCTGGGCGACAGAGCAAGACTCCAACACAAAAAAAAAAAAAAAAAAAAATACACAAAAGAATAAATCATGAAGAAAAAGACAATAAATTGTGCAACATTAAAAGAGAAAAAATTATGCATCACAATTTGCCCTAACAAACTGAAAAGACAAGCCACAAATAAAAGACATACTATCTGAAACTAATATAACTAACAAAGTAGATGAAACATATAAATTATTACTAAAAACCAGTAAGAAAAAGCCCAATAATCATCAAGAAAAAAAATCACCAAATATAAATTCTATTCTTTTTTTTTTTTTTTTTGAGATGGAGTCTCGCTCTATCACCCAGGCTGGAGTGCAGTGGTGCAATCTCGCCTCACTGCAACCTCCGCCTCCTGGGTTCACGCCATTCTCCTGCCTCAGCCTCGAGTAGCTGGGACTACAGGCGCCCGCCACCACGCCCGGCTAATTTTTTGTATTTTTAATAGAGACAGGGTTTCACTGTATTAGCCAGGATGGTCTCGATCTCCTGACCTTGTGATCCGCCTGTCTCAGCCTCCCAAAGTGCGGGGATTACAGATGTGAGCCATGGCATCCGGCCCACCAAATAGAAATTCTATTCTAATCACATAATAGAAATAGCCAATTCAGGCCAGGCGTGGTGTCTCACACCTGTAATCCCAGCACTTTGGGAGGCCAAGGTGCGTGGATCACTTGAGGTCAGGAGTTCAAGACCAGTCTGGCCAACATGGTGAAACCCTGTCTCTACTAAAAATACAAAAATTAGCGGGGCGTGGTGGTGCAAGCCTGTCGTCCCAGCTATTCGGGAGGCTGAGGTGGGAGAATCACTTGAATACGGGAGGCAGAGGTTGCAGTGAACTGAAATCACACCACTGCACTCCAGCCTGGGCGACAGAATGAGACCCTCTCAAAAAAAAAAAAAAGCCAGTTCACAAAATTAGATATACAAAAGAATGGTAAAGATTACAAAACCTCATTAGTAATCTGGAAAGTGCAAATTAAAATGGCAAGAAAATACAATTTCATGTCCATCAGATTGGCAATATGAAAACATCTGACTAAACCAAGTGATTAGGAGGATACAAATTGCATAAGTGGCAACATTAGTTGGTACATCCGGTCTAGGAGAGCAATTTGCAACCGCCTATAGAATGAAAATACCCTTGGCCGGGCACGGTGGCTCACGCCTGTAATCCCAGCACTTTGGGAGGCTGAGGCGGGCAGATCACGAGGTGAGGAGATCGAGACCATCCTGGCTAACATGGTGAAACCCTGTCTCCACTAAAAATACAAAAAATTAGCCAGGCGTGGTGGCGGGCGCCTGTAGTCCCAGCTACTCGGGAGGCTGAGGCAGGAGAATGGCGTGAACCCAGGAGGCAGAGGTTGCAGTGAGTGGAGATCGTGCCACTGCACTCCAGCCTGGGCGAGAGAGTGAGACTCCATCTCAAAAAAAAAAACAATGAAAATACCCTTTTACCCACCAACAGTCCTAGCTAGATTCATACCCTAGAGAAACTCTCACACATGTACACAAAGCAATATATAAAAGATTTCACTGCAGCACTGGTTATAGTAGTAAAAATTTGGAAATTTGAAAAATAGCCCAGGCGTGGTGGCTCACACCTGTAATCCTAGCACTTTGGGAGGCCAAGGCAGGCAGATCACCTGAAGTCAGGAGTTTGAGACCAGCCCGGACCACACGGTGAAACCCCGTCTCTACTAAAAATACAAAAATTAGCTGGGCGTGGTGGCAGGAGGCTGTAATCGCAGCTACTGAGGAGGCTGAGGCAGGAGAATCACTTGAACCTGGGTGGAAGAGGTTGCAGTGAGCCAAGATTATGCCATTGCACTCAGCCTGTGCGACAAGAGTGAGACTGTCTCAAAAAAAAAAATTTTTTTGAAAAATAATTTGTAGAACATTTGTAAAATAACTTGTAGAAAATTTCTAACTAGAACACTAGAAATGACTAAATCTGGAAGAACCAGGACATAAAAGATAGGCAAAATGTGTCAAAAACATAATGTTAAAGAAAAAAGGGGTCAGGCATGGTGGCTCATGCCTATAATCCCAGCACTTTGAAAGGCTGAGGTGGGAGGATTGTTTGTGGCCAAGAGTTTGAGACCAGCCAGGGCAACATAGTGAGATAAACATCTTAACTTTAAAAATTAAATTAAATTTAAAGAAAGAGGGAAGCAGCCGGGCACGGTGGCTCACGCCTGTAATCCCAGCAGTTTGGGAGGCAGAGGTAGGCAGGTCAAAAGGTCAGGAGATCGAGACCATCCTGGCCAACATGGTGAAACCACGTCTCTACTAAAAACACAAAAATTAGCTGGGTGTGATGGTGCACGCCTGTAATCCCAGGTACTCGGGAGGCTGAAGCAGGACAACAGCTTGAACCCAGGAGGCGGAGAATGCAGTGAGCCAAGGTCGGGCCACTGCACTTCAGCCTGGAGACAGAGCGAGACTCTGTATCAAAAAAAAAAATAAAAAAAGAAAAGAGAAAGAAAAAAGGGAAATAGGCCAGGCACGGTGGCTCACACCTGTAATCCCAGCACTTTGGGAGGCCGAGGTGGGCGCAACACCTGAGGTCAGGAGTTCAAGATCAGCCTGACCAACATGGAGAAACCCCATCTCTACTAAAAATACAAAAAATTAGCCGGGCGTGGTAGCGCATGCCTGTAATCCCAGCTACTCAGGAGGCTGAGGCAGGAGAATCACTTGAACCTGGGAGGCGGAGGCTGCGGCGAGCCGAGATCAGTCCATCGCACTCCAGCCTGCACAACAAGAAACTCCGTCTCAAAAAAAAAGAAAGAAAAAGAAGAAAAAAGAAATAGCAGATTCGCCTTAAAGTTTTTTCCAGAAAACAAAAGATACGGTGGAATGTGACAGTCTGAATTTTAACTGACATCTACCCCAAAAGGTAGAACCACAGCATTCATGGAGGTAATGCAATACTATATTGACTTGTAAAAAGGATGAGCAAGTTTAAGTTTTTATTCCATCTCCCTGTTCCAAAAATCCACCTGATAAAGTATCCTCAAGTACAGAACTGATGAGATGTTAGAGGATAAGAACAGATACTATTCTGGCTCACAGACCAAAAAAGCAGGGCCAGATGCGGTGGCTCACCTTGTAATCCCAGCACTTTGGGAGGCTGCGGAGGGCGGATCACCTGAGGTCAGAAGCTTGCAATCAACCTGGCCAACATGGTGAAGGCCCATCTCTATTAAAAATACAAAAATTAGCCAGGTTTGGTGGCACACACCTGTAATCCCAGCTACTTGGGAGGCTGAGGCATGAGAATAGCTTGGACCCAGGAGATAGAGTTTACAGTGAGCCAAGATCGTGCCACTGCACTCCAGTCTGGGCAATAGAGTGAGACCCCCCCCCCGCAAAAAAAAGCAAAGAAACTACCACAATTAACATTCCCATCAGGATGGATCACCTGAGGTCAGGAGTTCAAGACCAGCATGGCCAACATGGTGAAACCCCGTCTCTACTAAAAATACAAAAATTAGCTGGGGATGGCGGCAGGCACCTGTAATCCCAGCTACTTGGGAGGCCGAGGCAGGAGAATCTCTTGAACCCAGGAGGCAGAGGTTGCAATGAGCCAAGATCGTACCATTGCACTCCAGCCTGGGCGACAAGAGCAAAACTCCATCCCCCAAAAAAAAAAAAAAAGTGGCTAAAAAAAGTGGGCATGCTGGAATAGATATACATACTGTACTGTACTATGTGAGACCCGAGAATGGTGTTCCAAGAAAGGACCCGAAGGACACATTTACAAGACCATCAGGAATATACTGGTGACATCGGTGGACATCAGCATCACTTAGAAATTCAGTGGTGGCTTCTGAGCAGTCCACAGCTGATGACAGGAGAAGCAGTCACAGAGCTGAGCTACTCAAGATATACGGGGAAGTATCTCCCAACACGTAACAGAGGCTGGGTAGCATTGCTTAGCTGCCAAAAGCCAGAAATATGCAACTACCATAAAACTGTCAACGTTGCAGGGGTAGCCATGGGGCGTTTGATTCACAGAGTTGTGGATACAATAGAGCATGGCATCCTTAGGGGAAAAATATGCGGATAGCCAAAAAGGATGCTACTATGCATCTACAAACAGAAAAAGGCAAGAATAGAGGAGGAAGAGGCAGCTAAGGGCAATCACCACAATAAACAGTCAAAATCCTTGATTCAGCTCCTGGATCTAAGCCAACTTTTTTTTTTTTTTTTTGTGGGGGAGACAGAGTCTTGCTCTGTTGCCCAGGCTGGAGTGCAGTGGTGCAATCTAGGCTCACTGCAACATCCTCCACCTCCAGGGTTCAAGGGACTCTCCTGCCTCAGCCTCCCTAGTAGCTGGGATTACGGGCACACGCCACCATGCCCAGCTAATTTTTGTATTTTTAGTAGAGACGGGGTTTCGCCACATTGGCCAGGCTGGTCTCAAACTCCTGACCTCAAGTGATTTGACTGCCTTAGCCTCCCAAAGCGCTGGGATTACAGGCATGAGCCACCGCACCTGGCTGAAACAACTTTCACATCCAAAACTCAATTACTGAAGAGGTACACAAATCCCTATGAAAGGATGCTAAAACTGTAACGGTTCTGCCAGTTCCTCCTAAAAGGGAGAATGTCAACATATCACTTACTCAGATAACGGTACACTGGGTAAAGGGAAATGCCTAAACACTTTGAGGATTTTGGGCACAAGATCTGAGCTGCCATTGAGACCTGGAAACCCAAAGCATCATCATGATCCCCGCATTACAGTGGGGACTTACAGGTGTCAGGCAGTAAGTGAAGTCCTAGCCAAAACTTACTAGCTCATAGTAAGTCTGCTTGTCCATGGACCCATCACTAGATTATTCCTCAGTTCCAAGTGTTTAAACGGGGACTGGGCATGGGAGGCTGAGGCAGGAGAATTGCTTGAACCCAGGAAGTGGAGGTTGCAGTGAGCCGAGATTGCACCACTGCACTCCAGCCTAGGCGACAGAGTGGGACTCTGTCTCAAAACAAAAAAAAATTAGCGGCCGGGCGTGGTGGCTCACACCTGTAATCCCAGCACTTTGGGAGGCCGAGGCGGGCGGATCACGAGGTCAGGAGGTCGAGACCATCCTGGCTAACACAGTGAAACCCCGTCTCTACTAAAAATACAAAAAATTAGCCAGACGTGGTGGCGGGCGCCTGTAATCCCAGCTACTCGCGAGGCTGAGGCAGGAGAATGGCGTGAACCCGGGAGATGGAGCTTGCAGTGAGCCGAGATCGCGCCACTGCACTCCAGCCTGGGCGACAGAGCGAGACTCCGTCTCAAAAATAAAAATAAAAATAAAAAAAATAATTAGCCAGGCGTGCTGGTGCGCGCCTATAGCCTCAGCTGCTCGGGAGGCTGAGGACCAAGAATTGCTTGAACTCGGAAGGTGGAAGTTGCAGTGAGCCCAGATGGCACCACTGCAAGCCAGCACATTCCATCTCAAAAAAAAAAAAAACGAAGTATTTAACAGGATTGATATACTTAGGAGTTGAAGTAATCGCATTGGGTCCTTGGCCTAAGAGGTAAGACCTATCATAGTGGGACAGACCAAGAGATCTCTAAAACCCCTCCCTCTCTTCAGCTGTGATAGTAAATCAAAAGCAGTATCACATCCTGGGGAGGGACAGAGATTAGTGCCACCATTAAAGACAAAAAGAATGCATGGGTGTGGTGTCTGTCACATCCAGACTTAGAAATATATCTCCAGCCCACATACCGGCTAAGCTGCCAACTTTGACTCAAACTCTGAGCAGGAAAGGGCTCTGCATCAAGTCTAGAATGCAATGCACACTTAAGCCATGCAATCCAGCAGATCCTGGGGGTTCAAAGTATCAGTAGCGAAAAAAAGATTCAGTGTAGAACTTATGGCAAGCTCCTATGGCAAAAGCACAATGCAAGTCCCTGAGATTCTGGAGCAAGGCCAAGCTGTCCAAAGCAGGGAAGTAGGTGCCTTTTGAGAAACAGCATCAGGGCTGTTACTGGAAAGCTTGACTATGAAGCATCCAGAACTGCCCCATTATGAATTGGGTCTTGTCAGACCTATTAAGTCATAAAGTCAGACAGACCCTTTAGTCAGATATAAAGATGGAAATGGTATATCCATGATGAAGCTGAAAGCAGAACCAGAAAACATTAGTACATTGCATGAGCAGGTAGCCTAGATACCCATGTTACCCACCGCAGTTGTAAAAGCACCTCTTCCCTGGAAGACCACCTCAATGCCACACTCCTCCACAACCCAGGAAATTCTATTTATTTTGGGCCAGGTATAGTGGCTCATGCCTGTTTCCCAGCAATTTGGTCGCTTGAGCCCAGGAGTTGGAGACCCGCCTAGGCACCATAGTGAGGCACTGTCACACTCCAAAAAATTAAAGAATTAGCTGGGTGTGATGGCACATGCCTACAGTCCCAGTTACTCAGGAGGCTGAGGTGGGAGGATCCTCTGAGCCCAGGAGTTCAACACTGCAGTGAGCCGTGATCACACACTGCATTCCAGCCTAGGTGACAGAGTGAGATCCTGGTTCAAAAAGAAAAGAAATTGAGGCCCAGAGTGGTGGCTCACGCCTGTAATCCCAGCACTTTAGGAGGCTGAGCCAGGCTGATCACTTAAGGTCAGGGGTTCGAGACTAGCCTGGCCAACACGGTGAAACCCCGTCTCTACTAAAAACAAAAATCAGCTGGGAGTGGTTGCGGCGCCTGTAATCCCAGCTACTCAGGAGGCTGAGGCAAGAGAATCGCTTGAACCTGGGAGGCAGAGGTTGCAGTGAACTGAGATCACGCCACTGCACTCCAGTCTGGGTGACAGAATGAGACCCCATCTCAAAAAGAAATTGAGCCTTTTCTCCACTGTCACGTCTCTGCCAGTTCCCTGACAAGCACTGGTCATTTGCATATCCTTCTCCTCTATTAATTGAGGCAGTGCCTCTTGCTGCCAGGTGGGGGCAGGGTTGCTCCTTGAACAAACACTCTCCAGACCTCTCTAAGAGCAAAATCATTTGGTAAGGTAGGACAGTCAATGAATTGGCTGAGAACAGATCATTTAAAAATTTACAGCGTTCCCAACATAAAGAGGCAAACTGAAAAAAACTTATAGAGGTAACTAATAAATGTATATTGAGTCCTATTTGTGAATTGTATTCTGCTAGACAATAGAGATAGCAGGATGATTTACCTAGATAAAATCAAACCCCAGGGAGTTGACTGTGGGTGAGAAGGGGTAGTTTAGGCTTGGGGGAGGGGTGGCGATAGGGAGGCAGGGCTTTTTTCCTGTAGAGATGGGGGTTTCATCTTACTATGTTGCCCAGGCTGGTCTCAAACCTCTGGCCTCAAGGGACCCTCTCACCTTCGCCTCCCAAAGTGCTGGGATTACAGGTGTGAGCCATTGGCCCTGTTAGAAGCAGGGCTTTTTTTTTTTTTTTTTTTTGAGACAGAGTCTCACTCTGTCGCCCAGGCTGGAGTTCAATGGCGCAATCTCAGCTCATCGCAACCTCCACCTCCCAGGTTCAAGCAATTCTTATGCCTCAGCCTCCCGAGTAGCTGGGATTACAGGCACACTCCAACATGTCCAGCTAATTTTTGTATTTTTAGTAGAGACGGGATTTCACCATGTTGCCCAGGCTGGTCTTGAACTCCTGACCTCAGGTGATCCGCCTGCCTTGGCCTCCCAAAGTGCTGGGATTACAGGTAAGCCACTGCGCCTGGCCTAGCAGCACTTCTTAATGGCTGTATTGATCAATTTGGGCTACAGCTTAAAGACAATGAAGAGGTACTGAACGATTGTGAGCTGAAATGGGACCTGACCAGACTTTATTTTTTTTTTGAGAGAGAGGTTTCACTCTTGTTGGCCAGGCTGGAGTGCAGTGGCACGATCTCAGCTCACCGCATCCTCCGCCTTTCTCAAGCGACTCTCCTGCCTCAGCCTCCTGAGTAGCTCAAATTACAGGCATATGCCACCACGCCTGGCTGATTTTGTATTTTTAGTAGAGATGGGGTTTCTCCATGTTGGTCAGGCTGGTCTCAAACTCCCAACCTCAAGTGATCCACACGCCTAGGCCTCCCAACGTGCTGGGATTACAGGCATGAGCCACTGTGCCCGACCGACCAGAGTTTTTATTCGTAAAGATCACTCTGACTACAGTGTGGAGAATGAACTAGAAGGGAAGAAGCCAGAGCCAGGAAGCCAGACTGAGTGTTACCTAGGGATTGCTTTGGGAGGCCAAGGCTGGAGAATCACTTGAGCCCAGGAGTTTGAGACCAGCCTGGGCAACACAGCAAGACCTCTGTCTATTCAAAAAGCAAAACAGATTAGCTGGGCACGGTGGCCCATGCCTGTAGTCCCAGCTCAGCCCGGAGGATTGCTTGTGCGCAGGAGTTTGAGGTTACAGTGACCAAGAGTGAAACCCTCTTTTTTTTTTTGAGACAGGGCCTCTATTTGTTGCACAATTAAAGCTCACTGCAGCCTTGAACTCCTGGGCTCAAGCAATCCTCCCCACCTCAGCCTCCCCCAGAACTGGGACTATACACATGCACCACCACACGCAGCTAATTTTTATTTTTGTAGAGACGGGTCTCCATATGTTGCCCAGGCTGGTCTCAAAGTCCTGGGCTCAAGTAGTCTGCTTGCCTTGGCCTCCCAAAGTGCTGGGATTATGTGGGGGAAAGAAAGAGAGATCACACTGTTACTGTGTCTATGTGGAAAAAGGAAGACATAAGAAACTCCATTTTGATCTGTACTAAGAAAAATTATTCTGCCTTGAAACACTGTTAATCTGTAACCCTAGCCCCAACCCTGTGCTCGCAGAAACATGCACTGTATTGACTCAAGGTTTAATGGATTTAGGGCTGTGCAGGATGTGCTTTGTTAAAAATGTGTTTGCAGGCAGTATGCTTGGTAAAAGTCATCACCATTCTCCAGTCTCGAGTACCCAGGGACACAATGCACTGCGGAAGCCCGCAGGGACCTCTGCCCAAGAAAGCCTGGGTATCGTCCAAGGTTTCTCTCCACTGAGACAGCCTGAGATATGGCCTCATGGGAATGGAAAGACCTGACCGTCCCCCAGACACCCATAAAGGGTCTGTGCTGAGAAGGATTAGTGAAAGAGGAAGGCCTCTTTGCAGTTGAGATAAGAGGAAGGCATCTGTCTCCTGCTAGTCCCTGGGAATGGAATATTTCTGTATAAAACCCGATTGTACATTCTATTTACTGAGATAGGAGAAAACCGCCTTATGGCTGGAGGTTAGACATGCTGGCGGCAATACTGCTTTTTTTTTTTTTTTTTTTTGAGACAGAGTCTTGCCTTGTCGCCCAGGGTTCACGCCATTCTCCTGCCTCAGCCTCCCAAGTAGCTGGGACTACAGGCGCACGCCATCACACCCAGCTAATTTTTTTTTGTATTTTTAGTAGAGACGGGGTTTCACCATGTTAACCAGGATGGTCTCGAACTCCTGACCTCGTGATCCACCCACCTCGGTCTCCCAAAGTGCTGGGATTACAGGGGTGAGCCACCGCGCCCCACCGGCAATGCTGCCTTTTTTTTTTTTTTTTTTTTTGAGACGGAGTCTGGCTCTGTCGCCCAGGCTGGAATGCAGTGACGCAATCTCGGCTCACTGCAAGCTCCGCCTCCCGGGTTCACGCCATTCTCCTGCCTCAGCCTCCCGAGTAACTGGGACTACAGGAGCCCACCACTACGTCGGGCTAATTTTTTGTATTTTTAGTAGAGACGGGGTTTCACCGTGTTAGCCAGGATGGTCTTGATCTCCTGACCTCGTGATCCGCTCGCCTCGACCTCCCAAAGTGCTGGGATTACAGGCGTGAGCCACCGCGCCCGGCCAATACTGCTCTTTACTGCGCTGAGATGTTTGTGTAAAGTCAATCATAAATATGGCCTACGTGCACATCAAGGCACAGCACCTTTCCTTAAACTTATTTATGACACAGAGTCCTTTGCTCACATGTTTTCCTGCTGACCCTCTCCCCACCATTACCCTATAGTCCTGCCACATCCCTCTGGCTGAGATAGTAGAGATAGTGATCAATAAATACTGAGGGAACTCAGAGACCAGTGCTGGTGCGGGTCCTCCGTATGCTGAGCGCCAGTCCCCTGGGTCCACTTTTCTTCCTCTATACTTTGTCTCTGTGTCTTATTTCTTTTCTCAGTCTCTCATCCCACCTGACGAGAAATACCCACAGGTGTGGAGGGGCTGGCCCCCTTCAGGATTACAGGCGTGAGCCGCTCCACCCAGCCTACTTTTTTTTAAAAATGCCCTCTTTTCTAGTAGATTCTATGTCACTCACAAGAGGTTGCAAACTCACAATCAAAGGCCACCTTTGGCCCACGGGCATATTTTGGTTTTTTGTTTGTTTTTGAGATTCACTCTTGTCCCCCAGGCTGGAGTGCAGTGGGATGATCTTGGCTCACTGCAACTTCCACCTCCCGGGTTCAACCGCTTCTCCTGCCTCAGCCTCCTGAGTAGCTAGGATTACAATCGCCTGCCACCGCGCCCACACCACGCCCGGCTTATTTTTGAATTTTTAGTAGAGAAGGGTTTTCACCATGTTGGCCATGCTGGTCTCTAACTCCTGACCTCAGGTGATCCGCCCACTTCGGCCTCCCAAAGTGCTAGGATTACAGGCATGAGCCACCGCGCCCGGCCAAAAAATTTTAAATTCAACATTTCAAAGTGGGTAAATACACAATTCTGGACTTCTGGATTCTTTTGAAAACTGACTATCTGATCACACAGAGACAATATTGTCGCAAGGCAACAATCAGCTGGAGCTGTGAAAGGGCTGCCCAGTTCACCAGAGTCCCAACTCAGTTCATTTCACTTACCTACATTACTTAGCTGATTTCTGTACGTGAGTTGGAGACCCCTAACCTAAATCCCCTCTTTTCCACTTCCACTGCCATTATACTTGTTAGTATTGAATCCTCTTGCCTAAACTACTATGGCAATCTAATTAATGCCCTTGTCTCCATCTTATCCCCCAATGTCTTATGACTTTCCTACTTAAAAACTCTCCCCGGTTTTTTTTCTTTTCTATCTATAATTCAAATGATTTAGCTTTGCATTCAAGGTCCTGCTTATCTGGCTTTCCCCAGGAAATACTTTCCAGTTTTATATTCTAATGCTCCCCTTTTGCCCATCTTTCGTGAATTGTAGCTACACACTTCCTTCTTTTTCTAGCACCAAGCTTGTGCTCCAGTTGTTCCTTTAACTGGAATTCCCCTCCCAAGTCTTTCTACCCTTTTAGGCCCAGACACTCTATAAAGCATTTCCCAACTGCCATTCCCACGCACAACCTCCCCAGCCTTGTCTGTCTACTCTGGGCCATCTTGATTTTCCAGTTTATCTGTCCCACTTTTTTTTTTTTTTTTTTTTTTTTGAGACAGGGTCAGTCTCAGTCATCCAGGCTGGAGTGCAGTGCAGTGGCTTGATCACAGCTCATTTGCAGTCTCAACCTCCTGGGCTCAAGCAATCCTCCCACCTTAGCCTCCCAAGCAGCTGGGGCTACAGGCATGCACCACCGCTCCTGGCTAATTTTTTCTATTTTTTTTGTAGAGATGGATATGGGTTTCTCACTATGTTGCTTAGACTGGTCTTGAACTCTTGGGCTCAAGAGATCCTCCCGCCTTGGCCTCCCAAAATGCTGAGCCAGGCCGGGTGTGGTGGCCCACCCCTGTAATCCCAGCACTTTGGGAGGCTGAGGCGGGAGGTCACCTGAGGTCAGTAGTTCCAGACCAGCCTGGCCAACATGATGAAACCCCGTCTCTCCTAAAAATACAAAAATTAGTGTGGCATGACGATGGCGGGAGCCTGTAATCCCAGCTACTCAGGAGGCTGAGGAAGGAGAATCGCTTGAACCTGGGAAGCGGAGGTTGCAGTGAACAGACATCCCGCCACTGCACTCCAGCCTGGGCGACAGAGCAAGCCTCCGTCTTGAAAGAAAAAAATGTTTGGCCGGGCGCGGTGGCTCACGCCTGTAATCCCAGCACTTTGGGAGGCCGAGGCAGGCGGATCACCCGAGGTCAGGAGTTCAAGACCAGCCTGACCAACATGGAGAAACCCTGTCTCTACTAAAAATACAAAATTAGCCGGTCATGGTGGCGCATGCCTGTAATCCCAGCTACTCAGGAGGCTGAGGCAGGAGAATTGCTTGAACCCGGGAGGTGGATTGCAGTGAGCTGAGATCGGGCCATTGCACTCCAGCCTGGGCAACAAGAGCGAAACTCCGTCTCAAAAAAAAAAAAAAGAAAGAAAAAAATGTTTATAAAGTGTGCTTGTACACGTAGATGTTTACCACAAACGACTGAACTAATGTTGTCCGGTCTCAGTAAAACAGTCTATAGCTGACTGCAACCATATTGATCAGGCAGGAGTTGCAGCAGGCAGCACCGCCGGAGCTCTTTAGGGTTCCCCATCAATAAAATGGGGGTTGTCATCCTACCTAGCTCTTGGGATTTTGGTGGATTAATCGATTCATATAGTGTGCTTAAAACGGTGCTCCATAAATGTTAGCTAATGTTGGCCCGTAGTAGTCCAAGATCTAAAGAAAACGCACCAGAAGGCAGGACATAGGGAACCAGTTAGGAAAAAATCAGATCCTGTCTTCAGTGAAGCACTTACGTCCTGACTTACTTTCCCGAAATGGCCCCACCAAAGGGGACCTCCTCCCGAGCTTAGCCCGGGATCCAGTACCTGAGTCGTCCCCCGCGCTGAGACCCTGGACACCAGCCTCCGAATGTGAGCCAGGCAACTGGCGCGGAATCGACACGACGGCGATCGAGGCTTCAGGAGGCTGTAGCTCCATGGAGGCGGATCCTGCACACAGGTTTGGGGTGTGTGTGGGCAAGGGGCAGCTCAGAACAGGGTTAGAGGGTAGGCAGTCGTGACCGTCAGTCCAGGATCGCCGTGAGGCAGTGATCTCACCGCTCCTGCCACATGCACTGGGTGAGAAAACCAAGCCGCAATGCGGTCGGTGAGCCAGCACGCTCCCGTAGGACGCATGCGCGCCTTTTTCGCGCCGCAAGTTCAGGTGGCGCTTTGTCTACGCCCTCCTTCCCTGGAACTCTCTACCCACAACTCCCCGGGGTCGCATGCGGTCAACGTATGCGCGTGCTCTCGCCGTAGCCCCGCCCCCAAATCCCGTGGGCCTCTGCGGCATGGTATTTAATCGTCTCCCCGGGGAAGATTCGTTCTCATTTTTCTACTGCTCTTGGTAAGTGGCTTCGTGGGCTTTGTAGCTGTTACTCTTTTCTGCTTTGTGTTTTTGTTTTATTTTCTTTTGAGCGATTGTGCGAACATAGCATAGCACGCACTATGCCTTCTGTGTTGTAGCTGTCTGGCCAGGGTGACTGGCGGATAAGGTCTTGTGCGTGGCCTCGAGGCTCAAAAGTAGCAGCGGGGCTTTGTGAAGGACAAAATGGCGATGGCGGGCCGTGTAGGTCCCCCTTCCTATGATGAGGACCTTTTCACAGACCTGTACTGAGCTCCGTGAGGATAAGTAACTCTGAGGAGATGGGCCCTGCAAGCCTCCTGCTTAGCCGTCTGTTCAGAAAATAGCGTTTTCGAAATGCCCTGTGTTGACCTAATGTCTTATTGGGCTCCTGTCTGCAGGATTTACGCGCACGTTGGAACCGAAGAGAGCTCCGTTGTTGCAGTAAGTTCTTACGGCCATTTCTTAATCTCTGCTCTTTCGTTGAGTGTGTGGAAGTTGCTACGGGGATGATTTTACGAACTGAACTCTCTCTTTCTGATGGATTAGTGGAGAAAACACAGAAAATTCTGAGTAGCACTGTACTGTACGCAACAAATGTCAGGGCCCTATTGATTTGTCTGAGGTGTTAGTGAAGGGTGTTATTTTTTCAGATGTTCAGCCCACAAGAGCTTACTGGTGAAGGAATGGGACAAGACCCATCTTTATGCAAAGCCAGCGTTACAGTAATGTTCCAGGTAGGTGTATATGGTTTATGCTCTTACAGAGGAGACCTTGCTAGATAACCACTCCATGATGAACACAAAATGACAAGCATATGGCTGAACTTTCAAGTGATGTCATCTTACTACTGAGAAGTGAGAGAGAGGTCTTAAGGAGTCTTTGAATGACTATTTTTAGGTACATAAAATGCTTTCCTCTGTTGTCTACAGCATCTCATAATCTATCCTGGGGAATTCAGCTGCCTCCCAGGGTGAATACAGGTAATTATCCAAATTGGTGTATGTCATCTTTGTGAATGTTCACAAGAAAACAAGTGGCCGGCGGAAGCAATGTTGTTTTTTGGCGCCTTCCATCTTGTTCCTCTTGAAATGATTTTCTGGGGAGGGAGATCGCAACCCGGTACTACAGTTCTTGTAAGGGTGTGCTGTTACCCTCATCAGTATATCGATCATGTTACTGTCAGATGATTTGAATTGATAAGCTGATGTTCTGTGAGGTACAAAAGTTAATAGCATGTTAGAGTTCTGATGGCAGTTGTTGTTTATGAATAAGCTTCATTCCATCCTAATACCTTAAAATAACTAATTTGCTTTCCTTTCCAGGTATTCCTGATGACAGTCTGCCTCTATCTTACAGTAAGTTGTTTTTCGAATTCTATGGGCCTATTATCTAATAGATAACTTAGCCATTTTGATATTTGTTACCAAAGCCTGCTTAACCCATAAAGTTTTCTGGTTCCTCTTGTTCTCTGTAGTGATGTTTCTAGACCTCCCCTTTTTTCTCTCAGATAGATGCCCACCGATCTGCCCAGGGTCAGACGAATGCTTGTCAGTTGTAGCTTTCCAGGATTCAGCTCCAATGAGGAGGAAACATCCTGCCTTACCCCTGTTTTAGCCTGGGAACCAGTAATTGTGAACTCACCAGGGTTAACTTGAAGAGGGCATGAGAGCTTATTCCATAAGGAACTGTCTGAGACATTTGGTTACCTTTTCTTAGTTTGTCCATTAGCAACCGTAACTAAAATAGTTTTGGCTGTTTGGGATAATTAGCTAATTGAATGATTTTTTGATTCAGGAGCAGCTTGTTGCTATATACCATTGAAAAGCCTTCAGAGCTGAGAGGTTAGTTGATATTTTTTGTTCCTTACAGCTTATGCCACCAAGTAGGCAGTTTCTATGATGAATCAAACTAGCTCACTATGACTGACAGTGAAAATACATGAACACCTGAGAAACTGGAGAACGCAGGGAGTGGGGGGTAACCATGTCTGAGGAATCTTTCACCCACAGCTTTGTTTTTCTTTAGGTACTACTAACCAATAACCTGCTTGGCTCAAAGGTGAGTAATTTCACGGTATTCAATGCACTCAGTATATAGGGTAGGAAAAAGTGCCTTTTTAGGCCTGTGTTTGTGATGACTTACATGGAATCTCGTTCGGCTGATGACTTGCTGTTGAGACTCTGAAATCTGATTTTCTAAGAATGATGGGTGGGAACAACGTAATGCGGGATATGAGAAGCACTACTGACTTGGTCTTCCTCCTTTCAGGGCCAGCACCTTCTCTCTAAAGCCCAAGAGGAGTTTGAGGTAAATGGCTTTGCAATAGTTACCATCAATGGCTGCTATATAAAATTTTCTGTGATTTTTGTGTGTGATAGCACTGTGGTCTGGGTGAATGTACACAGACATAACTGGCTTAACCCAAAGTCTTTGATCTCCTGAACCACCAGTGATGAATTGCTGCTCACCAGTGATGAGTTGAATACCGCCCCAGTCTGATCAATGTGTGACTGAAAGGTATTTTCTGAGCTGTGAGCCTGCCTTCCAGTGACATGTTCTAAAAATTGCAAGTTATTTGAGGAGGCTTTACAGCCAATAGGAAGTTCTTGGGCTAAGTAGTGTTTCCTATAAAATGTGCCCTGAAACTTGTTTATGCCAAGCGATAGATATAATTGAGAGACTGTGAAATGTGACGTACAATGAAAGTCTCTCAAGACTACATTTTTCTTTCTTGATTTTGCAGGAAAACTAGGTGTCTGTGTTCACTCCAGGCTGAAGTTACAGGTGAGTAAACCTAAATGTAAGGTGGACTATGCTAAAAATTCCCAATGAAGAAACTTTCACATGTCTTACTCTCTGTCCTAGTCCCAGAGCCTGTAAAGGTGAACCCACTGGGACTCGCTGGGGGAGAAGAGGAGGATTTGTTCCAGAAGGAACTGTCTGAGGGATGATAAAGATTTCCATACAGAGAAAGGGAGTAATCATCACTTGTTGAAAACATTGGTTTTATTTTTTCCAGGTCTGAGCAAATAAGGTATATAAAAAATGGTAGGTATCTGTTTAAATATTTAACTGGTTTTATAATAGCAACCTTTTGCTCCTAGGTTACATAGTGTTAAATATTGTGTACATTTGTATTTTCCAATCCAATAAGAACTTTTTTTTTTTTTTCCTCTGCAGGAATCTGTCTTGGAGGACATCAGAAGGTGAATTTTCCAAGTCCTTGGACAACCTAGCTGTTGAAAAGCTTTCTGGGTTTGGGGGGTATTTCAGGTGTACCTTAAAGTGTTAGCAGACACAGATTAAGACACTGGGAGCCAATGAAACAGCAGTTGAGGGTTTGCTGTGTATCACATTTCTGTATTTTATCACCCCCTTCCTGCAACATTATTTCTGTGGAATCTACCTGCCCTTTTGTTTTTTTAGATACAAGGGCTTGGTTTTGTTACCCAGGCTGGTTTCAAGGCCATGGCTTTAAGAGATCCTCTCACCACAGATTTCCAAAGTGCTGGGATTGCAGGTGTGATTCGTGGCACCCAGACTTTGCTGACTTTCTTACATGATCCAGGCCCAGAACCCAAACTCAGGCACTGCATAAATGACCAGTTTGGTAAACTACTGACCTAGCTTGTTGCCAATTGTTGATTGAACTTCCCATAACTCCACTTCGTTTCTGTTCCTCTGTATACAGCCACCTTCTGTTCCCATCATGAGCCTTTAGGTCTCCATTTGCATATTGCAAATACTATGTTCCATGTAGGTAGCTCATTCAGGGCCTTGCTCTTCACTTCAAAAAAGGTTCCCTTGAGGACTAGCTGTCAATTTGTGTTGCTGTGTTGGTTGTTGATGAAAATAATAAAATGATTGATCACATAGTCCTGTTTACTTTTTTTGTGTGTATGTGTCTCTTAGCATCAGTGTGTAAATTTCCATGGGAAACTGGCTTTTCTCTCATGCTCCCTGAAGTACCTGGAATTTGAAGGGACATCTGACAGGGTTTGCCTGATGGGCAGTGTGTTAAATGAGTAACCTGAGTAGAACATCCATCTTTTTTTTTTTTTTCTCTTGCCTAGTCTTAGAGTACAGTGACATGATCACAACCTCACTGCAGCTTCAAGCTTTTGGGCTTAAACTTACTTCACTTTAACCAGCAGCTGGGGCTGGGACTACAGACACCACACCCAGCCCAAATCTTTTTTCCTGGGGGAAGCGAGGGACAATGGAGTCTTAAGCTGGAGTGCAGTAGTGCCATCTCGCCTCCCTGCAGCCTCCACCTGGATTGAGTGATTGTCCTGCCTCAGCCCCGAGTAGCTGGGATTGCAGATACCTGTCACCAAGCAAGCCTAGTTATTGGGATTTTAGTAGAGGTTTCACTATGTTGGCCAGGCTTAGTCCTGACCTCAAGTGATCTGCCTGCCTCCCAAACCTGTGCCTTTTTTTTGAGGTGGAACCGCGTTCTTGTCACCCAGGCTGGAATGCAGTGGCATTATCTTGGCTCACTGTAACTTCACCACCTGGGTTCAAGCCATTCTCCCTGCCTCAGCCTCCTGAGTAGCTGGAACTACAGCCGCACGCCACCACACCCGGCTTTTTTGTATTTTTAGTACAGATGGGGTTTCACCGTGTTAACAGGATGGTCTCAATCTCCTGACCTCATGATCCGCCTGCCTCGGCCTCCGAAAGTGTTGGGATTACAGGTGGGAGCCACTGCGCCCAGCCAAATTATGCTTTTTATTTTATTTTTTTGGAACGGAGTTTCTCTTATTTCCCAGGGTGGAGTGCAATGGCAGGATCTCTGCTCACCGCAACCTCCGCCTCCCGGGTTCAAGCGATTCTCCTGCCTTAGCCTCCCAAGTAGCTGGGATTACAGGCATGCGCCACCATGCCCGGCTAATTATTGTGTGTGTGTGTGTGTATATATATATATATATATATATTTTTTTTTTTTTTTTTTTTTCAGTAGAGACAGGGTTTCTCCATGTTGGTCAGGCTGGTCTTGAACTCCTGACCTCAGGTGATCCACCCGCCTCGGCCTCCCAAAGTGCTGGGATTACAGGCATGAGCCACGGTGCCTGGCCAAATCTCTGCTTTTTAATTGGCCTTGAGGAAGAAGGGAAAGCACAGGGACAGTGCCAACCTGTGGATACTGTGGGGTACAGAGTTGTGTATGGTTAGGTCAGCAGCTCTCAATTTTTTCAGACGGTCTCGCTCTGTCACCCAGGCTGTGGTACAGTTGTGCGATCACAGCTCACTGCAGCCTCAACTTGCTGGGCTCCAGTGATTCTCCCACCTCAGCCTCCCAAATAGCTGGGACCACAGGTGCATACCACCATGCCCAGCTAATTTTGTATTTTTGTTAGAGACAGTTTCACCATATTACCTAGGCTGGTCTTGAACTCCTGAGCTCAAGCAGTCCACCCAACTCTGCCTCCCAAAGTGCTGGGATTACAGACATCTACACCTGGCTGCTTTTCTTTGTTTTTTGTTTTTTGTGGGTTTTTTTTTAAGCCACCAGGTATTAAAGCCGGTTCTCAATCTTTTTAACCAGGCAGCCCCCAAACCAGAATATGTTTGGAGAGATTTCTTCAGTTTTTTTTATGTTTTTTTTTTTTTGTTTGTGTGGGTTTTTTTGTGTGTGTGTTTGTTTTTGTTTCTTTTGAAGCTCTTTGTCACCCAGGCTGGAGTGTAGTGGTGTCATCATGTCTCAACACAGCCGCAAGCTCCTGGGCTCAAGCTATCCGACACCTCAGTTTCCCGAGTAGCTGGGACTATAGGGACATGCCTACTATGCCCAGGTAATTTTAATTTTTTGTAGAGATAGTCTCACTATGTTGCCCAAGTTGGTCTCAAACTGGGCTCAAGTGATCCCATTGCCTCAGTGTCTCGAAGTGTTGAGATTACAGGCATGAGCCAATGCACCCTGCATCCCTCAGAAGAGCAATTTTTTAAATCTTCCCTGAGCTTGGAGACTCCAGCCTGCATTGACAAGTAGCCCCCCTTTGGGTGATTCTGTTGTAAGCCGTCAGATAATGACTACCCTTATATTTCTCAAAGTGTTTGGGAGAATGGATACCAAGTAGTGATAAATTATGGGATTTTTACCTGTTTTATTTTTTATTTATTTACTTTTTTTTTGTTTTTTGAAAAGGAGTTTCGCTCTGTCACCCAGGCTGTAGTGCAGTGGTGTGATCTCGGCTCACTGCAACCTCTGCCTCCCGGGTTCAAGCGATTCTCCTGCCTCAGCTTCCCAAGTAGCTGGGACTACAGGCGTGTGCCACTACACCCAGATAATTTTTGTATTTTTAGTAGACATGGGGTTTCACTATATGTTGGCCAGGCTGGTCTCGAACTCCTGACCTCAGATGATTCACCCACCTCGCCCTTCCAAAGTGCCAGGATTACAGGTGTGAGCCACCGCACCAGGCCCTGTTTTTAATTTTTGTTTGTAAATTTTAGGATTTCTCCGGTCAGAATTATAAGAATAGCAACTCAGCTGAAACAACACACATTTTTTGCTCATTAAATGGTAGCCACGTAGACTTGAGAGTTGTCAGCACAATAATTTACAACCACAAGAATGGAAGAGTCAATTCTGAGAACACCACCCAAGGACCCTAGGGGAGCACCAGAATTTAGAGATGGAGGATCAGCAGAACAGAAACTTAGAAAAGCAGTGCAAGCAGTGGGAACCTGCATGGTACTGACTTGCAAACTGAGGGAAGTCTCCCCACTGCCCACAGCTGAATCTTTTGTTAAAGCCACAAAGAAGTCAGGTGGGGACTGGCCAGGTGCAGCGGCTCACACCTGTAATCCCAGCACTTTGGGAGGCAAAGGTGGGCTGATTACCTGAGGTCACAAGTTCAAGACCAGCCTTGCCAACATGGTGAAACCCCATCTCTACTAAAAGAAATGAGCCGGGTGTGGCGGCATGCACCTGTAGTCCCAGCTACTCAGGAGGCTGAGGCAGGAGAATCTCTTGAACCTGGGAGGACTCCAGCCTGGGCGACACAGAAAGACTGTATCTCAAAAAAAAAAAAAAAAAAGGCCGGGCACAGTGGCTCACACCTGTAATCCCAGCAGTTTCGGAGGCTGAGACAGGCGGATCACCTGAGGCCAGGAGTTCAAGACCAGTCTGACCAACATGGAGAAACCCTGTCTCTACTAAAAATACAAAATTAACCGGGCATGGTGGCATGTGCCTGTAATCCCAGATACTCGGGAGGCTGAGGCAGGAGAATCGCTTGAACCCGGGAGGCAGAGGTTGCGGTAAGCTGAGATCGCACCATTGCACTCCAGCCTGGGCAACGAGAGAAACTCCATCTCAAAAACAAAAAAAGAAATGAGACTGGGACAATATGGAGAAATGGAGAAGGCCAGAATGATTGAGGCCTGGCTCTTCACATTTCTTCTGTACATTAATGACTCAGACTACAAGGTCTTTAGCAAGAACCTCTTCCCTAAGCTCCAGAGGAGCTTGCAGTGAGCCAAGATCACACCACTGCACTCCAGCTGGTTGACAGAGCGAGATTCCATCTCAAAAAACAAAAAAAGAAAAAAAAAAATCACCTGGCCACAGTGCCTCAGTCTCCTCTTCTGTAAAAGGGAACATTAAAAGCACCTACTTATCTCTTAAGGTTGTTAATACATATAAAGTACCTGTAATGGTGCCTGGCACCATTGACCAGCAGGCTAGAGACCTGGAGTCAGTCATCACCAGAGAACAGAGGGAAGGAAAGCCAGGGCCCTACATGGGACATTTCAGCAGAGTGTGAATAGAGGGAGAAAATGCAAATACCTGGCCAGGCATGGTAGCTCATGGCTGTAATCTCAGCACTTTGAGTGGTGAAGGCAGGAGGGTTGCTTGAGGCCAGGAGTTCAAGACCTGCCTGGGCAACATAGCAAGACCCCATCTCTACAAAACATTAAAATTAGCCAGGCACAGTGGTGCATGCCTGTAGTCCTAGGTACTTGGGAGGCTAAGGTACTTGAGAGGGTGGCTTGAGCCCGGGAGGTCAAAGCTAATTCCTAGAGAACCAGGGAGCAGATAAAATTAGCAAGGGTAAGGTTGATGACCAACAGGCAAGCCAGTGTTTCTTTTGTATTTTTATTTATTTATTTATTTATTTATTTATTTATTTATTTTTTGGAGACCGAGTCTTGCTCTGTCACCAGGGCTGGAGTGCAGTGGCACGGTCTTGGCTCACTACAACCTCCACCTCCCAGGTGCAAGCGAGTCTTCTGCCTCAGTCTCCTGAGTAGCTGGAATTACAGGTGTGTGCCACCATGCTGGCTAATTTTTGTACTTTTAGTAGAGAGGGGATTTCACCATGTTGGCCAGGCTGGTCTCGAACTCCTGACCTCACGTGATCCACCCGCCTCAGCCTACCAAAGTGCTGGGATTACAGGCGTGAGCCACCGCGCCCAGCCACCGGTGTTTCTTTCCCAGGACCTGCCCAACTCCAAGCCAGAGTCACCAGTGACAGAGCACGAGTATTGCCATCTTGGACAAGCACTGTCATTTTAAGTTCACCTTGATCAAAAACTGCCTAAATCCAAATGGCATCAACCTAATGGCTAAAGTCACCATGACCATAAACCACAGATGATATCTCCATCCAGAAACATTCCAAACCCCTCCCCGACCAGAGACATGCCAGCCCCGAGATAACCTCCACTCCAGAGACATTTAAACCCCGCCATAAATTTCTCCCCAACACAGAAACATTCCAAACTTCTGATAAGCCCCCTCACCCTAAAACCAATATATACTCTTAGTCTGTAAGAGAGAACGCTCCTGGGCTGGGAGCAGTGGCTCACGCCTGGTAATCCCAGCACTTTGGGAGGCTGAGGTGGGCAGATCACCTGAGGTCAGGAGTTTGAGAGACTCTGTCTCAAAAAAAAAAAAAAAAGAGAATGCTCCTGACCAAAATTGGACAGAAGCCCCTCTCAGGTTTATTTATTTTAGAGAAATAAACTTGTCTTTGACTGTTAAGACACATTTCGTGTTTCTTTCCTTTTTTTTTTTTTTTTTTTTTGAGGCAGAGTTTCGCTCTTGTTGCCCAGGCTAGAGTGCAGTGGCACGATCTCAGCTCACTGCAACCTCCACCTCCTGAGTTCAAGCGATTCTCTTCTCTTGCTTCGACCTCCCGAGTAGCTGGGATTACAGGCATGTGCCACCATGCCCGGCTAATTTTTGTATTTTTAGTAGAGACAGGGTTTCTCCATGTTGGTCAGGCTGGTCTCAAACTCCTGATCTCAAGTGATTCGCCCTCCTCAGACTCCCAAAGTGCTGAGATTACAGGCATGAGCCACTGCACCCGTTGTCTTTCCTCTTTCTTTAATTCTTAAAATCACGAGGGAATATGGGCCCAGGTTAGCCACTCAAGTCCTGGAGCCAAAGATCCTCCCAGTCAGCCCTTCACCAGGGCTGCCCACAATGGCCCAAGGACCTTTAGATCCTGTTCCTTCATGTCTGTCCAGCCCTTTCCGGATTTCTGTGGCCTTTTATCAGATATTTGGACACCCTCAGTCAGGTTCCCCTGTCTCTCTGGGGCTGTGGTTGTTAGTGTGTAGATTAATTGAATGGGCTTCAGCAGGGCTCCAAGAATCCCCCCAAAAATTGTATGCAAAATTGTGTAAGGCAAATATGCATTGATTTGGGGAAAGCATTCAATAAATTCTCAGAAGAGTTGGAGGATGCAATAAAAATGAAAAACCCAGCCTAGCCAACATGGTGAAACCTCATCTCTACTAAAAATACAAAAATTAGCTGGGCATGGTGGCGGGCACCTGTAGTCCCAGCTACTCAGAAGGCTGAGACAGGAGAATTGCTTGAACCTGGGAGGCAGAGGTTGCAGTGAGACTATCTCAAAAAAAGAAATAAAAAATTAAAAAATTAAATAAAAATGAGGCTGGGCACGGTGGCTCAAGCTTGCACTTTGGGAGGCCGAGGCGGGTAGATCACCTGAGGTAAAAAGTTTGAGACCAGACTGGCCAACGTGGTGAAACCCTGTCTCTACTAAAAATACAAAAAATTAGCCGGGCGTGGTGGTGTGCGCCTGTAATCCCAGCTACTTCAGAGGCTGAGGCAGGAGAATCCCTTGAACCCAGGATGTGGAGGTTGCAGTGAGCCGAGATCACACTACTGCACTCCAGCCTGAGTGACAGAGTGAGACTCTATCTCAAAAAAAAAAAAAAAAAAAAAATTTTGTAACATTCTCGTCTTCAAAAAAGAAAAATAAAAAAAGGCCAGGTGCCCTGGTTCAAGCCTGTAATCCCAGCATTTCGGGAGGTTAAGGAAGGAGGATAGATTGAGGCTGGGAGTTTGAGATCAGCCTGGCCAACATAGCAAGACTCCATCTTTATATTAAAAAGTAAAAAGAAAAAAAAGAAAAGCAGGCTGGGTGCAGTGGCTCACGCCTGTAATCCCAGCACTTTGGGAGGCCGAGGCGGGCAGATCACGAGGTCAGGAGATCGAGACCATCTGGCTAACACGGTGAAACCCCATCTCTACTAAAAACGCAAAAAAATTAGCCGGGCATGGTGGCGGGCACCTGTTCCAGCTACTCAGGAGGCAGAAGCAGGAGAATGCTGTGAACCCAGCAGGTGGAGCTTGCAGTGAGCCGAGATCGTGCCACTGCACTCCAGCCTGGGTGACAGAGTGAGACTCTGTCTCAAAAAAACAAAAAACAAAAAACAAAATAATTTAGAGACTCCGCACGGTGGCTTATGCCCGTAATCCCAGCACTTTGGGAGGCCTAGGCGGGTGGATCACTTGGTCAGGAGTCCAGACCAGACTGACCAACATGGTGAAATCCTGTCTCTACTAAAAAAAAATACAAAACAAAAAGGCCAGGCATAGTGGCTAACGCCTGTAATCCCAGCATTTTGGGAGGCCAAGGTGGGCAGATCACGAGGTCAGGAGTTCAAGACCAGCCTGACCAACATGGTGAAATCCCGTTTCTTTTTTTTTTGAGACGGAGTCTTGCTCTGTTTCCCAGGCTGGAGTGCAGTGGTGCGATCTCCACTCACTGCAAGCTCTGCCTCACAGGTTCACACGATTCTCCTGCCTCAGCCTCCCGAATAGCTGGGATTACAGGCGCCCGCCACCACGCGCCCAGCTAATTTTTTGTATTTTTAGTAGAGACGGGGTTTCACCGTGTTAGCCAGGATGGTGTCGATCTCCTGACCTCGTGATCCGCCCGCCTCGGCCTCCCAAAGTGCTGGGATTACAGGTGTGAGCCACCGCCCCCGGCCTCAACCCTGTTTCTGCTAAAAAAAAAAAAAACAGGCCGGGGGCGGTGGCTCACGCCTGTAATCCCAGCACTTTGGGAGGCCGAGGCGGGCAGATCACGAGGTCAGGAGATCGACACCATCCTGGCTAACACGGTGAAACCCCGTCTCTACTAAAAATACAAAAAATTAGCTGGGCACGTGGTGGCGGGCGCCTGTAATCCCAGCTATTCGGGAGGCTGAGGCAGGAGAATGGTGTAAACCCGGGAGGCGGAGATTGCAGTGAGCCAAGATCACGCCACTGCACTCCAGCCTGGGCGACAGAGTGAGACTCCGTCTCAAAAAAAAAAAAAAAAAAAAAAAATACAAAACAAAAAGCCAGGCACAGTGGCTCACGTTTGTAATCCCAGCACCTTGGGAGGCCGAGGTGGGCGGATCATGAGGTCAGGAGTTCGAGACCAGCCTGGCCAACACGGTGAAACCCCGTCTCTACTAAAAATACAAAAAATTAGCCAGGCGTGGTGGCGGGCGCCTGTAGTCCCAGCTACTCAGGAGGCTGAGGCAGGAGAATGGCATGAACCTGGGGGGCGGAGCTTGCAGTGAGTGGAGATTGTGCCACTGCACTCCAGCCTGGACGATAGAGCGAGACTCCATCTCAAAAAAAAAAAAAAAAAAAAAAAAGCCAAATGTGGTAGCGGGCGCCTGTAATCCCAGCTACTCAGGAGGCTGAGGCAGGAGAATCTCTTGAACCTGGGAGACAGAGGTTGCAGTGAGCTGAGATCACACCTCTGCACTCCAGCCTGGGCGACAGAGTGAGACTCTGTCCCAAAATAAGTAAATAAATAAATAGCCAGGTGTGGTGATGTGTGCCGCTGTATTCCCAGCTACTCAGGAGGCTGAGGCAAGAGAAATCACTTGAACCTGGGAGGCAGAGGTTGCAGTGAGCCAAGATGGCACCACTGCACTCCAGCCTGGGCAACAGTGTAAGACTCCCTCTAAAAAAAAGTTTAGGCCAGGTGTGGTGGCTCACTCCTGTAATCTCAGCACTTTGGGCGGCCCAGGTAGGCGGATCACTTGAGGCCAGGAGTTTGAGAGCAGCCTGGACAACAGACCAGTGTCTCTACAAAAAACACATAAATTAGTTGGGCATGGTGATGCGTGCCTTCAGTCATAGCTACTCTACTCAGGAGGCTGAGGTGGGAGGATCACTTGAGCCCAGGAGGTCAAGGCTGCAGTGAGCCGTGATTTCACCATTGCACTCCAGCCTGGGTGACAGAGCAAGACTCTGTCTTTAAAAATTAAAAAAATAAAAAACAAAAAATAAGGCCGGTCGCAGTGGCTCACGCCTGTAATCCCAACACTTTGGAGGCTGAGGTGGGCGGATCACCTGAGGTTGGGAGTTCAAGACCAGCTTGACCAACATGGAGAAACCCCATCTCTAGTAAAAATACAAAATTAGCTTGGCATGGTGGCACATTCTTGTAATCCCAGCTACTCGGGAGGCTGAGGCAGGAGAATAGCTTGAACCCGAGAGGCAGAGGTTGCGGTGAGCTGAATTGCGCCACTGCACTCTAGCCTGGGCAACAAGGGCAAGACTCCGTCTCCAAAAAATAATAATAATAAATAAATAAATAAAAATAATAAAATAAATAAATAGTATTAAATAAAATAAAAGTAGGGTGTAAAATGAGGCAGGACACAGGCAACTACTGTTTTTATATAAGTCTTTTAACACTAGTTGACAATTTAAGGTATATTAGTTTCATGAAAATAAAACATGAATTTTAAATTTTTATTTCATTTTATTTATTTATTTATTATTTTTTGAGATAGGGTCTCCCTCTCTCACCCAGCCTAGAGTGCAGAGGTGTGATCATGGCTCACTGCAGCCTCAACCTCCCAGGCTCAAGCAATCCTCCTGCCTTAGTCTTCCAAGTAGCTGAGACTTCTGGTGTGTGCCACCACACCCGGATAATTTTTGTAGTTTTGTAGAGACAAGGTTCGCCATGTTGTCCAGGTTGGTCTCGAACTCCTGGCCTCAAGTGATCTTCCTGCCTTGGCCTCCCAAAGTGCTAGAATTACAGGAATGAGGCCCTGGGCCCTGCCCCTGTACTAGTTTCTTATTGCCCCTGTATTCGTTTCTTATTGCTGTTGTAACAAATTACCCACAAACTTAGCGGCCAAAAACAAAACAAATGTATCATCTTACAGTTCTGGAGACCAGAGGTCCAAAATGAGTCTTAATGGGCTAAAATCAAGATGTAATGACAGGGCTGCATTGCTTTCTGGAGGTTGCATGGGAGAATCTATTTCCTTGCTTTTTCCAACTTCTAGCTGCTGCCCACAACTCCCTGGCTGATGACTTTCTTCCATCTGCAGAGCAAGCCCTGGCTGCTCAAATCTTCCTCAGGTTGCATCACTCAGACTCTACTGCCTCCCTCTATCCCTTATAAAGATATTTGTGATTACTCTGAGCCCACCCAGAAAATCCAGGATAAATCTCGCCGTCTCAAAATCCTTAATTTAATAATATCTGCAAAATACCTTTTGCTATGTAAGGTAACACATTCAGAGGTTCTCACTGACCATCTTTGGGGTGGGGAGGGCATTATTCTGCTTATTATCCTCTTTTTTTTTTTTTTTTTCTGAGACAGAGTCTCGCTCTGTCACCCAGGCTGGAGTGTAGTGTCATGATCTCAGATCACTGCAACCTCTGCCTCCCAGGTTCAAGCGATTCTCATGCCTCAGCCTCCCAAGTAGCTGGGACTACAGGCATGCACCATCATGCCTGGCTACTTTTTGTATTTTCAGTAGAGACGGGGTTTTGCCATGTTGCCCAGGCTGGTCTCGAACTCCTGGCCTCAAGTAATCCACCCGCCTTGGCCTCCCGAAGTGTTGGGATTACAGGTGTGAGCCACCACGCCCGGCCCCCTGCCTACTACTCTCTTGATGTGGCACCTCTCTGAAGGCTCTGGGTTTACTTATGAGAACTTGTAGAAATTTCTTTTGTTTATTAATACCAGTGTCATAAAATCATAGATTATCAGAAGCTTTGCCGGTTGACATTTTATCAGTGAGAATGTTAACGCCCCACTCCTGCCTGGAGGATCTCAGCCATGCAAGACGCTTTGATGCAAAGACACCGCCTCTATTTCCAACCCAGGTTAAGGGGTTTCCAACAGAACGATCCACGTTTATATTAATACAGCTTCCAAGAAAGCAAGACCTTAAGTCCCTTCTCAGCCAGGGCCTCATATTAATCCCTTTCATTCTGGCGAGCTTGCTTTGATCGATTAAAAAAAATCGCTCCATTCCAATTTTACCTACACTCTCCTCCTCCTCCTTCGCCCCAGTCCTCTAACGACCCTGCCTCTGCCTTCGAGGAGACGCCCTGTGGTTTCTCGGTCGGACTTCCGGGTGGGATGCCTTGCCGCGTTGCTGGTCGGCCTGAAAGTAACTCTAAAGAGTGCGTGGGTCGGAGGACATCCGGGCTGAGGCGTCAGCACCTTTCTCCCACCGCGGGATCCTGGGTTTGAGGATCAGGAGCCTCTGAAATGGCTTTCTCAGGGCATCTTTCCCTCTCAGTGAAGGGCCAGATGTTTGCTGGCGGACAGTAAAAATGCAAGGTGCGGGTCGTGCCTCGCCCATATGTCCTCAGTTCTCACAAACTCCGGAGAGTGAGTGTCACCATTTCCCCCGTTTAAATGGGGAGGAAACAAGAGCCTAAGTACCAAGCCCAGGCCATTAAGTCAGGAACTGGAGAGCAGGGAGCCCAACCTCCTTTTTTGGACTCCAAAACCTGTGCTTTGACACCGCGCCGCGGCTTCTCCCAAGAAAGGTCCCGGAGAGGGGCGCCGCCACCTGCAGCACTGTCCCGCCGCCCCCTGGAGAGCCGAAAAACACCTAGGATGGGAGACTAACGCCACAATCGGGGAAAAGGAGGCCACGCGGGCATTGAAATCACGACTGGTGTGTGGACCAATCCCAGGATCTTAAAAAAGCGAAAGGGGCGGGTTTATGCAAAACAAACTGAGCAGAGAGCAGGCGGCGGAAGAAGTAGAGGACGTTTAAATAGGTCTGTTTCCAAAATATAGCCACACTATAAAGAAAGAATAATGAAAACTGTGTTTCGGAATTATAATGTATTGGGAGATATTTAACATTTAATGCCTGGACAGTTACCATAACTGATTGGAAGATGGGAAGGATAAGGCTGCCGAGGCGACCAAAACGTAGGTATCGCTTCTCGGCCTTTTGGCTAAGATCAAGTGTAGTATCTGTTCTTATCAGTTTAATATCTGATACGTCCTCTATCCGAGGACAATATATTAAATGGATTTTTGGAAATAGGAGATGGAATAGGAGCTTGCTCCGTCCACTCCACGCATCGACCTGGTATTGCAGTACTTCCAGGAACGGTGCACCCCCCTCTTGGGGGGAACAATAATTGTTTAATGGAAGGCTTGAGGTAGTTACGGAAGCTTGATAGCTGTGTTATAGTTATTGGATTGGGTCAGGTGTTTATGTCACTCGTGTCCTGACGAGACGTGTTGGAGTGTTTTTATTCAGAGAGTTTTGTTTTCTAATTGAGCAGAGTGTAGTATTTCCGTGTGGTCTCCAGCAACTTTCATGTTTCAGTTTCCGGCGTAGTTGGAATTACGGAAGCGCTTGTCACCACCCCAGGCTAATGTCTTCTATTTGTATTTCTTATTTGTTTTTTTTGAGACGTCGTCTTGCTCTGTCGCCCAGGCTGGAGTGCAATGGCATGATCTCAGTTCACTGCAACCTCCGCCTCCCGGGTTCATGCGATTCTCCTCCATCAGCCTCCCGAGTAGCTGGGACTACAGGCGCCGGTCACCACGCCCAGCTAATTTTTATACTTTTAATAGAGACGGGGTTTCACCATGTTGGCCAGGGTGGTCTCCATCTCTTGACTTTGTGGTCCGCCCGCTTCAGCTTCCCAGAGTGCTGGGAATACAGGCGTGAGCCACCGCGCCCGGCCTGTTTTGTATTTTTAGTGGAGACAGGGTTTCACAACGTGTTAACCAGGATGGTCTTCGATCTCCTGAGCTCGTGATCCGCCCACCTCGGCCTCCCAAAGTGCTGGGATTACAGGCGTGAGCCACCGCGCCCGGCCTGGTTTCGCGTTTGATGTGTTAAACCTAGGTCGCGCTCGGGGTTTCACGCGTGAAATCCTAGCACTTCGGGAGGTTGGGGCGGGCGGATTGGGTAATTCCAGCCTGACTAACATGGTGTGGAAAAATCCCGTCTTCACTAAAAAACCAAAAGAAAAGTGAATCAGGCCTGGTGGCGGGCGCTCTAGCCTGACAGAGCAAGATTCCATCTCAAAAAATAAATAAATCTTCGCGTTAGATAAAGGGTTTACTTGTAAACTGGTAATTTGTTGCTTTTCTGTGTTAATCTCTAGGTAAAGTAGCGACTTCCCTCTCCTATTTACGCATGCGCTATTACTGTATTTCTACTGAGCGATGAGTTTCTCTGCGTTTCTCATGTAGCATAGCACAGAGTACTTTTCGTTTTCGTTTTTTTTTTTTTTTGAGACGGAGTCTCTGACGCCCAGGCTGGAGTGCAGTGGCGCAATCTCGGCTCACTGCAAGCTCCTCCTCCCGGGTTCACGCCATTCTCCTGCCTCAGCCTCCGGAGTAGCTGGGACTACAGGCGCCCGCCACCACGCCCGGCTAGTTTTGTTTTTGTATTTTTAGTAGAGACGGGGTTTCACCGTGTTAGCCAAGATGGTCTCGATCTTCTGACCTCATGATCCGCCCGCCTCGGCCTCCCAAAGTGCTGGGATTACAGGCGTGAGCCACCGCGCCTCGCTGTCCGCCTCTTGAAGAGTAAACGAGGCCGGGCGCGGTGGTTTAGTAATACCAGCTGTAATCCCAGCTACTTGGGAGGCTGAGGCAGAAGAATCGCTTGAACCCGGGAGGCGGAGGTTGAGGTGAGAGGAGATCGCGCCATTGCACTCCAGCCTGGGCAACAAGGGCGAAGCTCTCTCAAAAGAAAAAAAAAAATCGTCCGTTTCCTTTTCCCATCTTTCTTTCGTGACTTATATTCCAGAACGAAGCCCCACACATCATTAATGATTTGAATCGTTTCTAAAGTGTTTCTTAAATCGTTTCTTAAATCGTTTGTTGTTTCTTGTCTAACAGTCCAGAACACATATTACATAATGGAGCCGGGAGACAGACTAGGGCTGGCTTGATCCGGGCACGCAGTCCAGGAAAGGTGCTTTTCACCGCCAAGTGCAAAATGATCAATGTATTCTTCCGATCTACATAAACAAGCACCTCCTGGTTTCATTTTCGTAAAGCAAAACAAGCAGGGAAGCTTTACTGTTTCGGCTCTTTAAACTTTCAGCAACTACACTACGCTGCATCGGACTCGACGCCCGCTGGTGACGCACACGCTGCGCCGGAAGTGCGAACTGTCTGCCTCCAGGCTTTGTCATGGCGGCTGCTGCTGCACGCTGGAACCACGTGTGGGTCGGCACCGAGACTGGGATCTTGAAAGGTGGGTGGCAGGCTCGGGCGTCGGGAAGTGCAGGGGTGCACTCGCGCCCCTGGCGTGACTGACGCCTTCGTCTCTCAGGGGTAAATCTTCAGCGAAAACAGGCGGCGAACTTCACGGCCGGAGGACAGCCGCGGCGCGAGGAGGCAGTGAGCGCCCTGTGTTGGGGCACCGGCGGCGAGACCCAGGTGAGTGGCCGCTGGTCGGGCCGGAGTTGGGGGCCTGGGGCGCAGCAGCCTCTCTCTCCTCGCCATCTTGCCCTTCTTTGCCGCAGATCCTGGTGGGCTGCGCGGACAGGACGGTGAAGCACTTCAGCACCGAGGATGGCATATTCCAGGGTCAGAGACACTGCCCGGGCGGGGAGGGCACGTTCCGTGGCCTCGCCCAGGCCGACGGGTAAGACCAATCCCCTCGCTAAACTCAGGGCCGAAGGGAGAGCGTTGATGCTCCCTGAGGATACTGGAATGATGGCGACAGACAAACTCTTAGTGACACGGCTTTGAATGGGTGACAGGGACCTGGGTTTCTGCCTTATGTAGTTCATACCTGTAACACACATTTATTGAACACCTACTGAATTCCAGGCACTGGGAGAAGTACAGGGGCTGCCGGTAAAATTTCTGCCTTCAAAAAGTTCTCATCCTCTAAGGGTTTTCACCTGACTCAATTATAACCCTCTAAGTAACCATGGGCAAGTCATTTAATAGTTTTGTGTGTGTGTGTTTTTTTTTTTTTTTTTTTTTTTTTTTTTTTTTTTTGGAGACGGAGTTTTCGCTCTTGTTGCCCAGGCTGAAGTGCAGTGGCGCGATCTCGGCTCACTGCAACCTCCGCCTCCCGGGTTCAAGCGATACTCCTGCCTCAGCCTCCCAAGTACCTGGGATTACAGGCGCCTGCCACCACGCGCGGCTATTTTTGTATCTTTAGTAGAGACGGGGTTTCACCGTATTGGCTAGGCTGGTCTCGAACTCCTGACCTCAGGTGATCCACCTGCCTCGGACTCCCAAAGTGCTGGGATTACAGGCGTGAGCCACTGTGCCTGCTTGTCATTTAATAGTTTTAAGCAAGGCTGGGTGTGGTGGCTCATGCCTGTCATCTCAGCACTTTGGAAGGCCGAGATAGGCGGATCACTTGAGGTCAGGAGTTCAAGACCAGCCTGGCCAGCACGGTGAAACCCCTTCCCTACTAAAAAAATACAAAAATTAGCCGGGTGTGGTGGCTCATGCCTGTAATCCCAGCTACTTGGGAAGCCGAGGCTGGAGAATCGCTTGAATCCGTCCCGCAGAGGTTGCAGTGAGCAGAGATCGCACCAGTGCACTCCAGGCTGTGAAACAGAGCAAGACTCCATCTCAAAAAAAACAAAAAAAAAAGTTTTAAGCATGCATTCAGTAATTCATTATTAATTCATTTATATTTTTTGAGACAGAGCCTCGCTGTGTCACCTAGGCTTGAGTGCAGTGGTGCATTCATGGCTCACTACAGCCTCAACCTCCCGGGGTCAAATGATCCTCCCGCCTCAACCTCCTGAGTACCTGGGACCACAGGCAGGTGTCACCCTGCCCACCTAAATTTTTAAGTTTTTTATAGAGATGGGGTCTCACTGTGTGCCCAGGCCAGTCTCAAACTCCTGGGCTCAACTTGAGCACAGCCACCACCAAGGTGATGTAGCTCTGAAAGCAAAGATTAGGAAGGTGCTAAGTAGTTGCATTACTGGCCCTGCTTTCTTCCAAAGATGATGAAAGAGGGCTGTGAAGCAGGCTGCATAGGTTTGGTGGTGGTAATTCTGACAGGTGAGGTCTGGAAAGCCTGTGGGGGGACTGGATGTCTGAACTGGGTCTTGAGGGATGGGTAGAATTTCGACTGGTGGAGAAGGGGATAAGGGTATTCTAGAAAGAGGGTACTGCCTGGGAGAGGCCAAGGACTGGGGGCATGCTACAGGGTACATAAATAGGATAAATAGCATTTGATTTGGAAGTTGATAACAAGGAAACTTTTTTTTTTTTTTTTATACGGAGTCTCACTCTGTTGCCCAGGCTGGAGTGCAGTGGCACAGTCTCGGCTCACTGCAACCTCCGCCTCCCAGGCTCAAGCGATTCTCTTGCCTCAGCCTCCTGAGTAGCTGGGATTACAGGCATCCGCCACCACGCCCAGCTAAGTTTTTTTTGTATTTTTGTTAGAGACAGGGTTTCACTATGTTGGCCAGGCTGGTCTGGAACTCCTGACCTCAGGCAATCCGCCCACCTCAGCCTCCCAAAATGCTGGGATTACAGGCGTGAACCACTGCACCCAGCCAAGGAAGCATTTTAATACAAGATGGACACTATATTAGGTTGGGATTAAATGTAAAGGGCTTTAAGTGCTAGGTTGAGAGATGTGCACTTTTCTTGGTGTTGGTGAGTTATTCATTTATTGTTTTTGTTTTTCTGAGAGACGGAGTCTTGCTCTGTCGCTGAGGCTGAAGTGCAGTGGCATGATCTCGGCTCACTGCAACCTCCACCTCCCTGGTTCAGGCGATTCTCCTGCCTCAGCTTCCGAAGTAGCTAGGCCTACAGGCATGTACCACCACACCCAGCTAATTTTTGTATTTTTTAGTAGAGACAAGATTTCACTATATGTTGGCCAGGCTGGTCTGGAACTCCTGACCTCAGGTGATCTGCCTGCCTCAGCCTCCCAAAGTGCTGGGATTACAGGCGTGAGCCACTGTGCCTGGCCAAGTTATCAGTTTTTGAATAGGAAGTACCATAGTCAGCACTGGCAGCCTGTAGGAGTATGGAGGATGGATTGGAGACAGCAACTGGGAGGCTTTTGCCACAGGTCAGGCAAGTCGATACAGAGCCCGAAACCAGCTAGGGAGGGTTGGCAGGTGTGAGAAAGAACATAGGCGCAGGCTGTGCAGATCCTGGGGAGAGACTTGCTTGGACTTCTTGGGAGGGATATTTTAAGCAAGAGACTGACATTTAGTGCCTGAAACTCAGAGCAAGGAACCCAAAGAAGTTGGTGTTTGACTTTGACCAAGCCCTAAATTCAGACCAGCCCTAGTAAGCAACTCAAGATTCAGATAGACCAGTACGGCCAGGTGCTAGACATAGCTGTGAACAGCAAAAGCACTCTGGAATATCACAGAGTTGATTTCTAGCTGTGGTTGTAACATAGCTGAGTGGCAAATTAGTTTCTCAGCGCTTCTGTTTCCTCACTTGGTAAACCCTCACCCTGTTGAGAAAGTTGAATTAACAGATTAGGAAGCTGGAAGCTGTCAAGCCCTGCCTAGAGCCCAGTGACCTAGAGGCTTCCTTCTAAACTGGACTGTTAGTAGGGAATCTGGTTGATATGAGTTTGGGGCCTAGAGAATACTTTTATACTTTTTTTTTTTTTCTTTAAACATTAGTCAACTGTAGTAGTAAGGAGGAGAGAAAGATTAGAACAAGGAGTTTAAGCACTTAAAAAATCCCAACTCTATCCTTTCTCTGCAGCTCCCTCATCACATGTGTGGATTCTGGGATTCTCAGAGTCTGGCATGACAAGGACAAGGACACATCCTCTGACCCAGTGAGGCTCCCCTGCCCTGATGGTTGGGGGAGGTGGGCTGGAGTAGGTGCCTAATGATCACGATGGGGAAGGGAGGATTAAGGACTCTGGAACGGACTCTTATCTCCTATTCTTTATAGCTCCTGGAACTGAGAGTGGGCCCTGGGGTGTGTAGGATGCGCCAAGACCCAGCACACCCCCATGTGGTTGCCACAGGTGGGAAAGAGAATGCTTTGAAGATATGGGACCTGCAGGGCTCTGAGGAACCTGTGTTCAGGGCCAAGAACGTGAGTGACAAGAGTGTGAAGGAGCTGTTCCTGAAGTCGAGGGAGGCTGAGGCCACTGACGATGCATTAGAGACTAGATGGACTTAGGGGGCGAAGAAGGGCTGAAAACAGGGGCACATCGAGCCCCCCATAGCCCTGTCCTCCATCTGCCCACCCCACCAGGTGCGGAATGACTGGCTGGACCTGCGGGTTCCCATCTGGGACCAGGACATACAGTTTCTGCCAGGATCACAGAAGCTTGTCACCTGCACAGGGTACCACCAGGTAAGGTGTCACCTCATACCTGCCTTCTCCTGGGATAAAGCAGCCTCCTGGAGAAATGGCCCCCACGGTTTGACACAACTGCCCTTCTCACCATTCTGAGTTCAGAGGAGCAAGCGCTTCCCCATCTGTTCCAACCCTGTCCCTGAGCCCATGACCTTCCTCTACTGTATTCTAGGGTGGAGTTTCCTGAACTATGCCTGTTTCCCTCCCAACTGGAAGAGAGGAAAGGAGAGTGGATCCCCTTCACTGTGGGAATTATAGGGTGCAGGTGTCAGAGGACATTGGGCTAGGTGTTAAGAGAACTGGGTTCTGGTCCTGATGCAGCCTCTCTGATTTGCTTTGGGACCCAGGCCTGAGCCTCCCATCTCTGGCCTCAGCTCCTCAGCTTTACAGGAAGGGCCCGAATGGGGAATCTTTATGGCTTGTCTCATTTGAGGTCTTGAGACACGGGCGGGGCTGGGTCACTGTATTTGTCCTATTTTCTTTGCTTCTGCACATTGAAGTCTGATCTTGGTCATATGCCTCTGCTCAAAACACATATGAGGGCATCCTCTTTTCCTCCTTCATTCAGGCTAACCCCTGCTTGAAATTTAGCACCCACTGACTACTAGACCAACTTGCTTTTCTGTCCCTCCATTTCCCCTAGATGGGAGTATGGGGGGATGGAATGCTCACACACTTCCAACCTAGGGGACCTCTCCCCTCAGCTCTGTCCATTTATGCTGCTAAGCAGCTCTCCTGACACCCTGATGCTCAGAGAAGAGGCATACATCTAAGATGAGAAAGTTTCTGGGAGTGGATCATAAATAAGAAAGCAGTGTGCAGGGAGGGGGTGAGGATGCAGAGATGCCAGAGGGTAGGTGCAGGGTGAGGATACTTTTGTGATGCTTCAGCCTTCCTCTAGGTCCGTGTCTATGATCCAGCATCCCCCCAGCGCCGGCCAGTCCTAGAGACCACCTATGGAGAGTACCCACTGACAGCCATGACCCTCACTCCGGGAGGCAAGTGAGTGTTTAGAGGGTAAGGGGTGGGAGGGTGGGGCTTGGGAAGGGCTCCAGGAGGTTACTGCTGACCCCACTTGCCTCTGGTCTCATCCTCAGCTCAGTGATTGTGGGAAACACTCATGGGCAGCTGGCAGAAATTGACCTTCGGCAAGGTGAGTGGACTAGGGTACGTTGGGGGAAAGGAAGGAGCAGGGAGAAGGGTCAGGATTCCCTCTAAGGTGGTGCAGTGGGGCCAGTGAGGCCTCATTCAGGTGCCAGATTGCCTGGGTTTAAATCCTGGTTTCCCTAAAAGCTGTATGACCTTAAACTAATTATTTCAACTCCCTGTGCCTTAGTTTCCTCACCTGCGAAATGGAAATATTAGTAGAAGCTCCAGTCTCAGGGTTTTGTTGCAGATTAAATGTTGAAATGGAAAGTGATTGGAACAGGAAACAATGAATGGTTGGTTATTGGCCAGCCAGTTATCATGGATGCTTCCCCCCTTCTCTAGGGCGTCTACTGGGCTGTCTGAAGGGGCTGGCAGGCAGTGTGCGTGGGTTGCAGTGCCACCCTTCAAAGCCTCTACTAGCCTCCTGTGGCTTGGACAGAGTCTTGAGGATACACAGGATCCAGAATCCACGGGGTCTGGAGCATAAGGTAAGTCGTCTCTCCCACCTCCAACTCATGGTCTTGTGGAGGCCCCGCCTCCTGTGCCCCCCGTTCATGTTTCTGTCTCAGCATGCCTGGCTCCTTAAGGCCCCTCATCTTTTGCAGGTTTATCTCAAGTCTCAATTGAACTGCCTCCTCTTGTCAGGCAGGGACAACTGGGAGGTGAGCAGTTGGGCCCGGGAATGTGGGACCCAAGGGCATAGATGTGAGGACCTCCCTATGGAGAGGAAAAGGAGGCAGCTGGAATGCAGACCTGGGACTATCTGTTTACCTGCCTGGTCACTTAATTTCTCTGAGAGGCATTAACAGTTAAAATCCTGAGAGGGTTATTGCCAACAGCATGGATGGGGTTGCTTTCTAGGAGCAGGGAATAAAGGTGGTGGTACCCAGAGGGATTCTTTCTCAGCCAGGGTCTCCTTCCCTGTGGGTTTGTCCCGGTGCCCCTGACTACTTTTCTTTTTTCTTTTTCTTTTTTTTTTTAACTTCTTTTTGTGGAGATGGGGTCTCCTTATGTTGCCCAGTCTGGTCGCTAAGTCCTGGGCTCAAGCAATCCTCCTGCTTGGTCTCCCAAAGTGCTGAGACTACAGGTGGGAGCCACCGTGCCCGGCCCCCCTGACTCCTAAGCTTTCTTCCCACTCACTAGGATGAGCCCCAAGAGCCTCAAGAACCCAACAAGGTGCCCCTAGAAGACACAGAGACAGATGAACTTTGGGCATCCTTGGAAGCAGCTGCTAAGCGGAAGCTCTCGGATTTGGAGCAGACCCAAGGAGCTCTCCAAACGAGACGGAGAAAGAAGAAGCGGCCTGGATCCACCAGCCCCTGACGCCCCTGTGCCCACTTTGTAAATAAACTGCTGAACACCCACCATGACCCTGAGCCTTTTGTGATGGGAGAAAGGAATGAGGGGTAGCTTGGGGTGGGGGCTGCCTGAGCTGGGGCGACGGGATATCTGATGTCACAAAAGCCGGGCCTGGAGGCAGGCAGGCTGGCGTGGGTGGCACGGAGTCCAGGGCCACGCGGGGCCATGGGCTGCTGCCAAGACAAGGACTTTGAGATGTCTGATGAGCAGTCCAAGGAGGAAGAGTCTGAGGACGGCAGGGGAGATGAGACCACAGACACACAAAGAGGGCCCAGGGAGTGTGAGAGGGGGCTTCCCGAGGGTAGGGGTGAGCTCAGAGGCCTCGTCGTCCCCTCAGGCGCCGAAGGTATCGACTTGAACTCCCCGGACCATCCGAATCACAAGTCGAACGAAAGCCTTCTGATCACCGTGCTGTGGCGGCGACTATCCACGTTCGGTCGTCGGGGCTCCTCGCGGCCAAGCAAGAGGCAATCAGACCAGATTCGGAAGCAGGAGAGTCCGATCCGAGAAGGCAACCAGGAGGAGCCGGAGAAGGGATGACCCCAGACCTGCTCTCAGTCCGCCCCAACCTCCAGAGAATAAAATTTCTAACGTGTACCTGCACGACCACTCTGGGGGACTGGGCGCGGACACCACCGGGCAGCTGGTTCTTTAAGGCTCCTTCCCGGAGGCGGGCCCAGCCCCCTGAGCTCCTGCTGTAGTACTCTGGGGCGGGGTCACGGTGGCGCCTTAGCCAATGGGAGGGCGGGATCGCTCTTGCGTTTGGGTGTGGGGCGTGTCTTTCGGGTCGCTGGGCTTGAAACGCGTGGGACCGCCCCCTCGTCACTGGGGGTGGGGTTACGTGTAGGTGACGTGGCCGCTTCCAGTCTTTGGTCGGGTTTCGGCGGCTTCAGTGCTCGGGGAGGAGGCAGTGACGGCCGGTGAGATTGGAAGTGGCGGCGGCGGCAGGCGGCAGAGGGGAGGTAAGATTCGCTTTAAGAGGGGATCTGGCCGCCGTGTCAGCTCTGGGGCAGTGGTTTTACGGGGGCGACGACTGGCGGGGGGGAAGGGCATCAGGGGCGAGCGGGCAAGTCCTGCCGGCCCGGCTCCGGGTGAGCGAATTCCTTGCCGTCCAATCAGGAAAGCCTCTGTTGAGAGAGACGTCGGCCTTAGCTAATGAGTGGTCGAAGTCTTCCAGAAGGCGGACCTTGGGCGGGGGGTGGGACTTCCTGTTTCAAATAAACACCCCGAGGTTTTCCCCCTCCGCCCACCGAAGTGTGTCAGTCTTTGGAGGTCCGTCACTGGCCCTCCCTGAGGGGCCGAAGGAAACCGCGGAAACGAAAGGGCTGGGTTAGGGCCCGGGGCAGTTACACGGGCCGGGCGGGAGTCTCAGGACCACGGGGTTGGCTCTGGCCCTGTCTCTGCTTCAGGGTCCCCGGCCCGCGCTCTGGCCGCCAGAGCCAAGTTGGAAGAAGAGTCTGAAGCGGGTTCGACTTGGGACAGGGGAAGAGCGGGGCCCTTTCCGCTGCTGGCCCGCCCCAGGATTTGCGAGCGTCCTGGGCGCGAAAGTCCATGAGAAGTGCAGAAGGGGCTCGAGGATTTTTTGATTGGGGTGGGGCGGGGGAGTTTGGGGAAAGAAGTTGCCTGGGGAATGACACTCTCCCCTCCACAACAGTCCGAGGTTATGCGTCTCAATGATCCCGCGGAAACGCTACGGGTCTAAGAACACGGATCAGGGTGTCTACCTGGGTCTCTCAAAGACACAGGTCCTGTCCCCTGCAACTGCTGGCAGTAGCAGCAGCGACATCGCCCCTCTGCCCCCCCCAGTGACCCTCGTCCCTCCCCCTCCCGACACCATGTCCTGCCGGGATCGGACCCAGGAGTTTCTGTCTGCCTGCAAGTCGCTGCAGACCCGTCAGGTAAGGACCTGGAGTGGAAAAGGCGAGGAGTGAGCCTTACTCAAATCTAGGAAGGACTGTGCTCCACCACTGTTAACCGAAGTAATTTTTGGGGGTACCTGATGGAACTGATAGGCTTGGATGGGGTCTGTAGGGTCTGCTATAAGCAACAGAGAAGAGGTCGGCTGGCTAACTAGGGGCAAGGACTTAGACTTTTTTTTGTGAGGAATCCTTTGGAGGGCAGGATTGCTATTCTGGAGGGAGTACTTCAGAGAGTACTTGGCTGCAATATAATTGGTGTGAATAAGGAACAAGTTCTAGGAAGAGCCTTTAGCTGAGAAACATGCACCTTGAATTTTCCAATATACTTCTACCATAAGTTTGCTCTGTAACCATGAGAAAATTAGTTAATCTAGTTACATATTAGTTTTTATCTCTGTAAGATTAAGGACATTTTCTAGATAAGTAATTTGTTGTTTTTGTTTTGTTTTGAGATCTGTTTTTCAACTCTGTCAACAGGCTGGAGTGTAGTGGTGTGATGGTAGCTCACTTGCAGTCTTGAACTCCTAGACTCAAGGGATCCTCTTTCCTCAGCCTCCTGAGCAGCTGGGACTACATGGATGCACCACTCAGCTAATTTTAAAATTTTTTCCTACAGGCAGTGTCTCACTATGTTGCCCAGGTTGGTCTGGACACCATACCTGGCCCTAGATCAGTAATTTGTATCAAAATCACTTAGGGTTGGATGTGGTGGCTCATACCTGTAATTCCAGCACTTTGGGAGGCCTAGGCCAGAGGATCACTTGAGGCCAGGAGTTAGAGACCAGCAGGAGCAACAAAGCAAGACCCTGTTTCTATAGGAAAAAAAAAAAAAAAGCTGGACGTGGTGGCATGTGCCTGTAGTCCCAGCTACTTAGAAGGCTGAGCGAGGCCCAGTCTCTTCCTCTCTCTCTTTTTTTTTTTTTTTTTTTTTTTTGAGAAGGAATTTTGCCTTGTCGCCCAGACTGGGGTGCAGTGGTGCAATCTCGGCTCACTGCAACCTCCTCTTCCTGGGTTCAAGCGATTCTCCTGCCTTAGCCTCTCGAGTAGCTGGGATTACAGGTGCCCGTCACCACGCCCAGCTAATTTTTGTATTTTTTTTTAGTAGAGATGGGGTTTCACCATGTCAGGCTGGCCTTGAACTCCTGACCTGAGGTGATCTGCCCTCCTCAGCCTCCCAAAGTGCTGGGATTACAGGTATGAGTCACCACACCTGGCCTCTCTCTCTCCTTTTTTGGAAACAGGGTCTCACTCTGTCACCAAGGCTGGAGTACAATGGTTCTATCTCATCTCACTGCAACATCTGCCCTCCTGGGCTCAAGCAACCCTCCTGCCTCAGGCTCCTCAGTAGCTGGGATTATAGGCATGTGCCACCACATCTGGCTAATTTCTGTTTTGTTAGTAGAGATGGGGTTTTACCATGTTGCCCAGGCTGGTCTCGAACTTCTGGGCTCAAGTGATCCGTCTGCTTTATCTTCTCAAAGTGCTGGGATTACAGGTGTCAGCCACTGCACTCAGCTCCTCTTAAAAAAAATTTGGGAGTGCTATTTATTTATTTATTTATTTATTTATTTATTTATTTATTTTTGAGATGGGAATTTCGCTCTTGTTGCCCAGGCTGTAGTGCAGTGGCACGATCTTAGCTCACTGCAACCTCCGCCTCCCGGGTTCCAGTGATTCTCCTGCCTCAGCCTCCCAAGTAGCTGGGATTACAGACATGCGCCACCACGCCTGGCTAATTTTGTATTTTGAGTGGAGACGGGGTTTCTCCATATTGGTCAGGCTGGTCTCAAACTCCCGACCTCAGGTGATCTGCCCACCTCAGCCTTCCAAAGTGCTGGGATTGCAAGCGTGAGCCACCGTACCCAGCCGGGAGTGTTTTTTTCAACAATCCCAGTGGGACCCGAGTAAGCAGTTTGTGTTTGTTTGTTTGTTTGTTTGTTTGTTTTTGAGACAGAGTCTCTCTTTGTTGCCAGGCTGGAGTGCAGTGATGTGATCTGGGTTCACTGCAGCCTCCGCCTCTGGGTTTAAGTGATTCTCCTGCCTCAGCCTCCCAAGTAGCTGGGACTACAGGCGGGTGCCAGGACACCCAGCTAATTTTTGTATTTTTAGTAGAGATGGGGTTTCACCGTGTTCGCCAGGATGGTCTCTGTCTCTTGACCTCGTGATCTGCTTGCCTCGGCCTCCCAAAATGCTGGGATTACAGGTGTGAGCCACTGCACCTGGCCAAGTAACTGTATTTATTTATTTATTTATTTATTTTGAGACGGAGTCTCGCTCTGTCACCCAGGCTGGAGCACAGTGGTGGGATCTTGGCTCACGGCAGCCTCCACCTCCCAGGTTCAAGTGATTCTCCGGCCTCAGCCTCCTGAGTAGCTGGGACTACAGGTGCATGCCACCACACCTGGCTAAATTTTTGTATTTTTAGTAGAGATGGGGTTTCACCATGTTAGCCAGGTTGGTCTCAATCTCTTGACCTCGTGATCCGCCTGCCTCAGCTTTCCAAAGTGCTGGGATTACAGGCATGAGCCACTGCACCCGGCCGAGTAACTGTATTTTTAAATATTTTTACTGATGGCTGGGCATGCTGGCTGACACCTGTAATCCCAGCACTTTGGGAGGCTGAGGTGGGAGGATCGCGTGAGCCCAGGAGTTCAAGACCAGCCTGGGCAATATAGCAAGACCCTATCTCTACAAAAAGTTAAAAATTAGCTAGGTGTGGTGGTGTGCCCTGTAGTCCCAGCTACTTGGGAGGCTGAAGTCGGAGGATCACTTGAGCCCAGGATGTTGAGGCCGCAGTAAGTTATGATCATGCTACTATATTCCAACCTGGGAGACAGAGTGAGACCCTGTCTCAAAAACAGAAAAGTTATAAAGAAGTATTTTTCAGCTCATGGTAAAGCTGCTCTTCTATATGATCTCCAAGAGCTTTGCAATCATCCTTATTGATTTCCTGATTTGAGGAATAGAATGGCAATACTAGATACCATTTATTTAGTGCTTACTATGTACCAGGTAGTTGACTGAAGTACTTTTCAGCCTTTTTGTTATTTAACCTTAGCAACAATAGGAGATGTGTGGATTGTCTTCATTTTATAGAAGAGAAAGTAGAGATTTAGAATGTTTTAAGTAACTCGCCCCAAATCCACCAGCTAATAGTAAGTGGTGAGTCAAGTTTTGAACTCAGGTCTACCTGCTCTTCAAATCTGGACTCTAAATGACTACCACTCATAAATCTAGATCATCTGATGGATGCCACCAGTACTAGAGATAGGTTAGTGGACACCTCAGGAAGAGTGAAAGCTGGAACTGGGGAAGGGAGAACTAAAGTTGTCACCTCCTGCCATTGCTTTTCAGAATGGAATCCAGACAAATAAGCCAGCTTTGCGTGCTGTCCGACAACGCAGTGAATTCACCCTCATGGCCAAGTGAGTTGAGAGAAGCTTTCTGGTGGGGTGATACAATGTCTGAAGAAAAGTAGACTTGCGATCAGTGGCCTTGGCTGTGAAGTCTGGGACTGGTTATGCTGGAGCTTATGTGGGAAAAGGCCTCCTGCCCTTTCCCACAGTCTCACTAGTGGTCATTTGCAGGCGCATTGGGAAAGACCTTAGCAACACATTTGCCAAGCTGGAGAAGCTGACAATCTGTGAGTGTTCTTGGGGTCTTTCAGAAGTGGGGCAGTAAATCAAAGAGGGTTGAGGACTATATTCCCTGAGCTTTGTCCTTGACCTCACCGATTGTGGCTTCTTGTTTGTCTCTGTAGTGGCAAAGCGCAAGTCCCTCTTTGATGATAAAGCAGTGGAAATTGAAGAGCTAACATATATCATCAAACAGGTGAGCTACTAGCCATCAGGAGAGCCCAGCATTCCAATCAGATCACTTTTGTCTTCCTGTCATTTTCCATTGCCATGGGGACCCAGAGCAAGTTTCTTTTTTTAGAGAGGGGGGTCTCACTGTGTTGACCAGTCTGGAGTGTAGTGGTGTGACCTAGCTCACTGCAGCCCTTAACTCCTGGCCTCAAGCTATCCTCCAGCCTGAGCCTCCTGAGTGGTAGAGACTACAGGGACATGCCCTCATTCCTGGATAATTTTTTTTTTTTTTTTTTTTTTTTTTGAGGCAGAGTTTTGCTCTTTCACCCAGGCCGGAGTGCAGTGGTGCAGTCTTGGCTCACTGCAACCTCCACCTCCCAGGTGCAAGTGATTCTCCTGCCTCAGCCTCCCCAGTAGCTGGGACTACAGGCACCCGCCACCAATGACTGGCTAATTGTTTTATCTTTAGTAGAGACGGGGTATGCCAGGCTGGTCTCGAACTCCTGACCTCAAGTGAGCCGCCCACCTTGGCCTCCCAAAGTGCTGGGATTACAGGTGTGAGCCACTGCACTCGACTGTAATAATAACTTTTATTTTATTTATTTATTTATTATTATTTTTTGAGACAGAGTTTCACTCTTGTTGCTCAGGCTGGAGCACAGTGGCACGATCTCAGCTCACTGCAACCTCTGTCTCCTGGGTTCAAGTGACTCCCCTGCCTCAGCCTCCCGAATAGCTGGGATTACAGGCACGTGCCACCGCGCCCGGCTAATTTTGTATTTTTAGTAGAGACAGGGTTTCTCCACGTTGGTCAGGCTGGTCTCAAACTCCTGACCTCAGGTGATCCGCCCACCTCAGCCTCCCAAAGTGATGGGATTACAGGCGTGAGCCACCGCGCCAGGCCAATAATAACTTTTTTTTTTTTTAGGACGGAGTCTCACTCTGTCGCCAGGCTGGAGTGCAGTGGCGCGATCTAGGCTCACTGCAACCTCCACCTCCCAGGTTCAAAACGATTCTTTTGCCTCAGCATCCCAAGTAGCTGGGACTATAGGCACGCGCCACCACACCCAGCTAATTTTTTGTATTTTTAGTAGAGATGGCATTTCACCATGTTGGCCAGGATGGTCTCAATCTCTTGACCTCATGATCTGCCTGCCTTGGCCTCTCAAAGTGGTGGGTTTACAGACATTAGCTATTGAGGAATTGTGTGTATGAAAATAGTTCTGTTGATGCCTCTCGAAACTACACTGCCTTTGACTCTTCCCTTTTCCTGAGTACTGTCCGGGGGCTTTGTTGGTCATGCCCTAGACCCAAGATTTTGGCCTTTGAAAGGGTTCTGTGGCCAAGAGCATGGCCTCACAGAATGGAGCAGGGCAGTAGGCTGGAGGAGTAAACAAGTTATTTACAAATGGATGAAGGCCTACTTTGCCTCTTTCTAGCTCTTCTCTGCAGGGACTGAGCCAGAGCAAACACTAGACCTTGGAAAATCCTAGCAGGACCATCTGGTCTGACTGTCTGAGATACTCTCACTCTGGCTAGTAACTTCCACCTTGTCCTTCCTACCAGAGATGGCCATCGTGAGAGATGCTGACTGAGGACTCCTTGGCTAATACTTTGTTTTTCCTTGGACTCTTTTACCAGGACATCAATAGCCTCAACAAACAAATTGCTCAGCTCCAGGATTTCGTGAGGGCCAAGGGCAGCCAGAGTGGCCGGCACCTGCAGACCCACTCCAACACCATTGTGGTCTCCTTGCAGGTGGGACCTGGGGAGGAAGGGAGGGAGGCAAAGGGGAAGAATGTGGAGCCTTCTTTGGTTGACCCTCTCTCCTTTTCTTCTAGTCGAAACTGGCTTCTATGTCCAATGACTTCAAATCGGTTTTAGAAGTGAGGACAGAGGTGAGAACAATCTGCGTAGGAGGGGTAGGAATATGGGGGTAAAGATCCAAGAGGGAAATGAAGAAGAGACAAGTTCTACAGGGTCATGGGGCCAATGGTGGGAGTCTCTTTAACACGCCTGCTTTCTAGTGGCTTCAGGTCCTTTGCGTTTTTCCCCAACCCCAGAACCTGAAGCAGCAGAGGAGCCGGAGAGAGCAGTTCTCCCGGGCACCTGTGTCAGCCCTGCCCCTTGCCCCTAACCACCTGGGTAAGTCACAGGTAAAACGGGGAGCCCCGGGAGGTAAGGTTACTTACTCTGGTTGTGATGGCATCCTCTAAAGGCACGGGTTGGGTAGGAGAGTGGAGGGTCAAGGAATTTTCTAGGCTTTATCTCTCAGAGGCCAAACCAGATGGTTGAGATTCGTGATCCACATTTAGACTTCCACATTCTCACTGTTGGGGTGAATTCAGTTATATTCAGAATAATGATAATTTCTAATTTTTTTTTGTACACTTACCTTTATTCACATTCTCTCATTTAATTTTCACAACCACCCTTTGAGAAAGCAACTATTATCCCCCATTTTACAGGTGAGGAAACTGAGGCTCAGAGAGGTTAAATGACCTGTCCAGGGTCACAAGGCTAGTAAGTGCCAGAGCTGGGATTCAAACCCAGAGCATGTGGGCTTTGAACCTGCTTTTAACTGTTAAGGTGTGCCACATCCTGTTTTCTCCCCCAGGCGGTGGTGGTGCTGTGGTTTTGGGGGCAGAGTCCCATGCCTCCAAGGATGTCGCCATCGACATGATGGACTCTCGGACCAGCCAGCAGCTGCAGCTCATTGACGAGCAGGTACCCAGGCTCTGAACTAGGGAGAATCAGCTTCTCCATTATCCTCTGTGGTTCCCAAGAGAGTGTTTGGAGTGTGCCATGGGCAGAATGGCAAGCTGGGAGGGTTGCAAAAATGCAGGTCTGACCCTGAAGAAGCTGATGGTGCTCATGTGCTCTCTCCCTCTCCTGAAGGATTCCTACATCCAGAGTCGGGCAGACACCATGCAGAACATTGAGTCGACAATTGTTGAGCTGGGCTCCATCTTTCAGCAGTTGGCACACATGGTTAAGGAACAGGAGGAAACCATTCAGAGGTGAGATACACTCTCTCGCCCCAAACAGAGGAGCTTTCTCTTCCCCGTGGATTGGCATCTTAAAGTCCCCAGGGACTGCTTGATGCCTTTTGGAAGACAGAGTGAATTCTGCCCACCCATGGGACCCAGTTCACCTGCTTCCATCCACCCAGCAAGTTTTTATTGAGCACCTGTTCATGTGAGGCACTGTTCCAGATGCAGGAGATACAGTGACAAGTAGAACAGTAAAGTCTGTCTGGAGCTGCTTTGTAGCATGTGTAAATGTATGGAATTTGATAGGGCAGATGAGGACAGCTATGGAAAAGAACTGACAAGGCTGGCACAGTGACTCACACCTGTAATCCCATAGGCAGCACTTTGGGAGGCCGAGCAAGGCAGATCGCTTGAGTTCAGGAATTCAAGACCAGTTTGGGCAACAAAGCAAGACCCTGTCTCTACAAAAAAATACAAAAACTAGCTGGGCATGGTGGCATGGGCCTGTAGTCCCAGCTACTCGAGAGGCTGAGGTGGGAGGATGGCTTGAGCCTGGGAGGCAGAGGTTGCAGTGAGCCAAGATCGTGCCACTGCACTCCAGCCTGGGTGACAGAGCCAGATTCTGTGTCAAAAAAATAAAAATAAAAAATTGACCAACAAAATTTCAGGGAGTAATAAAGTAATAAAGTAATAAATTTCAGAGTTAAAATAGGATGATGTGTTAAGAAAGTAATGGATGGGTACGGTGGCTTACACCTGTAATTCCAGCACTTTGGGAGGCCCACACAGTCAGTTGAACTCAGGAGTTCGAGACCAGCCTGGGCAACATGGTGAAACCCCATCTCTACAAAAATAAAAAAATTAGCTGGACATGGTTGCGTGTGCCTGTGGTTCCAGCTACTCGGGATGCTGAGGCGGGAGGATGACTTAAGCATGGGAGGTCGAGGCTGCAGTGAGCCATGATGGAACCACTGCGCTCCAGTCTGAGTGACAGAGCAAGACCCCATCTCAAAAAAAAATAAGAAAGTGACTAAGTAGCTATATCAGATTGTGTGGTAGGGAATGCTGCTCTGAAGACATGACATTTAAGCAGAGACTTGAATGACGAGGGATCCAGCCAGGCAAAGAACAGAGAGTGTTCTAGGCCGAGGAGACAGCTAGAGCAAAGCCTTGTGATGGGACAGTCTCACCATAGCAAGAATCAAGAAGGCCTGCATGGCTAGAAAGTAATGAACAGGGATAGAGAAGTACAGGGTGTACTGGAGGGATGTAGGCAGAGGCCCAACAATGGGCTGGCCTCTCTGTTCCTCTGGTGCCTCCTGCTACTACAAGAGGTTTTATCTGCTCCTCCTCTGTGGTGCTTAACATTCAGTCAGTCAGTTATGGGAATATAGCAGTGGACAAAAGAGACAAAATCCTTGCCCTTGTGGAACGTGTATCCTAATAGGGAGATAGATGTGAAAAAGTCATAATAAATAAATAGTATGTTAAAAAAAAAAAGTCGTAAATGCCAAAAAAAAAAAAAAAAAAAGATAGTCAACACAGGATAAACTAATCAGGAGTGCCAGGTTTGGAGGGAGGTAGGCCCTATTAAGAAGATGGCATCACACTTGGGAGAAGGTGAGGAAATTAGCTACATAGACCCTGGCAAAGGCCCGCAGGTGACAATATGTCTGATGAGTTAAAGGACAGCAGAGACTACTGCAGCTGGGATCAATGAGGAAGAGAGTTGTACAAGGTGTGGTCAGAGGGGAACTGTGAGACCTCTTGGGACCATTGGTAGGCTTTAGCTTTTACTCTGAGTGACATAGGGAGCCATTGCAGGGGTTAGTTTTTCTGTGTTTAAGACAGAGCCTTGCTGTGTCGCCCAGGCTGGAGTGCAGTGGCATGATCTTGGCTCACTGCAACCTCCACCTCCTAGGTTCAAGTGATTCTCATGCCTCAGTCTCCCGAGTACCTGGGACCACAGGTGTGCACCGCCATGCCTGGCTACTTTTTGTATTTTTAGTAGAGACAGAGTTTTGCCACATTGGCCAGGCTGGTCTTGGACTCCTGGCTTCAAGTAACCTGTCCACCTTGGCCTCCCAAAGTGCCGGGATTACAGGTGTGAGCCATCACAACTGGCCAAATACATTTAACTTTATTTATTTATGCATGTATTTATTTATTTATTTTTATTTTTGAGATGGAGTCTCACTCTGTCGCTAGGCTGGAGTGCAGTGGCAGAATCTCGGCCCACTGTAACCTCTGCCTCCTAGGTCCAAGTGATTCTCCTGCCTCAGCCTCCTGAGTAGCTGGGACTGCAAGTGCGCGAGACCATGCCCAGCTAATTTTTGTATTTTTAGTGGAGGCAGGGTTTCACCATGTTGGCCAGGATGGTCTTAATCTCTTGACGTCATGATCCACCCACTTCAGCTTCCCAAAGTGCTGGGATTACAGGCATGAGCCACCATGCCCGGCGTTAATTTTATTTTTATTTATTTATTTACTTTTGAGGCGGAGTCTCACTGTTGTCCAGGCTGGAGTGCAATGGCACCTCTCCCCTCACTGCACCCTCCGGGTTCAAGCAATTCTCCTGCCTCAGCCTCCCGAGTAGCTGGGATTACATGCACCCACACCACTCCCAGCTAATTTTTGTATTTTTAGCAGAGATGGGGTTTCACCATGTTGGCCAGGCTGGTCTCGACCTCCTGACCTCAGGCAATCCGCCCACTTCGGCCTCCCAAAGTGCTGGGATTACAGATGTGAGCCACTGCGCCTGGCCACATTTAACTTTAAAACAAAAAGTATAATAGTGTATACTCTGGGATTTGTAAAGTACACAGATGCAACAAATTTAACTGTAGAATAAAGGATGAAGCAAGAGGGTTTCAAGATTTTGACAGGTTTTTTTTTTTTTTGAAACGGAGTTTCGCTCTGTTGTCAGGCTAGAGTACAGTGGCTCGATCTCAGGTCACTGCAGCCTCCACCTCCCAGGTTCAAGTAATTCTCCTGCCTGAGCCTCCCGAGTAGCTGGGATTATAGGCGCCCACCACCATGCCCAGCTAATTTTTGTATTTTTAGTAGAGACAGAGTTTCACCATGTTGGCCAGGATGGTCTCGATCTCTTGTGATCTGCCTGCCTCGGCCTCCCGGAGTGCTAGGATTACAGGTGTGAGCCACCGCACCTGGCCTATTTTGACAGTTTTTATGAAGTAGGCTGTGAAAAGTTAATAAGGTATATTGTAATCCCTAGAGCAACCACTGAAATAAAACAGAAACTCAACAATGACGTATAGCAAGAAGAGCAGCAACCAAATTGAAATGGAAATAGAATTTTAATCAAAATTTCAATTAATTCAAAAGAAGGACAAGAGAGGATAAACAGAGGAACAAAAAAGAGAAAAATAGAAAATAGTGCCAGGTGCGGTGGCTCATGCCTGTAATCCCAACACTTTGGGAGGCTGAGGCAGGCGGATCATGAGGTCAGGAGATCGAGACCATCCTGGCTAACATGGTGAAACCCCGTCTCTACTGAAAATAGACAAAAAATTAGCCGGGCGTGGTAGCGGGTACCTGCGCAGCTGCTTGGGAGGCTGAGGCAGGAGAATGGTGTGAACCCAGGAGGCGGAGCAGTGAGCTGAGATCGCGCCACTGCCCTCCAGCCTGGGCAACAGAGTGAGACTCCATCTCAAAAAAAAAAAAAAAAAAAAGAAAATAGTAAAATGGCAGCCCTAAATCCAACCTTATTAAAAATTACTGCTGGCCTCAAGTGATCTCCCCACCTTGGCCTCCAAAAGTGCTGGGATTACATATGTGAGCCACCACACCTGGCCAGATTCTGCCCTTTTTTTTTTTTGAGACAGAGTCTCGTCGTGTTACCAGGCTGGAGTGCAGTCGCGTGATCTCGGTTCACTGCAAGCTCCACCTCACAGGTTCACGCCATTCTCCTGCCTCAGCCTCCCGAGTAGCTGGTACTACAGGCTCCCGCCACCACGCCCGGCTAATTTTTTTTGTATTTTTGGTAGAGATAGGGTTTCACCATGTTAGCCAGGATGGTCTCGATCTCCTGACCTTGTGATCCGCCCGCCTCGGCCTCCCAAAGTTCTGGGATTACAGGCATGAGCCACCGCACCCGGCCGATTCTGCCCATATTTTAATCTCTGTCCCAGACCTGTCTCCTAAACTCCATATATCCATATTCCTGTTCAACAACTCCACTTACTGGCCTGGGAGTGGTGGCTCATGCCTGTATTCCTAACACTTTGGGAGGTTGAGGCGAGTGGATCATTTGAGGTTCAGGAGTTTGAGACCTGCTTGGCCAAAATGGTGAAACCCCATCTCAACTAAAAATACAAAAAAAAAAAAAAAAATAGCTGGGCATGGTGACACATGCCTGTAATCCCAACTACTCAGGAGCCAGAGGTGGGAGAATCACTTTAACCTTAGAGGCGGAGGTTGCAGTGAGCCGAGATCGTGCCATTGCATTCCAGCCTGGGCAGCAAGAGCAAAACTCTGAAAAAACAAAAACAAAAACACAAGCTGGGCGTGGTGATGCACATCTTGGTCCCAGCTACTGTTCCCAGTAGCTGAAGTCTGAGGCAGGAGGATCTCCTGAGCCCTGGGGGTGGAGGTTGCAGTGAGCAGAGATTGGGCCACTGCACTCCAGCCTGGGTGATAGCAACACCCTGTCTCAAAAAAAAAAAAGTATTAAAAAGTTAAATGTATTTTAAAGAAATTAAGAGGAAGACTTGGTAGTAATACTCACATATTTACCATCTTCCGTGTTCTTCATTCCTCCTTGAATAGATCTAAGTTTTCCACTGGTATCTCTTCCCTTTATCCTGAAGAAGCACTTCCTTTGGTTTTTTTTTTTTTTTGTAGTGGAGATCTGCTGACAACAATTTCTTTCAGTTTTCTTTCATCTGAAAACTGAAATCTTTTTCACTAACTAAATCAAAACTAAACTTTTTTCACCTTCTTTTTTTTTTTTTTTTTCAGACAGAGTCTCACTCTGTTGCCCAGGCTGGAGTACAGTGGCGCGATCTCGGCTTACTGCAAGCTCTGTCTCCTGGGTTCACACCATTCTCCTGCCTCAGCCTCCTAAGTAGCTGGGACTACAGGTGCCCGCCAATGTGGCCGGCTAATTTTTTTTGTATTTTTAGTAGAGACGGGGTTTCACCGTGTTAGCCAGGATGGTCTCGATCTCCTGACCTCATGATCCACCTGCCTCGACCTCCCAAAGTGCTGGGATTACAGGCACGAGCCACCGCGCCCGGCCTCACCTTCATTTTTGAAGGATGTTTTCTCTGGATATAGAATTCTGGATATACAGTTGTTTTTTCTTTTTTTTAACTTTTTATTTATTTTTTTCTGAGATAGGGTCTCACTCTCTTGCCCATGCTGGAGTGCAGTGGCACGATCATGGCTCACTGCAGCCTTGACCTCCCACCTCAGCCTCCTGAGTAGCTGGAGCTACAGGCATACACCACCACACCAGGCTAATTTTTTTTCTTTTTTTTTTTGGTAGAGACGGGGATCTCACATGTTGCCCAGGCAGGTCTCAAACTCCTGGGCTCAAGAAATCTTCCCACCTTGACCTCCCAATGTGCCTGGCTCATACAGATTTATTCTTTTTTTTTTTTTTTTTTTCTGAGACAGAGTTTTTGCTCTTGTTGCTCAGGCTGGAGTGCAGTGGTGCGATCTCGGCTCATTGCAGTCTCCACCTCCTGGATTCAAGCGATTCTTGTGCCTCAGCTTACCGAGTAGCTGGGATTACAGGCAACCACTAGCATACCCAGCTAATTTTTTTTTTTGTATTTTTAGTAGAAATGGGGTTTCACTATGTTGGCCAGGCTGGTCTTGAACTCCTGACCTCAAGTGATCCTCCCACTTCCGCCTCCCAAAATGCTGGGATCACAGGCATGAGCCACAGCACCTGGCCCTATCATGTCTTTTTTTTTTTTTTTTGAGATGGAGTTTCACTCTTGTCACCCAGGCCAGCATGCAGTGGTGCGATCTTGGCTCACTGCAACCTCTGCCTCCTGGATTCAAGTGATTCTCCTGCCTCAGCCTCCTGAGTAGCTGGGATTACAGGTGCCCGCCACCACGCCTGGCTAATTTTTTGTATTTTTAGGAGAGATGGGGTTTTGCCATGTTGGGCAGTCTGGTCTCGAACTACTGACCTCAGGTGATCCGCCCACCACGTGGGCCACCACGCCCAGCCTCTGAGTTTCTTTTATGTGTAAATTTGTCTTTAAATTTAGGAAGTATTTGGTTATTATTACTTTAAACATTTTTCTGCCTCTTTCTGTCCTTACCATCTGGAAATATATACATATATATGTTTCCAGGTACATGTCTTATAAGTTTATTTTATGTATATTTTCAGGTCAATCTGCTGTTAAGCCCATTTGGTGAATTTTTTTAGATAATTTTCAGTTTCAAATTTACACTTGGTTCTTTTTTAGAGATTATGTTTCTCTGCTGTGATTTACTACCTTCTTAGTGAGTACAAGCATATTTTCCCTCAGTTATAATAGCTGCCTTAAAATTTAATTCTCATCATCTGGATTATCCTAGGGATGGTGCCATTCATTGCCTTTTCTCTTCTGTATGGGTCACAGTTCCCTGTTTCATTGTATATCTACTAATTGAGGATTTTATCGTACATGTTATTGATATGAAGAGTCTGGATTATGTTATGTTTCTATAAAGAATGTTGACTTTTTTGTTTTCGCAGGCAGTTAACTTGGCTGAACTAAGATCATTGTTTTTTATATTTCCTCTGTGGTTTATGTAATTTATGGAATGATTGGTATAATAGGAGGTACCCAGGCATTACTGGAAGCAGAACCTCGAGGATTGAGAAATAGTCATTGGATTCAGCAATGTAGATATTGTTGGTGACTTTGAGTCAGATTCAATAGAGGGATGGAAGCAAAAGCTCGAATGCAGTGGCGTTTAAGAGAGAATGAGGCTAGCCATGGTGGCTCTTGCCTGTAATCCTAGCACTTTGGGAGGCTGAGGCAGGTGGATCACTTGAGGCCAGGAGTTCAAGACCAGCCTGGGCAACATGGTGAAACCCCGTCTCCACTAAAAATACAAAAAAATTAGCTGGGCATGGTGGCGTGTGCCTGTTATCTACCAGGAGGCTGAGGTTGCAGTGAGCCGAGATCCCGCCACTGCACTCCAGAGCAAGACTCTGTCTCAAAACAGAAAAACAAACAAGAATGAGAGAGAGCAATTAGAAAGAGTAGGAATAGATGAATAGACAGCTCTTTCTTTCTTTCTTTTTTTTGAGACAGAGTCTTGCTCTGTCGCCAGGCTGGAGTGCAGTGGCACAATCTCGGCTCACTGCAACCTTCGCCTCCCAGGTTCAAGCCTCCCGAGTACAGGCACGTACCACCACACCCATACCCAGCTAATTCTTCTTCTTTTTTTTTTTTTTTTCAGTAAAGGCGGGTTTCACCATGTTAGCCAGGATGGAGAATGGACAGCTCTAAGAGTTTTGCTTCAAAATGGAGAAAGGAAATGGAGTAATAGCTGATAGGAGGAAGTTAATCAGAAGTTTTCTTTTTTCATTTTTTTACTATGAAAATTTGGGGGTTAGGCAAAGTTAATCCTAGTGCTCTGGGAGTTCAAGGCGGGAAGATTGCTTGAGGCCAGAAGCTCGGGACCAGCCTAGGCAACATAGCAAGACCCTATCTCTCCAAGAAAATGAAAAATTAGCCTGGCATGGTGACATGCCTGCAGTCCTAGCTATTTAGGAGGCTCAGCGGAGAAGATCACTTGAGTCTAGGAGTAGGAGGTTACAATAAGCTATGATGGTGCCATTGTACTACAGCCTGGGCAATAGAGTGAGACCGTATCTCTAAAAAATTTTTTTAAATAAAAATTTTAAGTTTACCAGTAAGTTGAAAGAACCATAATAAACACTAATATAGCTGCAACCTACATTCAACAGTTAACAGTTGGCCAGATTAGCTTTATCTTTATTTTTCTGAACCATTTCACAGTAGGTTGCCGATATCGTGACACTTAATCCTTAAATATTTTAACATGCGTCTCCTAAGAATACACAAATTCTCTTTAAAAACCACATCCAGTACTCACTTCAGCAGGATATATATTAAAATTTGAATAATACAGAGGTTAGCATGGCCTCTGCACATGGATGGCACAAATTTGTGAAGCTTTCTGTATTTTTTATTACCTGGGTGATGAGATAATATGTATACCAAGCCCCAAGACACGCAATTTATTTATAGAACCAACCTACACTTGTACCCCTGAAACTAGAATAAAATTTAAAAATTAAATAAAAAAATAAAAACCAGACTGGGCACGGTGGCTCACACCTGTAATCCTAGCACTTCGGGAGGCCAAAGCGGGTGGATCACCTGAGGTCAGGAGTTTGAGACCAGCCTGGCCAACATGGAGAAACCCCATCTCTACTAAAAATACAAAAATTAGCTGGGCATAGTGGTGCATGCCTGTGGTCCCAGCTACTTGGGAGGCTGAGGCAGGAGCAATGCTTGAACCTGGGAGGCAGAGGTTGCAGTGAGCCGAGATTGTGCCACTGCACTCCAGCCTGGGCGACAGAGCGAGACTGTCTCAAAAAATAAAAAAAAAAAACCACACCCAGTTATCCTATCTGTGAAAATTAGCGATTTCCTAATATTATGTATTATTCAGTGAGTGTCACTCACAACAGAGTGATACTCTGTCTCAAAAAATAAAAGCCACACCCAGTTATGTCTGTGAAAATTAATGATTTCCTAATATTATGTATTATCCAGTGAGTGTTACGACAGAGCAATACTCTGTCCTAAAAAATAAAAAATAAATAAAATAAAAACCACACCCGGTTGGCTGGGCACGGTGGCTCATGCCTGTAATCCCAGTACTTTGGGAGGCCGAGGCGGGCGGATCACAAGCTCAAGAGATCAAGACCATCTTGGCCAACATGGTGAAACCCCATCTCTACTGAAAACAGAAAAATTAACTGGGCGTGGTGCTGCGTGCCTGTAGTCCCAGCTACTGGGGAGGCTGAGGCAGGAGAATCGCTTGAACCTGGGAGGTGTAGGTTTCAGTGAGCCGAGATCGTACCACTGCACTCCAGCCTGGCAAAAGAGCAAGACTCAATCTCAAAAAAAAAAAAAGACACCCAGTTACCCTATCTGTTAGAATTAACTATTTCCTAATATTATGTGATATCCAGTGAGGGTTTACATTTTCCCAGTTGTCCCCAAACTGTTTAATAGCTTTTTAAAAATTAAATCAGAAAGCCAGGCGTAGTGGCTCACACCTGTAATCCCAGCACTCTGGGAGGCCGAGGCAGGCGGATCACCTGAGGTCGGGAGCTGGAGACCAGCCTGACCAACATGGAGAAACCCCGTTTCTACTAGAAACACAAAATTTGCTGAGCGTGGTGGCGCATGCAGGAAAATCACCTGAACCCGGGAGGCGGCGGTTGCGGTGAGCCAAGATTGCGCCATTACACTCCAGCCTGGGCAACGAGCGAAACTCCATCTCAAAAAGAAAAAAAAAAATTAGCTGAGCGTGGTGGCACCTGCCTGTAATCCCAACTATTTGGCATGCTGAGGCAGGAGAATCTCTTGAACCTGGGAGGCGGAAGTTGGGTGAGCCGAGATCACGCCGTTGCACTTCAGCCTGGGCAACAGGGTGAAACTCCATCTCAAAAAAAAAAGGAAGAGTCCCGGGTGCGGTGGCTCACACCTGTAATCCCAGCACTTTGGGAGGCAGAAGTGGGTGGATCACTTAAGGTCGGGAGTTCGAGACCAGGCTGATCAACATGGTGAAACCCATCTCTGCCAAAAATACAAAATTAGGGCATGGTGGTGCATGCCTGTAATCCTAGCTACTTGGGAGGCTGAGGCACTAAAATCACTTGAACCCAGGAGGTGGAGGTTGCAATGAGCCAAGGTCGTGCCATTGCACTTCATCCTGAGCAACAAGAGCGAAACTCCATCTCAAGTAAATTAATTAAATTCTTCCTCTTTTCTGAGCATCGCTATAGGCTTTAATTATAGGTTTTAATGTATTGGTTGTCTTATTATTAGTTAGGGCGATGATTATTGTGAGTGCTCAAGTTGTTCCAAATATGTCTGGTGGGAGCCTAGAGGGTTTAAAAGGCTGAGAGAAAATAAAGGTATGTTAGCATGCCAATGGAAATGATGCAACAGATAAATTTAAAAATGATAATATAGGGGAAAGATGGGAGAATTCTTGAAATGATGTCCTTGAGAAGGTGAAAGGAAGTGGGCTCCAGGGCATAAATCGAGGCTTGGCTCTAAGAGGAGTTGGCGATAGGTGGGAAGACAGAGGCTATTGTAGCAATGCTCAGGGTGGAGCGGCATTTATCTTCAGACCACTTCAGTCTTCTCAGCTCATTAAGAAGAAAAGCCAGTAGAGGAGAGGAGGTGTAGGAGGTTTTAGGAATCCACTCCTGCCCACTTGATCTTATCCTTTTAGCAGGGTCCAACCCTGATTGATCTTTATTCCCCACGGTATCTAGCAGAGTGCTTTTACTCTACATTGTTGATCATGTGAAACTGAGTGAACACCTATATTTGTATAAAGCCGGTTTCTGAACATCAATCCACTAAGCAGCCTCACACATTTAATTGGCCAAGGTAAAAGAAAACACTCGGAGATTCTGGTTAGAGAGATGTGAATGGAGTGGGCTTTTCAGGGAGCTTCATTTTTACAAATTCCATAGGGGGTTCTGATGAGCATCCAGGTTTGGGAACTACTGATTAAAAGAAAGTTTGTTCAACTACTATATGTTGAGCACCAGCCATTTATAAGGTACTGTGAGTACAGCTGTCTTGATCCTAGAGTCAGGAGAATTGACTGGTTGTTGTTGTTTGTTTGAGACAGTCTCACTCTGTCACCCAGGCTGCAGTGCAGTGGCATGATCTTGGCTCACTGCAACCCCTTCCTCCCAGGTTCAAGTGATTCTCCTGCCTCAGCCTCCTGAGTAGCTGGGATTACAGGCATGCACTACCATGCCTGGCTAATAATTGACTGATTTTTTTTTTTGAGACGGAGTCTCACTCTGTCACCCAGGCTGGAGTGCAGTGGCAACCTCCACCTCCTGGGTTCAAATGATTCTTCTGCCTCAGCCTCCCAAGTAGCTGGGACTACAGGCATGAGCCACCACGTCCGGCTAATTTTTGTATTTTTAGTAGGGATGGGGTGTCACCATATTGGCCAGGCTGGTCTCGAACTCCTAGACCTCGTGATCCACCCACCTCGGCCTCCCAAAGTGCTGGGATTACAGGCGTGAGCCATCGCGCCCGGCCTAATTTTTATCTATTTCAGCTGAGACCTAGGGAAACCCTTGCAGAGTTATGCCATAAACACCATAGCTCCTTGAGCTATGTTGTATTTTGAATATTAGAATATTAAGTTTGGGCGTGGTGGCTCACACCTGTAATCCCAGCTCTTTGGGAGGCGAGACAGGCGAATCACGAGGTCAGGAGATCGAGACCATCCTGGCTAACACGGTGAAACCCCATCTCTTCTAAAAAAAATACAAAAAAAATTAGCCGGGTGTGGTGACCGGTGCCTGTAGTCCCAGCTACTAGGGAGGCTGAGGCAGGAGAATGGCGTGAACCCAGGAGGCGGAGCTTGCAGTGAGCCCAGATCACGCCACACGCCACTGCACTCCAGCCTGGGCAACAGAGTGAGACACCGTTTCCAAAAAAAAAGAAAAAAAAAGAATATTATAGAGTCAGTGCAACAGAATTATAAAAGATATGGAGGGCCGGGCGCAGTGGCTCACGCCTGTAATCCCAGCACTCTGGGAGGCGAAGGCAGGCGGACCACCTGAGGTCCGGAGTTTGAGACCAGCCTGACCAACATGGAAAAACCCCGTCTCTACTAAAAATACAAAATTAGCCAGGCGTGGTGGCGCATGCCTGTAATCCCAGCTACTCTGGAGGCTGAGGCAGGAGAATGGTTTGAACCCGGGAGGCGGAGGTTGCTGTGAGCTGAGATCGCACCATTGCACTCCAGCCTGGGCAACAAGAGCAAAACTCCATCTCAAAAAAAAAAAAAAAAAAAGGTATTTGAGTTCTTTCCTCAATCCATATACATCTAAAATAAAGTTATAGCATATAGGCAACTTTACATTCTAGTCTTCCTTGAAACAGTGTCATAAGTATTTTTCACTGTTAGCATGTGTTTGCTCATTGGTTTAGCAAACATTTGTTGCTGCTGTGAGCTAATCCTCCTGGGTCTGAGGATAAAAGGGTGAAAGACCATTCTGGTCCTCCTGGAGCTCACTAGTAGGAGAGACATAAGTTGACGGTGACAGCTGAGTATGATAGGGCAAGAAGAGAAGGGGATGAGGCTGGATGTGGTGGCTTATCCCTGTAATCCTAGCACTTTGGGAGGCCGAGGCAGATTACTTGAGGCCAGCAGTTCAAGACAGCCTGTGCAACACAGAGACCCCATGTCTATTAAAAAAAAAAAAAAAAGGGATGAGAGAACTCAAGAGTAGGTACTGCTCCTAGATGGGGCCAAGGGGCCTTCCCAGAAGTGATACCAAGCTAAGACTTGAAGGGAATGCCAGCCCAAAAAGGGGAAAGGAGAAGCTGTTCCATGTGAGGAAAAAACAGCACAGAAATGAGAAAGAACTTGGTAGATACAGGAGTGCAGAATTATTCAGCATGGCTGGGGGAGTGGTGAGAGGCAAGGCCAGGTCACAGATGACTTGTGTGTCATAGCAAGAAATTTGGTGTCAGGGAGAGAACATAAGAAGAAGCAAGCGGATTGATGCTGGGTGAGAATTAGGTTTGTTCTGGATGTGCTGAGTGCCTCAGACTTCATGGGACAGCTAAATGACAGAGTTTAGTAGGCATTTCATGTTCTGATGTTTGGAAGAGAAGAAAGTGCTAGAGGTAAGGACTTAGGACAGTGGCCTCTTGGTGAAACCCTGGGCATAGACCACCCAGAGACTGGGTAAAGTGAAAAAAAGGTCAGGACAGATCCCCCATGGAGTCAGGGGGTATGTAGAGAAGGGAAGAATCTGGCCAGACTGAGGAGGAAGGTTGAGGAAGATGAGAGAAGAAAGCAGAGAGAGAAATGTGTCCTTAGAACTTGAGGTAGAGGAATTTTAAGGAGTGGTTATTTCTCCTTGCTCCTGAGAAAGAAAGTTCGAGGTAAGGATGTGTTTGAGTCAGGAGGGGCTTGAATTAATTGGATCACTGCCAGTATTTTCAGTGGGATGGCTCAGTAGCAATTTTACAGTATATTGGAGCATAAAAGGGAAATAAGGAAGTAGAATTTATGGGCAACCATATACAAAATAAATTTATGAAAGGATGCAATCTTTAAAATAGGTGTAGACATTCATATGCTTCCTCCCTGCATGCCAGTGGATCTGGGTTTCAGCACTTGCTCTAGAAACCACTGATTAAGTCTGAAGTTTTTTGGGATGCAGATTCTTGGGCCCCAACCTAGAATTTCTGGTTGTGACACTTGAGAATTTTTATATTTGAGAATTCAACAGGTGATTGTTATTTTTCCTAAGGTGTGAAAACCACTGATCTAATGTTACTCAGTCATTTTCCTTTTCACCTCATAAAATATTCAAACTACAGAAAAGTTGGGAGATAGCACAATAAACACTCATATTCCCTTCACCTGTAGTCACTAACTTTTTTTGTTTTCATGTTTGTTTTTTTCTTTTCTTTTGAGACAAGGTGACACTCTGCCACTCAGGCTATAGTGCAGTAGCACAATAATGGCTCACTGCAGCCTCAAACTCCTGGGCACAAGTGATCCCCCCACCTCAGCCTCGCCAGTAGCTGGGATAACAGGTGCATGCCACCATGTCCAGCTAATTTTTTAATTTTTTTGTAGAGACGGAGTCTCCTATATTCCCCAGGCTGTTCTTGAACTCCTGAACTCAAGCAATCCAGCCACCTTGGCTTCCCAAAGTGCTGGGATTACAGGCATTGGCCAGATCTGGCCACCAATTGTTAACATTTTATCACTTTTTTTTCCTCTTTTTTTGAGACAGAGTCTTGCTCTGTCACCCAGGTTGGAGTGCAGTGGTGCCAGATCTCAGCTCACTGCAATCTCCGCCTCCCGGGTTCAAGTGGTTCTCCTGCCTCAGCCTCCTGAGTAGCTGGGGTTACAGGTGCACGTCACCACATCCAGCTAATTTTTGTATTTTTAGTAGAGACAGGTTTTCACCATGTTGGTCAGGCAGGTCTCAAACCCCTGAACTTGTGATCCGCCCACCTCAGCCTCCCAGAGTGCTGGGATTATCGGCGTGAGCCACCACACTCAGCCTTTCCCCTCTTTCTTTTGCCAAATTATTTGAAAGTAGGTGCAAATTTCATGTTGTTTTATCCCTAGATACTACAGCATGCTAAGAATAAGGCATTCTCCTGAACAGCCATAATGTCATTTTTTTTTTTTTTTGAGACAGAGTCTTGCTCTGTTTCCCAGGCTGGAGTGCAGTGGCGCGATCTCCACTCACTGCAAGCTCTGCCTCCCAGGTTCACACCATTCTCCTGCCTCAGCCTCCTGAGTAGCTGGGACTACAGGCGCCCGCCACCACGCCTGGCTAATTTTTTGTATTTTTAGTAGAGACGGGGTTTCACCGTGTTAGCCAGGATGGTCTCCATCTCCTGACCTTGTGATGCACCCACCTCGGCCTCCCAAAGTGCTGGGATTACAGGTGTGAGCCACCACGCCCTGCCCATAATGTCATTTTCAAGCTAAGAAAATTAACAGTTCTCCAACATGATCCAGTAATCAGCCCATGTTCAAGTTTCCCCATCAGATTTTTTTTTTTTTTTTTTTTTTGAGATGGAGTCTTGCTCTGTCACCCAGGCTGGAGTGCAGTGGCACGATCTCGTCTCACTGCAAGCTCCACCTCCCGGGTTCATGCCATTCTCCCACCTCAGCCTCCCGAATAGCCGGGACTACAGGTGCCCGCCACCATGCCTGGCTAATTTTTTGTATTTTTAGTAGAGACGGGGTTTCACCATGTTAGCCTGAATGGTCTCAATCTCCTGACTTCGTGATCGGCCTGCCTTGGCCTCCCAAAGTGCTGGGATTACAGGTGTGAGCCACCATGTCTGGCCCCCATTTGATATTTAAAACAAAAGTTTTTATCTTTTTTTCTTTCAATTTAAGACCCAGGAAGATTCACATTTTGTATTTGATATGTGTCTTCAGTGTGCCTTTTGTTTTATTTTTCATGACATCAACTTTTTTTGTTCAATGTTAAATTAAATCTAACATTGATTAAATTAGTGCTGTGATGATTACATTAGTAGGCACTTGATGAGGTTATCCCTTTTATTGCTGATGTCAATTTAATCACTTGTTCAAGGTGCTAACTATCAGATTAAGCACACTCATCCCTTGGTATTATGGGGCATTGGTTCCAAGAGCCCCAGAGGAAACCAAAATCCATGCATCCACAAGTCCCATAAAATCTTGTCATATTTGCATGTAATCTACTCACATCCTCCGATATACTTATTTATTATTTTTTTTTAAATAGAGACAAGTGTCTTACCATGTTGTTCAAGTTGGTCTCCAACTCCTAGGCTCAAGTGATCCTCCTGCCTGGGCCTACCAAAGTGCTGGGATTACAGCCTGGCCCAAACTAGGGTCCATATACCTTTTTTTTTGGTGTGTTTTTTTTTCCCCCCCTGAGGCAGTCTTGCTATGTCACCCATGCTGGAGTGCAGTTTCACAATCTCACTGCAGCATCAAGCTCCTCAACCTCCTGGGTTCAAGCTGTCCTCCCACCTCAGCCTCCCGAGTAGCTGGGACTGTAGGGTCACACCAGCACACCCAGCTAATTTTTGTATTTTTTGCAGAGATGGGGTTTTGCCATGTCGCCTAGGCTGGTCTCAAACTCGTGAGCTCAAGCCATCTGCCCACCTCAGCCTCCCAAAGTGCTGGGATTACTGGCCTGAGCCACCATGGTTGGCCATAGAGCTTTTTTTATCCCCTGACTTCCTGTCCATGTCATTATGTTTTCCTTTTTCACTCAGAACCATGATTTCCTGACTGCAATGGTCTGTGAACAATTTTCCCCTTACAATAAATATAGTACATACTCACCAGATAAAAATGTAAATACTGATGAGGAAAAATTGCAACTAACATTTTCGGGGCTCTTATGGGTTAGGGACTTTATACTAACTCATTGAAGACTGACAGTAGCCTGAGAGAAGGTAGGGTTTGGGTTATCCTCATTTTGCCGGTGAGGAAAATGAAGCTTGAAGTTAGACTAACTTAGAGTCTTAAGCTAATGAATGGCAGAGTTGGTTTTCAAACCAGAAATAACTTGTTTATAGTACCCTTCCAAAGCCTTTTCTATACACAAATATATATAAGAATGGGATCATATTGTGACCATCTTTCCATGTCAATAAATGGACTTCAACAGCATTCTTTTTAATCCAGTGTCCTTTTGTTTCCTCTTCTCCCGGCCTTGTCCCCAGGATCGACGAGAACGTGCTAGGAGCCCAGCTGGACGTTGAGGCCGCCCATTCAGAGATCCTCAAGTACTTCCAGTCAGTCACCTCCAACCGGTGGCTCATGGTCAAAATCTTCCTCATCCTCATTGTCTTCTTCATCATCTTTGTGGTCTTCCTTGCTTGAACCCTCTCTACTCTGAGGCACTCTGTTGGGGTTTGGGACCCTCCTGGGAAGGCAAGTGGCCAGTGCTGCCACTGAGCCTGTGCAGGGTACTTGGGAGAAAGGCCCTGTTTCCCTGGAACTGCTAAGAATGGCCACTGCCCCTGATCCCCCACCCCTTGCCTCTGGCCACCCTGTCCTCCCCCCACCACCCTCAGGCCTATGAAACACACAGGGTTCTAGATTTGAACTCTGCTGTGAAGTGACTGGAAGGGAGCAGAGGCCAGCTGGGGGCCAGTGGGGGAGGTTGTTTCCACTAGGAGATTTTTATAAACCCTCTCCAGCCTCTCCCAAAGGAAGCGTTGGCAGCAAAGGGAGATGATGCCCTTACCCACCTTCCTGTGAGTGAAGAGAGGAAGCAGCCCCAGGGACCAATTTTCCCAATTGACCTCTTTCTTCCTCTTTCACCATGTGAGGCAGGGAGCCCTGAGCCCTTCAGCTGCCTGCACAACCCCCGACATTGGCTGCTGGTGACTCAATCTGCCAAATGTGCTGCAGCCCATTTTCTCCCAATTACAGCAAGACTGTCAGCCTCACTAACCATGTCATCATTTCTGGGTGGGAGCGTCGAAGGGCCTAGGCAGCGAGTGGAGAGAGCCCACTGCCCAGTACCAGAACTGAAAGGGTTGGGCTAATGGCTCTGCCAGGTATCACTGCTGACACAGGCTATTTTGGGCTCTGACACACAGCTGCCTCTAGGCAGGGGAGAACCAAGTGTTGCAACACTTCATTAGCGTGGAAACTTCCTTTCACACAGGGGAGCAGGATCCCAGAGGGGGTCCCTGATTGGGGGCAACTTGCAGGACTATCTCAAGCAGTGTTTGGACCTGTTTCATCTGTATCCTCCAACTATTTGGCCGTAATTCTTCCTTGAGCTAAGCGAGGCAGAAGCTCTGCCTGCTTCCAGGATTGGAAGGTGAAGAATTTGTTCCCAACTCCAGTTGAGGCTTTTGATTCCCTCCAAGCACTTCACCAAATCAAAGCCAGTCACAGAGAATGGAGGAGACACCTGCCCAGAATACCCACCGTCCAGGGAGATTAGTGTGCTTTGTTCTTCCTGACCGAGACTCACAACCACATTCTGAGGTCACTCGAGTGCCCCTGTCTCATACATTCCAAAGGAAGTTGAAGCTATAGAGACAACAGTCAGGGGCTGGTGGTGGTGCTTTTGGGGGTCTAGGAGAGCCCAAGGCCCTGATATTTTAAAATGTCCTCCTCGGCATCTCCAGCAAGTTGCCACTGCTGGTGAGCTTCACTGTCTGCCCCGTTGACACGATGGGTTTCTAGTAGGGGACGCCATTGATGGAAGGGCTGTGAAGACAATGCTCGCCAAACCCCTGACAGATGTCGTCTCGTTTGACTCAGCAACTCAGGGCGGGGCGGGGGGGCGGAAATTCATAAAACAGAAATTCATTTATTTCACAAATATATGTTGAGTTTTTACTATGTGCCAGGCATAGTACCTGCCGAGTCAAGTCCTCGAGGAAAAAAAGTCATTAATTAGTCAACGTTCGAGCTCACATTCTAATTCTCAACTTCGTGATTTGTTAATCCATCTTATAGGCGAAGAAAGCGAGGCATAGACAAGGAGCCGAGCTGAAACACTGGCTAGATTCCGGTAGGGGTCTGAGCCATTACTCCCACCTGGAGGGCGGTCTCCATTCCTCTGAAGCCCTTTGTGCGGCCCCCTTCCTCACTGAGTTCTGGGCTGCGGCGGCAGCACTCTGCTCTAGCACTAACTCTGAAGCTGCCAGGGCAGCGTCAGCGGACAGATGAAAAGGTGCGGGGACATGCTGGTTGCCAGCCGGGGTTCCGCAAGCTCAGGCCTTGGGCGGGGCGTGGAGGTCAGGCCCCGCCCCTCGAACGACGGCCTTAAGTGTGCGCACGCGCAGGGGGCCGCGCTTTCTCCGGGCGGCGGCACCGCCCACAGCCTGGGACGTCAGCGGCGCGCGACGTGCTTTGCTCTATAAATGCGGTGGCGCCCGGCGTAGGGACACTTCGGTCCTGGGCGCTTGGGAGTTGGGTCGTTTGCCGGCGTAGCGGCCAGCGCCTGAGCCCGCCCTTGCTCTTCGCTGTGGCATGGCGGACGAGGGGAAGTCGTACAGCGGTAAGTGCTGGTCTTCGGGTCGGGAACCGGTTATCTGGGGCGCGGGTGGGCGGCGCCGGCCTAGGCCTCAGCCCCCGGGGCGTGAGGCCGCTAGGGGCCCGGCGTCCGCGGGGAGCGGCGCGCGGGGGGCCGGGCACTCGAGGTGGACACCCGAGTTGTTGACTCCTGGATTCCTGCTGGCATCCTGGTGTTGGGGGACCTGCGGCTCGGAGCGGGTGGCTCGGGGGTAGGGTGACGGGATTCCTTTGAACTTTGTGGGTGGTTGATGCCTGTCAGTTCGGTTTGGCGGCCTGACTCTTCCTTTAATGTGAGTTAGTGCCCTGCTCGTGGGCTGCCCTGATGCCCTATTTTTTACTGCGTCCAGTTGGTCTTGAACTCTCGGGCCTGGGCTTTGGCTGAATATTCGAGACTTACACATCAACTGGATATTCTAGTCTGAACACTACACTGGCTGTTAGTTCTTTGTAGTAAGTTAGGAGTGCGTGGTGGAGGTTGAAACCGTGAATTTAAAACTCTCGTTTTCCACCCCCTTAATGTGGAATAACAACAGTATTTCTTAAGAGTGTGTGTGGGGAGGGGAAATGAGATCATTCCTATCAAGTGCCTGAAGCATAGTGGCCGGCACTGGAGAAAGTTCTCAGTGAATGTTAGCTGCGCCTTCTATGTTCTTTTTTCCTAGGGTCATTTGTTGAGATTCATTGTTTACAGAGTGCTCGGTATTAGGCAGACCTCTTTTGGGAGTTAGGGACCTTTTTTAAGACGCCAGTCCTACACAGCATGAATCAGAAGGTCATCTTCCTGGAGAGCATTCCAGGGTCCTGGTTAAGCACCCTAGCCTGGCACTGCCACTAGAGCCTGAGTCTAGAATTTGTCTCCTGAGTTAAAGGACATTTGTGGCCATGGAAACGAAGAGCTCCTCACAAAACTTCAAAGTGGCAGTTTGAGAACAAGGTCAATTTTTAGAGGATCCTTAAACTGGTCATATTTGTAACTGGCGTCTGCACTGTATAGACAAAGTACTGAGTGGCAGATTTCAGGTGGCTTTCAGAGGTCTGATTTGTGTTCAGTTACACTTTTGGGTCTCACATTTCTACATCCTGCTTCTAATTCCAGTTTCTACTTCATTTTTCAAAAGCCCTACACAGTTTTCCAGTAACTTTTCCCTGATGCTGCCCTCCCACAGAGAGGGTTCTTTACTGTGGATAGGCAGCGGAGTTTGCATGGAGATGGCCTCTGTCGTTAGTATGTATCTCTTCCAATAGTTCAGAGTACTAGAAGCTATGATTGCCACACCAAACCGGACCAGTTACTTACTTCTAATTTGTGTTCCTGTTTCTAACTCTAGAACACGATGATGAACGCGTTAATTTCCCTCAAAGAAAGAAGAAAGGCCGGGGTCCCTTCCGGTGGAAATATGGTGAAGGAAACCGTAGGTCTGGAAGAGGCGGTTCTGGTATTCGGTCTTCCCGCCTTGAGGAAGATGATGGAGATGTGGCAATGAGTGATGCCCAGGATGGTCCCCGAGTACGATAGTGAGTGACCAGTTGGTCTGGTTTGAATTTAGTGGCTCATGAGATTATATGGCCCTTTTACTGTCCATGTCATTTCCCTTCCCACCTGTTAGAGTGAGAAATGCCAGGACTAGCTTAATGATTAAACAATCTTAGTTGTAGTCCCACTAACAGTGCAGGAAGGTCTTTGAGAAGACTTTCCTAGCATTTGTGGTCATTTTATTCTCTGCTTACCCACAGCAACCCCTATACCACCCGACCTAACCGTCGGGGTGATACTTGGCATGATCGAGATCGCATTCATGTTACTGTGCGGAGAGACAGAGCTCCTCCAGAGAGAGGAGGGGCTGGCACCAGCCAGGATGGGACCTCAAAGAACTGGTTCAAGATTACAGTGAGTACTTTGAGAAAGTAGATGGTACAGTAGAGATAGGAGGCCACGCTGAGAGTGGAGATGTTTCATTTTATTCCACAAAAATTATTCTTTTTTTTTTTTTTTTTTTTTTTAAATGGAGTCTTGCTCTGTCACCCAGGCTGGAGTACAGTGGCGTGATCTTGGCTCACTGCAGCCTCCGCCTCCCGGGTTCAAGCTATTCTTCTGCCTCAGTCTCCCGAGTAGCTGGGACTACAGACATCCACCACCACGCCCGGCTAATTTTTGTATTTTTAGTAGAGACGGGGTTTCACTGTATTGGCCAGGCTGGTCTCGAACTCCTGACCTCATGATCTGCCCGCCTTGGCCCCCCAAAGTGCTGGGATTATAGGCATGAGCCACCGCACCCAGCCCAAAAATTATTCTTGTCATCTGATTACTCCACAGTCAAGTATCTATCTTTTCTCCTAGGAATCAGTATCTTCCAACACCTTAGAGCAGGTTCAGAGAAGGGGTGGAAGAGAAATATGAAAATTTTGGTTGGGGGAGGGAGTAATTCCTCTGGATGTCTTCATTTGGCTCAGGCTGAGTGTGGGGCTTGGAGTCCCTGGAGTGCCCTGGAGTTCTCTGAGGGGCAGGCAAGGTGTAAATAATATCTTGGAACTTTTAGAATAAATAAAATTGATTTTTTTTTTTGAGGGATTATAAGTGTAAATGGGCTGGGTACAGTGGCTCATGCCTGTAATCCCAGCACTTTGAGAGGCCGAGGTGGAGGATCACTTGAGGCTGGGAGTTCAAGACCAGTCTGGGAAATACAGCAAGACCCCTTCTCTACAGAAAATTTTAAAATTAGCCGGGCATGGTAGTACATGCCTGTAGTCCTAGCTACTCCAGAAAGCTGAGACAGGAGGATCGCTTGAGCCTAGGAAATGAAGGCTGCAGTGAGCTATGATCGCACCACTGCACTCCAGCCTGAGTGACAGAGTGAGGCCCTGTTACTAAGAAAAAATAGTAAGTGTACGTAGACAGAAAGGAGTTAAAGAATCTATGTGTATCTCAAGTAGAAAACCTACTACTGGTCCTTTCTTTAGATAGTCTTTAAAAGTTTGGTAGAAGGTATAAAAGGCATTGTATTGGGTCTGCTATTCAGCCTTACTTATCATTCCCTTTTTTTCTCTTTCTCTCATTTCTAGATTCCTTATGGCAGAAAGTATGACAAGGCATGGCTCCTGAGCATGATTCAGAGCAAGTGCAGTGTGCCCTTCACCCCTATTGAGGTAAGACAAGGGGTGGCTTGTCTGGCCAGGCACCAGGGATGGTGAAGGGGCAAGCTGGACTCCCAGCGTAATGCCCCTCCCCAAGGGCTCTGGACTCCCAGTGTAATGCTCCTGTTTCCTCTTGTAGTTTCACTATGAGAATACACGGGCCCAGTTCTTCGTTGAAGACGCCAGTACTGCCTCTGCATTGAAGGCTGTCAACTATAAGATTTTGGATCGGGAGAACCGAAGGGTGTGTTTAAAGGGCCTGGCTTGGCTGGAGGTGGAGGTTGGTGCTCAGAGCAGGGACTGGGTCTTGTTCTTGCGGCTTAGGCTTCCCTAGAGTTTTCTGTGCCCTCTGTGTCTTCCCTCCAGATATCTATCATCATCAACTCTTCTGCTCCACCCCACACTATACTGAATGAACTGAAGCCAGAACAAGTAGAACAGCTAAAGGTGAGGCAGGCTCAAATTAGATGTTTCCAACCCAGTCTTACCACTTCTCACACCCCCACCCCCCACACACAAACCCAGTGACCACTAAACCCTTCTTTTTCCTCTGTAGCTGATCATGAGCAAACGATACGATGGCTCCCAACAAGCCCTTGACCTCAAAGGCCTCCGTTCAGACCCAGGTATGGTTGACAGCAGTAGTTCTCAGATAGGTGGTGATAAGGTGGGATCTGTCAGGGAGGGAAAGTTTGAGGATGTTTTACTGCTAGTGCTGGCATGGGCAAACCCTCTCAGTCTTCCCTTTCCTTCCCTTCTGCTTCCTGAAGATTTGGTGGCCCAGAACATTGACGTTGTCCTGAATCGCAGAAGCTGTATGGCAGCTACCCTGAGGATCATTGAAGAGAACATCCCTGAGGTAAGGCCTTTGGCCCAGTATGAGGCATGAGGAAGCAGGGTGCGTTAGATAGGAAGTGGCTGGAGGGCAGATTCGTCTCTGATCCACTTGCTGGTGGTGCTTCCTCTAAACTCTTCTCTCCTCACAGCTATTGTCCTTGAACTTGAGCAACAACAGGCTATACAGGCTGGATGACATGTCTAGCATTGTTCAGAAGGCACCCAACCTGAAGATCCTAAACCTTTCTGGAAATGAAGTGAGAATTGATAGCTCGGCTATATTTTTGAAGGGGTGGGTAGAGGGTGTAGAGAGTTTGTCCAGTGATGGCAAGAGGCAAGAGAGAGAACTCAGGCCAGATGTGCTGGTTTGCAACTGTAATCCTAACACTTTGGGAGGCCAAGGCAGGAGGATCACTTAAGGCTAGGAGTTTGCACGCCTCTAGTACAAGCTGCTCCAGGGGGCTGAGGTGGGAGGATTGCTTGAGCTCAGGAGTTCAAGGCTGCAGTGAGTTATGATTGTGCCGTTGCATTCTAGCCTGAGCAACCTGTCTCAAAAAATTTTTTTTAATTTAAAAAATAAATTAGTCGAGCATGATGTCACATGCCTGTAGTCCTAGCTACCCAGGAGTCTGAGGTGGGAGGATCTCTTGAGTCCAGGAGTTTGAGGCTGCAGTGAACTATGATCATGCCACGGCACTGAACTTGGGTGACAGAGTGAGACCCTATCCCCAAAAAAAAAAAAAAATTTTGAAAGATTAGAAAAGATCTCAGAGCTAAGTGTAGGGACTGGGGGTATGGGGAGCCAGCTGGCTGTCTTCACCAGGGTCTCCTCCCTTTGTTCCTTCCACCCTTTGCAGTTGAAGTCTGAGCGGGAATTGGACAAGATAAAGGGGCTGAAGCTAGAAGAGCTCTGGCTCGATGGAAACTCCCTGTGTGACACCTTCCGAGACCAGTCCACCTACATCAGGTCAGTTGTAGCCTGTGTCTCCCCTCCTGGGGACCTTCACCCCCTGGGAGGCTGAGCTAATGCATCCTGACCAGGGCCCGTCTGCGGAGATGTGCAGCCCTGAGCTGGAACCACCTGTCCTTTGAGAGGATCGCGTGCTCCCCACTTTGGTCTGTCTGTGTCTTCCAGCTTTGTCCTGAGATGTTCTCTCTTCTCTTCTGACCTGACTATCTGTTTGCTGGGTCTGTGGCCTTTCTCTTTCTTCCTGAACACAACCTTTTCTAGAATCTCCCTACCCTGTTGTTCCAGGAAAGGCATCTCCCCTTTCTACTCTAACCAGAGGGTATCTTGTACATACCCTATAGATGGGGTTGTCTTGTGCCAAGAGCCTGGTGTCCATGGGTTGAGGAAGCCCTCCCTACCCGGGACTTCCTACTGAGATGGGCCTTCCCTCCTTTGTACTGTGATGGTCCCTCTTGCCCTTGCACCAAGAGGGACCCTTTTCTCAGGATCCACTTGCCCAGGGCTGTTGCTGTCCATGCTGAGGTTGAGGCCTCCTAGGGGCTGGTGGCATGCAATCTGTCTCTCTTGCCCAGTGCTATGAGCTGGGCTCTCCCTGAAGAAGAAACCTGGGTTCCCCAAGATGTGACCAGAGCTGGGGCCCCGCCAGCAGGCGAGGGAATCCCAAGGCAGGTGCTGGGCGTGGAGGCCACGGGGGCATAGGCTAACAAGGAGACAGAGAACTGACCCCCTCGGGGGCGCTGCCTCTCCCTCACTCACACACTGCACGTCACCCTGTTTGGCCCCGGTGGATGGCTGGTTAGCCAGAGACGGGTAAGATTCCTCAGGGAAGGAACAACCTAAGACAGGCACAGTCGCAGAGGGGCCATCAGGAGAGAACTTGGGGGCAACAGAGGTGGGGCATGGACCCTCACCCCCACAATCCTACAGGGGCCTGAACCCTCACACCTTCTGAGGGAGGTCTCCTGCCCCCATGGCTGCTTTGCTTCCCACGCCCAGTTCAGATCGGGACCCAGGTAGCAGACAGAGACCTGGCCAACAGCAAGTGCCCACTCACCATAGCAAGGATTTGTTTCTCATTTCTACCTTGGACCACAGGGATGGAGCAGCTGAAAGAAAGGGCTGTGTCAGGGTGTCTTTCTCCCTTTTCTCCCTCATTTTTCTAGATGCTTTTTTGCCTTGTAGTTCTTTCTCTTTTTCTTTGCTTTCTCTTTCCTTTTTCTGTGTGTCTCCTATACCTCCCCATCTCTCCCTTGCCCCTGCCCCATCTTGCCTTTTTCTCTTTTTCCTCCTTTTCCTTTCCTTTCTTATTCCTTTGCCTCTCCTCTTCCTGAGCCCCACCTGCTCATCTCCCTGCCCCAACATCCTGTGCCATCCCTGTGGTGTGTTTGGGTCTTGGCCAAGGCCAGACCTGGCAGAACTGATGGATACCTGGTGAGGCAGCGGAGCCCCTGGGCTCCCACCCCATTCCCTCCTCCCGGGGCTGCACAGGTGAGTAGGTGGAAGGTAAGGGGGGCAGGGAGGGGACAGAGGTCCTGGGCTTAAAGCCTGGGCTTGGAGTACTGCTCCTTGACACTCAGGGTCAGGCAGAGAGAAAAGAGACAGCCTTCAAGGCAGTCCATGTCTGGGTGCCCCGGGTCAGGTGGGGAGTGGGGGCCATTTTTCCCTGAGCACAGGCTGGGAGGGAGTGGAGGGATGAGCAGGATGGGATGGGCTGTCGCTCGGGTTTGGTATATTTGCTTCTAGAGCAGCCCAGGAGGCACGGTGGCTCTGAAGCATCACTCACTTCTGTCCCGTTCTTGACAGCGCCATTCGCGAACGATTTCCCAAGTTACTACGCCTGGTAAGTCCATAATTTTTTCATTCTAACAAGCACAGCATCTCTCACTCACAAGGATTCCTGGATAGGTTTCTTTTTCTTTTTTTTTTTTTTTTTTATTTGAGACGGAGTTTCACTCTTGACGCCCAGGCTGGAGTGCAACAGCATGATTTCAGCTCACCACAACCTCTGCCTCCCAGGTTCAAGCGATTCTCCTGCCTCAGCCTCCTGAGCCCAAGTAGCTGGGATTGCAGGCATGTGCTACCACACCTGGCTAATTTTTGTATTTTTAGTAGAGACAGGGTTTCACCATGTTGGCCAGGCTGGCCTCGAATTCCTGACCTCAGGTGATCCACCCACCTCGGCCTCCCAAAGTGCTGGGATTACAGACGTGAGCCACTCGCACCAGGCCCTTTTTTTTTTTTGGATGGAGTCTTGCTCTGTTACCCAGAGTGCAGTGGTGCAATCTTGACTCACTGCGACGTCTGCCTCCTGGGTTCAAGTGATTCTCCTGCCTCAGCCTCCCGAGTAGCTGGGATTACAGGCATGTGCCACAATGCCCGGCTAATTTCTTTGTGTATTTTTAGTAGAGATGGGGGTTTCATCTTGTTGGCCAGGATGGTCTTGAACTCCTGACCTCAACTAATCCATCCACCTTGGCCTCCCAGTGTGCTGGGATTACAGGTGTGAGCCACTGCGCCCAGCCTGGATTCCTGGATACTTTTTATGATGCTTTTACACTTGACTTCTGACACTTCTCTCTTAGTTCTTCAGTCTACTTATGCATCCAGCCTTTTTCTCTCTGGTTTAAACTGTCAACTTTCTTTTTCGTTTGTTTTGTTTTTTGAGACAGGGTCTGGCTCTGTCATCCAGGCTGGAGTGCAGTGGCACAATCGTAGCTTACTGCAACCTTCGCCTGCCAGGCTCAAGTGATCCTCCCACTTCAGCCTCCCAAGTAGCTAGGACTGCAGGCACGCACCACCACGCCCAGCTAATTTTTGTATTTTTTTTGGTAGAGATGGGTTTTGCCACGTTGTCCAGCCAGGCTGGTCTCAAACTCCTGAGCTCAAGCCATCTGCCTGCCTCGGCCTCCCAAAGTTCTGGGATCACAGGTGTGAGCCACTGTGCCCAGTCTACACTGTCAACTTTTACTTCCTTTCCACAGGATGGCCATGAGCTACCCCCACCAATTGCCTTTGATGTTGAAGCCCCCACGACGTTACCGCCCTGCAAGGTAGGAAGCACGGACAGAGTAAGAACTTGTGTGTGGAGAGAATACTGCTTCCATGTTCCTAATACCTGTTTGATTTCAGGGAAGCTATTTTGGAACAGAAAACTTGAAGAGTCTGGTCTTGCACTTCCTGCAACAGTAAGTATCCCAGGGTCCCCCCTCCCCACCCTGAGGTTGAGGGGGAATGGTGGGCAGACCCAGGCACACATCAATCTTTTGGTTTTGTTTTGTTTTGTTTGTTTTTTTGGACAGTGTCTCACTCTGTCACCCAGGCTTGAGTGCAATGGTGTGATCTTGGCTCACTGCAACCTCTGCCTCCCAGGGTTCAAGTGATTCTCCTGCCTCAGCCTCCCCAGTAGCTGGGACTACAGGTGTGTGCCACAGCACCTGGCTAATTTTTGTATTTTTCGTACAGATGGGGTTTCACTATGTTGGCCAGGCTGGTCTCCAACTCCTGACCTCATGATCCACCTGCCTCTTCCTCCCAAAGTGTTGGGATTAGAGGCGTGAGCCACTGCACCCAGCCATTTTTTTTTGTATTTTTAGTAGAGACAGGGTTTCGCCATGTTGCCCAGGCTGGTCTTGAACTCCTGGGCTCAAGCTATTCACCCACCTCAGCCTCCCAAAGTGCTGGGATTACAGGCATGAGCTTCCATGCCCGGCCACAACTCACTCTTGGGAGCTACTGGGTCCTTGTATGGCTTTAGACCACAGAGCCCATATTTTCTCTTTTGTTTTTCCCATAGGTACTATGCAATTTACGACTCTGGAGACCGGCAAGGGCTCCTGGATGCCTACCATGATGGGGCCTGCTGTTCCCTGAGCATTCCTTTCATTCCTCAGAACCCTGCCCGGTTAGTATCACATCCCAGAATCTGCCCGGGACCACTGGGTTTCCCAGCAGATACAGGGCAGCACCTGCTGGCAGCACTGCTCTTAAACACCACGTCCATTCCTTTTATTCCCCCAGAAGCAGCTTAGCCGAGTATTTCAAGGATAGCAGAAATGTGAAGAAGCTTAAAGACCCTAGTAAGTGTGTGATACGAACAAAATATGGGAAAAGGGCATGGGAAGGAATCAGTCATAGAACTCAGGAGTGTGTGGCAGCACCACTGAGCTTTCTCCTCTACCCACAGCCTTGCGGTTCCGGCTGCTGAAGCACACGCGTCTCAACGTTGTTGCCTTCCTCAATGAGTTGCCCAAAACCCAGCACGACATCAATTCCTTCGTGGTAGACATAAGCGCCCAGACAGTAAGCTCCTGCTTGCGCCTGACAGAAGCCTAGAATTGGGGTGGGGGTGGCATTTAATAGGCAAGAGCGGGTACTCAGGCTCTGAGAAGTGTACATTGTACCTGATGCTGCTTCTCTTTCAGAGCACATTGCTGTGTTTTTCTGTCAATGGAGTCTTCAAGGAAGGTAAGAATCTTTAGAGTCCTGAGTTTGTAGCGTGGTCCCACCCCCAGCTGGAATTTCCTCAGCACTCTTAGCTTCCCAGCTACTTTCTCTCCCATTTTCTTTTTGAGCTCCTTCTCCCATTCTGCCCCCAAGCCGTCTTGGCTTGGCCTACCTCTCCACCTGTCATGTCTGGATGTGGGAAAAGCCTGGGGATTAGGAGGACTTTGGAGTCAGGCAGTTCTTAGTTTCCATCCTAGTTTTGGTTGTGCAGGGCTGTGGACAAGTAACATTACCTCTAAGACAGATTCTTTATTTGTAAGATGGGGTTAGTAATAGCCGTCTCATAGTGGTGCTGTAGGAAGTAAACTGAAGTGACTTACAAAGTGCTTGGCCTGGGGCCTGGCATACAGATGTTATCAGTGGATTAGTAGTTATTACTTTTTTTTGAGACGGAGTCACACTCTGTCACCAGGCTGGAGTGCAGTGGCGCAATCTTGGCTCACTGCAACCTCCGTCTCCTGGGTTCAAGTGGTTCTCCTGCTTCAGCCTCCCAAGTAGCTGGGACTACAGGTGTGCACCACCACACCCAGCTAATTTTTGTATTTTTAGTAGAGAAGGGGTTTCGCCATGTTGGACAGGATGGTCTCGATCTCTTGACCTCGTGATCTGCCCACCTCAGCCTCCCAAAGTGCTGGGATTATACACATGAGACACTGTGCCCGGCCGTAGTTATTATTATTGTCCTTTCTGACCTGACCCTTCACCCCACTTCTGCTTCCCTTATACCCTTAATCATTCCTCTCTGACCTGCTAGGATTCTTTGTATCAAAGAAGACCATGATTCAAGAAGCTGTTTGTAAACATAAAGCACTAGTGACCCTAAGGTGTCGTTGCTGTTCTTATTGCAGTGGATGGAAAGTCCCGGGATTCTTTGCGAGCCTTCACCCGGACGTTCATTGCTGTTCCTGCTAGCAATTCAGGGTAAGTATTCTGCTTTTCGCATTGGATACCAGTCCTAATCCATGGCCAACAGTGTGGTAATTGGAGGGTAGAGTCAGTCTTTGGGGTGATTTCAGAAAGGCAACAGGAAATCAGAGAAAGCTCACATAGTAGTTAAGAGCCAGTTAATAGCTTGGCTCTGGAATTGTACCGTCTGGGTTTTCATCCTGGCTCCACCACTTCTAGCAAGTAGGCTGCTGCCTCATCTGAAAATTCATATAACAATATTCATTTCCTAAGTTTGTTGTGAGGATGAATTTAAAAAAAGAGCTAAAGTCCATGGGTTGGGAGAACTCTAGTGTGTTTAGTAGATAATCCTTCCAAACATTGATTCCATGGGAGGGGATAAATGATAAAAGGTAACAATAGCTAAGAGTGGGAAGGGGACCTTGTGGATATTGAAAGAATCAGAGAATAGGAATGATGTTGTGAGGATGATGTTATCTCTGTCTAGCTTTTTAAGTGCTCTTTGTCCTCAAGGCTATGTATTGTAAACGACGAGCTATTTGTGCGGAATGCCAGTTCTGAAGAGATCCAAAGAGCCTTTGCTATGCCTGCACCCACGCCTTCCTCCAGCCCGGTGCCCACCCTCTCTCCAGAGCAGCAGGAAATGTTGCAAGCATTCTCTACCCAGTCTGGCATGAACCTCGAGTGGTCCCAGAAGTGAGTGCGGGGCATGTGTAGGATGGGGGTGAACTGAAGTAGGACTAGTAGTAAATAATGAGGGCTCCTGACAGTTTTTTTTTTTTTTTTTGGAGACAAGTTCTTGCGCTGTCATCCAGGCTGGAGTATAGTGGTGATCATAACTCACTGTAGCCTCTAACTCCTGGGCACAAGCTGTCCTCCCACCTCAGCCTCCAGAATAGCTGGGCCTATAGGCATGTGCCACCTTATTTATTTATTTTTTTTTTGGAGGTGAAATCTTGCTGTGTTGCCCAGGCTGGAGTGCAGTGGTGCGATCTTGGCTCATTGTAACCTCTGCCTCCCGGGTTCAAGCAATTCTCCAATCAGCCTCCCGAGTAGCTGGGATTACAGGCACACGCCAACATGCCTGGCTAATTTCTTTTTAGTAGAGATGGGGTTTCACCATGTTGGCCAGGCTGGTCTCGAACTCCTGACCTTGTGATCTGCCTACCTCGGCCTCCCAAAGTGCTGGGATTACAGGCGTGAGGCACTGCACCCAGCCAAATTTTTATTTGCTTGTTTGTTTTAAGACAGGGTCTCACTCTGATGCCCAGGCTGGAGTACAGTGGTGTGATCACAGTTCACTGCAGCCTCAACTGCTAGGGCTCAGGTGATTCTCCCACCTCAGCCACCTGAGTAGCTGCGACTACAGGCATAGGCCACAGCACCTGGCTAATTTTTTTGTATTTCTTTGCAGAGATGGGGTTTCACCATGTTGCCCACCTAGGCCTCCCAAAGTGCTGCGGTTATAGGTGTGAGTTACTGTGCCTGGGCTCCTGAAATTTTAAAAGGCAAAACTTTTGGCTGCTTAAAAAAACCTAATAGTTGGCTGGGAGAGGTGGCTAACACCTGTAATCCCAGCACTTTGGGAGGCTGAGGCGGCCAGATCACGAGGTCAAGAGATCAAGACCATCCTGGACAACATGGTGAAATCTCGTCTCTACTAAAAATACAAAAATTAGCGGGGCTTGGCATTCCACGCCTGTAGTCCCAACTACTCGGGAGGCTGAGGCAGGAGAATTGCTTGAACCTGGAAGGCGGAGGTTGCAGTGAGCCGAGATCACGCCACTGCACTCCAGCCTGGTGACAGAGCAAGACTCGGTCTCAAAAGCAAACAGAAAAACACAAACCTGATAGTCTATAAAAAATTTGCCTGTGCATAAATTAGTATAAAAAACTTTAAAGGTAAAATGGAAGTTCCTTTTCATATACTGTTCTGCAACTTACTTTCTTTACTTACACCATGAACATCTTTCCCTACCACTGTAAAAACTATCTTGGGCTTCTTGACAGCTATTTAATATTCCTTATCTTTGAGAAGCCATTGGTAGAACATCTGGACTTTTACTAATTTCTCATTTGTATAAATAGTGCAAGGATGTATAAGAATGTACATATTTGTTGGCAAACTTGCGTGCTTTTATGGAGTGGACTTTCAGCTGGCATTTACGGGTCAGAGTTCTTACAGAGCTGCCTGTTCTTCCACTCCAGGTGCCTTCAAGACAACAACTGGGACTACACCAGATCTGCCCAGGCCTTCACTCATCTCAAGGTAAGGTCTGGAAATACAGTGGCAAAAAGACTAGGATCTCTGGTCCTCCAGGAGGTCAGGTTAGCTGAGTGGGGTTGCTGAGTGGTGAGGGTAGGCCTACCTCTACTGACCTTCATTTTTCTCCAGGCCAAGGGCGAGATCCCAGAAGTGGCATTCATGAAGTGATCGTAGTCATGCCTCAGAAGCAGTCCCCCTGTAAATAGTCCTTGGATATTACCGTCTGGTTGTCGTCTGTCATCTCCTGTCTGGCCCGAGGCCGCCCCGTGACTGTGACCGAGGGAGGGAGGGCTGCCTGATCCCTCTCCTCGCCTGCCTTCTGGAAGACTTCAGAAGATTGAGCCTCACTGGTGCCAGGAAGCCAAAGCTTACTTTGTAGAACTGACACTAAACTACCCGAAGGACTTAGGTGCTTTGTGTACTTAACCCCAGGACCTCCTTACTTTTTAATATAAAGAGTGATGTTGTATTTCGTGTTCTGCGTGCTGGATTGGTTGTCTCCTCCCAGCCCTGAGCGAGGGGGGGCGGGCCCTCTAGCGGGGGCGCCCAGAGAGGGCGGAAGGCGGCTCTGCGGCAGGAAGCCCCACCCCGGAAGTCGGCTGGCCATGGCGGCGCCTTGGAGGCGATGGGCCACGGGGCTGCTAGCCGTGCTGCGGCCCCTGCTCACCTGCCGGCCCCTGCTCACCTGCCGGCCCCTGCAAGGCGCGACGCTGCAACGGGACGTGCTGCTCTTTGAGCATGATCGGGGCCGCTTCTTCACCATCCTCGGGCTGTTCTGCGCGGGCCAGGGCGTCTTCTGGGCCTCCATGGCTGTGGCAGCCGTGTCCCGGCCCCCGGTTCCGGTGCAGCCTCTGGATGCGGAGGTCCCAAATCGTGGCCCTTTCGACCTGCGCTCCGCGCTCTGGCGCTACGGTCTGGCCGTCGGCTGCGGCGCCATCGGTAAGACGTGGGCTGGCTTCCCACTATGACAACGTGGGGTGGCGGGACACGACCTTCCCTATACAGGCAGGGAGAGTCAGGGACTCCCTATCCGAGAGTGGCGGGCGGGCTTTACCCCACAGAAATGTGAAACACTGGCCGGGCGCGGTGGCTCAAATGCTGGGAGGCCGGAGGCGGGCGGATCACTAGGTCAGGACATCCAGACCATCCTGGCTAACACCGTCAAACCCTGTCTCTACTAAAAAAACAAAAAATCAGCTGGGCGTGGTGGCAAGCGCCTGTAGTCCCAGCTACTCGGGAGGCTGAGGCAGGAGAATCAATTGAACCTGGGAGGCGGAGGTTGCAGTGAGCCGAGATGACGCCACTGCACTCCAGCCTAAGCGACCAAACGAGACTCCCGTCTCAAAAAAAAAAAAAAAAAAAGTGCGAAACAGTGATGTCTCCGAGCGCCGTGCCCTGTCATAGCCTAGGCTGAGGGCTGCCCTTCACTCTGTGACCTTGAGCAAGGTCCTTAAAGCTCTTCATCTTCCCATTAAAATGGAAACGGACATCTATTAAGGTTGTTGGGAGGAATAACAAGATTATTGGGTATAAAAGGAGCTCAGTACTGCACTCCAGCCTGGCCGGCAGAGACTCAGTCTCAAAAAAAAAAGTGCTCAGTAAATACTACTTTCATCCCACAAATTTCTTATTCAGAGGGCACTGGAAAGGTCGGTACTTAGATGCCCAGTGAAAACCCCTCACCCCAATCTCTGCCATTCCTGCAGGAGCCCTTGTACTCGGTGCTGGTCTTCTCTTCTCTCTCCGGTCTGTGCGCTCAGTGGTGCTTCGAGCTGGAGGGCAGCAGGTGACCCTCACCACTCATGCCCCCTTTGGCTTGGGGGCCCATTTCACAGTTCCTTTGAAGCAGGTATCTTGCATGGCCCACCGGGGTGAAGTCCCTGCCATGCTACCTCTGAAAGTCAAAGGCCGACGCTTCTATTTCCTCTTGGACAAAACTGGACACTTCCCTAACACAAAACTCTTTGACAATACCGTGGGTGCCTACCGGAGCTTGTGAAGAAATGACCTCAAGTCACTCACCTCTCCAAGAGGAGGATAAAAACTGAACCTTGGGGAGCCAGGTGTGTTGGTTCACACCTGTTGTAATCCCAGCACTTTGGGAGGGTGAGGCAGGAGCACTGCTCGAGCCCAGGCTGGGCAACATAGCGAGACCTTGTCTCTATTTACAAAAAAAAAAAAAAAAAAACAAAACACCAATCTTAGAATGGAGTAACAACCAGGGTCACACAAGGAGGTCAAGATTCATTAACAACAAATAAAGGAGCAGTCATCCCTAGGGCAGCTGCCTAACAGTACCTCTAAGTTTCAGTCCATGTCTGCTTAGCCTTCACTCCTTCCTCCTATCTAGTTGTACTTTAACATCAAAAACTCACTAAGATGAAGACAGTAATATAATATTTTGGTACAAAAACAGCTGTAGGAAGAGGTGGAGGGGGGCCTGTCATTATGTTTCCCCCCGCCCCCACCCCCCGCCGAAAGGAAAACTAAGACTCCCAACATAAACAGGGCCTTGTTGGGGGGGATTACAGGCACTTGGGCATGGTGTCTTCGGCTGCAGGAAGCACTCTGGTTATTCTTCAGGAATGGGAAAGGCGTGACCCAACGAGAGCATCTGTCTCAGAGCTCCACTCAGGGTCACCCCTCTCCAGAGGCCGGTATGGGGTGGCTTCAGACTTCCACTGCACGACCTGGAGCACCAAGACCACACACCACAATACCAAATTCACCCAAGAAGAGGTCTGTAGGAGACAGGGACAGGATTGTCAGGACCATTTCAAATCCAGTCCTTCCCACCCACACACCACTCTGAACTGCTGAATTTTAAGCTGACAACCCCTTCAGCTCCTCTCACTGGTGAGCACCCACACAGCTACAGATACTTATGTGAATCTTTCCTTCTATCCTTGGGTCTCACTTCAGCATTGTGTAGGTTGGAGTAAAACTGCAGAGCAGTTCCAGGGGGTATCCATGGAATTTTCTGGGCTTCAGAACAGCTGTGAGGTCAAAGAGACAGTTGTGAGAAAGCGTGAGTTTATATCCGAGGCACACCTGTGCCCTCTGAGTTGAGAGCAACTGATGGGGATAAAAGGAAATTATAGGACCCCGCTGCAGAGGGAAGGTAGTCAGCCCCAGCCAGGCTTCCCTCCCTCTCCCATTACCTAATTGTAGTGTTCAAGGAGATGATGGAGTTGCAGAGAGACCTGGTGCCAAATCGAAGGATACAAGCAGACACCAAGACCAGGAAGACGGCTATAGCTGAGATGGCCAGTGCAATGCGCAGCCCTATAGCACCTCTGAAAGTGAGAGAACAAGCCTTGTGGTGGAGGCGAGGCTCATCCTACCTCAGCCCCTGGCCCTCAGGGTTAGGCAGTCACCTGTGGGAGTCCTCGATGCAGCTGCTGTAGATCCAGAAGAGCAAAAGCAGGAGGCAGTAGAGGGCCAAGAGGCCAGAGGCCCCAGCCACAAAGTAGCACAGGGATGGTGCTGAGGGACGGGATAAGGCCAGGGAGGAGCCATTCAGGGTGGCCACACCATACAGGGCACATCTACCACTGAAGGAGCCCTGTGGAGAGAAGCTGCTGAGTCCTAGATTTCAGGTTAATGTCTCTAGATACAGTCTCTTGGTAGGGTGTTAGTGATAACCTAGGAATGGTCCTGCATTCCACGAAGTTATTTGTGCACCGTCAATTCCTATTTCTGGGACAGGGATATTGATGGAGAGGGCCTGCTGGGGAATCAAACCTGCAGTGGCCAGAAGGATCAGAAAATAGGCAATGAATATAGCATGCAATGAGCTTCAGAGAAGCCTCACAAGTTATGGTCTCTGTGCAGAAATCTTAGAGTAAACCCAGGCCTTGTATATCCTTCAACAAATAATTATCTGTGAGGTGCTTTTTTTTTTTTTTTTTTTTTTTTGCTGGAGTGTAGTGGCGCCATCTCGGCTCACTGCACGCTCTGCCTCCTGGGTTCACGCCATTCTCCTGCCTCAGCCTCCTGAGTAGCTGGGACTACAGGCACCCGCCACCATGCCTGGCTAATTGTATTTTTAGTAGAGACGGGGTTTCACCGTGTTGGCCAGGATGGTCTTGATCTCCTGACCTCGTGATCCACCTGCCTCACCCTCCCAAAGTGCTGGGATTACAGGCGTGAGCCACCAGGCCCGGCCAGTGTTTTTGGTTTTTGTTTTTTTTTTTTTTTTGCGATGGAGTTTCGCTCGTCACCCAGGCTGGAGTGCAATGGCATGATCTCAGCTCACTGCAACCTCCGCCTCCCAGGTTCAAGCGATTCTCCTGCCTCAGCCTCCGAAGTAGCTGGGATTACAGGCATGAGCCACCACACCCAGCTAATTTTTGTATTTTTAGTAGAGACAGTTTTGCCATGTTGGCCAGGCTGGTCTCGAACTCCTGACCTCAAGTGATCCGCCTGCCTCAGCCTCCCAAAGTGCTGGGATTACAGGCGTGAGTCACCGCGCCCGGCGGATCTCTGAGGTTTTCTCATGGTGTAAAATAGGCACACTAGTGCCTACTTTATAGGCAATAAATGAACCCATGTTTACTAACCAGATTACCTGGCTGGGGTAAACGATGTAAATTATTGGCTTCTACCTTTACGTCAGCGTTTTCTCCATCTCTCATTTTGTCATTTAATACACTGTGCTACAATCATGTGGCAGCTTGATCATCTCCACTACACTATGCTTTATTTCTCGACAAAGCTCAGCACAAATGGCTTCTGATTTAACGGATGGACGCAGGTTCTGCACTGACTTCTGTTTCGGAACCACAGTAAGGCTGTGCAGCAGGAGCCACGAAACCCGACTCCACCTAGTGCTTTAAGACGCTACTGACCCGTCCCTTTGGCGAGGGGACAACTTCGAAGTATGACCTGGCCAGGAGGAGCCACAAAGCGCGATTAGCCTCGCTGCATTTCAGGTACAGGCCGGCGCCAGCCGTGCCTCACCAGGTCCACCGGCTCCGAGCAGCAGCAAGCCCGGTCGGAAAGCGAAAGTGGCCTCGCCATGTCCATACCGGCGAGCTCCCCCGCCTGACCCCGCCCCGCAGCCGCACCTGGGTCCGAGTCATCGCCGCGGCGGCCACGGCCCCGCACAGGAAGGCGGCAGCAAAGAGCGCAAGCTCGACGCGCTGCAGCCAGGACAGCGCCATGGCGCCCTGACCACCAGGAAGCGCAGCCGCAGCAGCACCCCGCCCAAAGCCCACCTTATCCGGCGCGAACCACGAAGGTGGAGACGTCACTTCCGGGGGCGGGATTTATTTACAAGGAACGAAGCGGCCACTGACTCACAGCGGCAAGTACAGCGAGTAGTCCGAGAGCGCCCACCGGCGGGCGGGGCGGCTGGTGCGGCCGATCATGGGCAGTTTCTGCACGTAGCGGGAGGCCGGGCTAGGCCCGTACGGCGCGGGGAAGGCAGTCTGGAAAAGGCGCCCGCGGCAGCGCCTCCCAGCCTGCCGCCCGGCTATGATGAAACGAAAGTGCGGGGCGCCGCGCGGGGCGAAACGGCTCTTCTGGAAAACGTCGCGGGTGCCGGTCCCGGGGCCCTGCTGCCGGGGTGCCCCGCGCGCCCGATGCACGCGCGGCAAGGGCCTGCTCTCAGAGGCGGCGGGCCCAGAGGCCGACGCGGGGCCGCCTCCGCCGCTGCCCCGGGGGCTCTCGTCGCCGTGCGGGCTTACTATGGCGCTTGCCGTCAGCTGCGGCATCTTCCGCACCGAGTCCGGGGCTGCCGCCGGCTCCTTCTTGTCCCCGGGCGGCCGCGGAGCCGTGGGTGCAGGCTGGCCGGTGCCAAAGCGTGTGGCCAAGCTGTCACCGAAGAAAGCGTAGAGCTCCCGGTAGATGTCGGCCAGGGTCACCGAAAGAGAAGGGTCCTCCGGCCCCGCGCCCCCTGGAGGCAGCGGGAGGCCGGACCCAAAGCTGGGCTCTGCACCGCCCCCGGAGGACGACTCTTGAAAAAGAAGGCTGTCCCATGGCAGGTCGTCCAGGCGCCGGCACCCCCTGCCACCTGGGCCACCCCTGTTGGGCTCTGCTGCCTGGGCCTTCATCTTCAGCAGTCGCTCTACCGCCACCTGTAAGAGCCAAGGACTAAGATAGGCAAAAAATTCGAGGAACCTGGGCCCATCAAATATTCCAAAGTAAGCCTGCTTGGCTGCTAAGCTCATGCAGGGAAGGGAGGCTGGAAGGGGACGGTACTCACCAGAATGGCTCCATAGACTTTGTGCCCATCTGCTTTGACCTGGGCATTAGATACTGAATAATCATCCAGCACAGCCTGCAAGTTTGTCCAGTAGGTGGACAGGTGTGGGTACAGGACTCGTTCTACTGCCTGGAAGGAAGAGAAGGAATGCAGTTAGCATGTCTTTGACACTTATTCCCTCTCAAGGACCCTTTCCCATGAAAGACCTACCTTTATCTCTGATCCTAGACAGGGCTCAATCCTCCTAAATTCCCCGATTGGCATATTCAACCATATATTTATTTGGAACCTACTGTATACCTAAGCTAGGCATTGGGAATAAAGATAAGGTACAAAGGGAGACAATAAAAAATATACCCAATATCACTGCCCTGTGTGCTAAATAATGCTCATTACTGACAACTCCAAAATTTAGTTTGCATACTGCTACCCTATACAATCAGGCAAGTACTGGCCTCACTTAGATGTAAACCGAGACTCAGTTCAAACAATCTGCATAAAAACAACCAACCAGAGACTTGGACTCTGATTATACAATTTAAAATCCTGTGATTGGACAGGCGCTGTGGCTCACGCCTGTAATCCCAGCACTTTGGGAGGTCGAGGCCAGTGGATCACCTGAGGTCAGGAGTTCAAGACCAGCTTGGCCAAGATGGTGAAACCCCGTCTCTACTAAAAATACAAAAATTAGCTGGGCGCAGTGGCAGTTGCCTGTAATCTCAACTACTTGGGAGGCTGAGGCAGGAGAATCACTTGAACTCAGAGGGCAGAGGTTGCAGTGAGCCAAGATCACACCACCGCACTCCACCCTGGGAAGCAAAGTGAGACTCTGTCTCAAAAAAAAAAAAAAAAAGAATTAACTATAAGGAAAATACCAGCCGGGCCTATAAGGAAAATACCAGCTGGGCGCTGTGGCTCACGCCTGTAATCCCAGCACTTTGGGAGGCCAAGGCAGGCGGATCAGGAGGTCAAGAGTTCGAGACCAGCCCTGGCCAACATAGTGAAACCCTGTCTCTACTAAAAATACAAAAAATTAGCCAGGTATGGTGGTGAGCGCCTGTAATCCCAGCTACTCGGGAGGCTGAAGCAGGAGAATCGCTTGAACCCAGGAGGCAGAGGTTGCAGTGAGCCGAGGTCGCGCCATTGCACTCCAGCCTGGGCGACAGTGTGAGACTCTGTCTCGAAAAAAAAAAAAGGAAAGAAAATACCATGCCAGAATTTACAAAAGTCTACAGACACTCAAGAAAAAGATGGGCGAGGTGCAGTGCCTCATGCTTGTAATTCCAGCACTTTGGGAAGGCCAAAGGATCACTTAAACCAAGGAGTTTGAGACCAGCCTGGGCAATGTAGGAGGACCTCATGTCTATTAAATAAAAAAAGAAAAGAAAAAGATGATCTAAATCTTATTAAAGTAAATATAAAAAAGAAATACTCCCCACATCATTCTATAAGGCCAGTATAACCCTGATTCTAAAACCAGACAAGGACAGTACATGAGAGGAAACCTGTTTAATCTCACTCCTGAATATAAACCCTTTTAAAATTTAGCAGACCCACAAGTACATTAAAATGCATTACAGTCAAATAAAAGTTTTGGGTTTTTTCTTTACGACTATCCCATGACATAGTTTAGTGTATCATGGAACTATAAAGATTGTTTACTATCAGGAAATCTGTAATAACATTGGAAAATAAAAGCTGAAAAGCCTTTGGATCATTTCAAAAGACGCAGAAAAACCATCTGATAAAAATCCAATACAAATTGATGATAAAATTAAGAATATAGGCCAGGCACGGTGGCTCACGCCTGTAATCCCAACACTTTGGGAGGCCAAGGCGGGCAGATCACGAGGTCAGGAGATCGAGACCATCCTGGGTAACACAGTGAAACGCTGTCTCTACTAAAAATTCAAAAAATTAGCCGGGCATGGTGGCTGGTGCCTGTAGTCCCAGCTACTCTCGGGAGGCTGAGGCAGGAGAATGGCGTGAACCCAGGAGGCAGAGCTTGCAGTGAGCCAAGATGGCGCCACTGCACTCCAGCCTGGGTCTCAGAGCGAGACTCCGTCTCAAAAAAAAAAAAAAAAATTAAGAATATATATATATGGCCGGGCGCCGGTGGCTCACGCCTGTAATCCCGGCACTTTGGGAAGCCGAGGCGGGCGGATCACAAGGTCCAGAGATTGAGACCATCCTGGCCAACATTGTGAAACCCCGTCTCTACTAAAAATACAAAAATTAACTGGCCCTGGTGGTGCGCGCCTGTAAGTCCCAGCTACTCAGGAGGCTGAGGCAGGAGAATCACTTGAACCCGGGAGGTGGAGGTTGCAGTGAGCCGAGATCACGCCACTGCACTCCAGCCCGGGCGACAGTGCGAGACTCTGTCTGGAAAAAAATATATATATATAAAAATATATATATATAAAAATATATATATATAAATATAAGTATATATACATATATAAGTATATATAGAAATATAAATATATATACAAAAGTATATATATACGAGTATATAAATGAATATATATACGAGTATATATATAAATATATACGAGTATATATATAAATATATATACGAGTATATATATAAATATATATACGAGTATATATATAAATATATATACGAGTATATATATAAATATATATACGAGTATATATATAAATATATATACGAGTATATATATAAATATATATACGAGTATATATATAAATATATATACGAGTATATATATAAATATATATACGAGTATATATATAAATATATATACGAGTATATATATAAATATATATACGAGTATATATATAAATATATATACGAGTATATATATAAATATATATACGAGTATATATATAAATATATATACGAGTATATATATAAATATATATACGAGTATATATATAAATATATATACGAGTATATATATAAATATATATACGAGTATATATATAAATATATATATGAGTATATATATAAGTATAAAAAAAGTATATACGAGTATATATATAAGTATAAAAAAATATATATATATTCTTTTTTTTTTTGAGACAGTGTCTCACTCTGTCACCCGGGCTGGAGTGTAGTGGCGCCATCTTGGCAAGATTCCATCTCAAAAAAACAAAAATCTCAAAAGCAACAAATAGAACTTATTCCAGGTATACAAAAGTGGTTCAGAAGAAGAATCCATTAATACACCTAGCATATCAACAGAATAGAACTTGTCATATTAAACCACATAATCGGCTGGGCATGGTGGCTCATGCCTATAATCCCAGCACTATGGGAAGCCGAGGCAGGCAGACCACTTGAGGCTAGGAGTTTGACACTAGCCTGGCCAACATGATGAAACTGCCTCTCTACTAAAAATATAAGTTAGGTGGGCATGGTGGCACATGCCTGTAATCCCAGCTACTCGGGAGGTTGAGGTGGAAGAACTGCTTAAACCCAAGAGGGAGAGGTTGCAGTGAGCTGAGATCATGCCACTGTACTCTAGCCTGGGCGACAAGAGCAAAACTCCGTCACAAAAAAAAAAAAAAAAAAAGATCCTCCCTCTTAAAATCACAGTGGCAACACCTAACTTTTTTTTTTTTTGAGACAGAGTCTCGCTCTGTCGCCCAGGCTGCAGTGTAGTGGCGCAATCTCGGCTCACTGCAAGCTCCGCCTCCCGGGTTCACGCCATTCTCCTGCCTCAGCCTCCCGAGTAGCTGGGACTACAGGCGCCCGCCACCACACCAGGCTAATTGTTTGTATTTTTAGTAGAGACGGGGTTTCACCGTGTTAGCCAGGATGGTTTCGATCTCCTGACCTTGTGATCCGCCCACCTCAGCCTCCCAAAGTGCTGGGATTACAGGCGTGAGCCACTGCGCCCGGCGCCAACACCTAATTTTTAAAGCGTATAATCATTTGATAATTTCTACAGATGCTAAAAAGGTGACAAAATTCAGTATCTATTCATGTGTAAAATGCTCAATACAACAGGAATTGAAGGTATTTCTTAATGTGATAATATAGAACAGGCAGGAATTTATAAAATGTGGGGACATCAGTATCTGCCATATAGGACTTTCGAAAGGGTAAGACATTTACATTCAGAAAGTCAAGTATCACTGAGCCTGGCCTAAGGCCAGAACTCAATACATGGCAGTGGCAGGCACACACTGTTTTGGAGATAACGACGCACAAGTACTATTTTTCTAACACAAATGGGAGTTCTTACGGCTGTGTGAGAAAGGCCAGGGTGCTCACCTTCCAGCCAAGAGCATGCAGCCCCACCACAGCTCCATAGTGGCAGCAGAGCGGCCGCACAGGATCTGCCAGGATCTTCTGCAGGGATAGCAGGATATGCTGATAGAGGCCACTTACAAGGTCCCCATGAGTCCTGTGGGAGCACCATTCAGTTAGGGAGGGGAATGAGGCATGGTGCCACCCAACAGGGCACAAGACAACACAAAGAGAATAGCATCGTACAGCACACTCGGGACTGTTGGGGTTAAGTGAAGAAGGCTGCCAGGGGTGACTGGCCTAGGACCTGAGGGCTGAAGAACCAATACCTTGGCGTATTTGTAATCCATTTTCAGAATCCCAGTGTGTCACAGCACACCAGCTAGGACGCTCCTAGGGAAAAGGTTCCCCATCTTCTCATAGACTCTCAAAGCCAGAGGCTTCGCCCCATTTCCTTACCCCAACCCACTTGGCTCTGCAGCAATCCCACCCGCAGGTTTAGGCCCAGTGGCTACCAGAAGATGTGGCTGAGCAGGAGGGCAGCCCCATCCCGCAGAGTCCAGTGGTCATTCAGGGGGTTGATGGAGGCAGCCAGTGGCTCCAGGACACAGTAGAGGACACTGCCCACCAGACAGCGGACATAGGGCCCCAAGCACAGGTGCGGATTACGAAACAGGCTCCGTGCCACCTGCAGCAGCCGGTGCAGTTGCTCCAGGTCATGGCTTACAGATTTCACCTGTTGGGAGAAGAGGGTAGCTTACAGGGACATGAGGGGACAGGCAAGAGCCCACCATTCTGACAGCACTTGCCATGAGCCCTACACCTGCTGGGTCATCTCTTCCTTACAAAACATTCTCCCTGTCCCAGCCTGGTCACTTACCCCACTGACCACATAAACAAAGTAAGGCAGGAGCGCCCCAATCTTGGAGTTCGTCTGCAAGTCCTGGAGTGCAACCTAAAAGGAAGGGCCCAGACTGCATTGGATCCACCAGAAAATTGTAAAACATGAATGCGGTATTCTTCTGGAAGACAGTGTATCACCTTATTCATGTTTTACAATTTTAAATGTTCATATTCTTTGATCTAGCAATTCTATTTCTATAAATGTAACCTACAGAAACTCATTCACATATACCTGCATATGGCCCTGAATACAACCTGAATGTCCAACTTTTTTTTTTTTTTTTTTTTTTTTGAGACTGAATCTCGCTCTGTCACCCAGTGGCACGATCTTGGCTCACTGCAAGCTCCAACTCCCAGGTTTTACACCCTTTTCCTGCCTCAGCCTCCCGAGTAGCTGGGACTACAGGCGCCCGCCACCACACCCGGCTAATTTTTTCTATTTTTTAGTAGAGACAGGGTTTCACCGTGTTAGCCAGGATGGTCGCGATCTCCTGACCTCGTGATCTGCCCGCCTCAGCCTCCCAAAGTGCTGGGATTACAGGCGTGACCACCGCGCCCGGCCGTCCAACATATTTTTAACTGAGAAAGGCAATCTATAAAACCAGATGCTTAATATAATACCACTTAGGTTTTTATGAGAGTAATCATAGTTGATACAGAGAAAAAAAAGTAGGTGGAGGAATAGACTTTTCAGTTTCTTTTTCTTTTTTCTTTTTTTTTTCTTTGAGATGGAGTCTCGCCCTGTCGCCCAGGCTGGAGTGCAGTGGCTCAATCTCGGCTCACTGCAACCTCTGCCTCCTGGGTTCAAGCAATTCTCCTGCCTCAGCCTCCCAAGTAGCTGGGATTACAGGCGCCCACCACCACACCCAGCTAATTTTTGTATTTTTAGTAGAGACAGGGTTTTGCCATGTTGACCAGGCTAGTCTCGAACTCCTGGCCTCAAGCAATCCACCCACCTCGGCCTCCCAAAGTGCTGAGATTACAGGCGTTAGCCACCGTGCCCGGCCCTTTTTTTTTTTTTTTTTTTTTGAGATGGAGTCTCACTCTGTTGCCCAGGCTGGAGTGCGATGGCGCAATCTCGGCTCACTGCAACCTCTGCCTCTTGGGTTCAAGCGATTCTCCTGCATCAGCCTCGCGAGTAGCTGAGATTACAGACACACGCCACCAAGCCCGGCTAATTTTCTGGTATTTTTAGTAGATATCCAACGGGAAATCACCATGTTGGCCAGGCTGGTCTCGAACTCCCGGCCTCACATGATCCACCCACCTCGGCCTCCCAAACTGCTGGGATTACAGGCGTGAACCACCGCACCCAGCCACTTTCTTTTTCTTTCTATGTTTTTATATTATATGTACTTCTACAGTAAACATGTACTAGTATTACTTTTTTGTTTTTTCTTTGAGACCGAGTTTCGTTCTATCAGCCAGGCTGGAGTGCAGCAGCGCGATCTTTTTTTTGAGATGAAGTTTTGCCCTTGTTGCCCAGGCTGGAGTGCAATGGCACAATCTCAGCTCACAGCAACCTCTGCCTCCCGGGTTCAAGCGATTCTCCTGCGTCAGCCTCCTGAGTAGCTGGGATTACAGGCGTCCACCACCACACATGGCTAATTTTTGTATTTTTAGTAGAGACGGGGTTTCACCATGTTAGCCAAGCTGGTCTTGAACTCCTGACCTCAGGTGATCCACCTGAGTGGTGTGATCTTGACTCACAGCAACCTCTGCCTCCTGGGTTCAAGCAATTCTCCTGCCTCAGCCTCCCGAGTAGCTGGGATTACAGGCACCCACCACAACAGCCAGTTAATTTTGTATTTTTAGTGAAGGTGGGGTTTCACCATGTTGGACAGTCTGGTCTCGAACTCCTGACCTCAAGTGATCCGCCCACCTCTGCCTCCCAAAGTGCTGGGAGGCCAAGGAAGGATTGCTTGAGGGCAGGAGTTTCACCAGCCTGGGCAATACAGTGAGACCCTGTCTCTAAAAAACAAACAAACAAACAAACAAACAAACAAAAATATATATATATGTATATATAGGCTCACGCCTGTAATCCCACCACTTTGGGAGGCAGAGGCGGGGGGATCACCTGAGGTCAGGAGTTTGAGACCAGCCTGGCCAACACGGTGAAACCTCATCTCTACTAAAAATGCAAAAATTAGCCAGGCATGGTGGTACGTCCCTGTAATCCCAGCTACTTGGGAGGCTGAGATGGGAGAATTGCTTGAACCCAAGAGGCAGAGGCTGCAGTGAGCCAACATCACACCACTGCACTCCGGCCTAGGTGACAGAGCAAGACCCCATCTTAAAAAAAAATTTTTTTTAATTAAAATAATAAATAAAAATTTAAATGTTCATAGAATTAGGCCGGGCGCAGTGGCTCACGCCTGTCATCCCAACCCTTTGGGAGGCCAAGGCGGGTGGATCACCTGAGGTCGGGAGTTCGAGACCAGTCTGACCAACATGCTGAAACCCCGTCTCTATTAAACATATAAGGCTGGGCGCGCTGGCTCACACTTGTAATCCCAGCACTTTAGGAGGCTGAGGCAGGTGGATCACAAGGTCAGGAGATCGAGACCATCCTGGCTAACACGGTGAAACCCCGTCTCTACTAAAAAATACAAAAAATTAGCCGGGCATGTTGGTGGGCACCTGTAGTCCCAGCTACTTGGGAGGCTAAGGCAGGAGAATGGCGTGAACCCAGGAGACGGAGCTTGCAGTGAGCCGAGATCGCACCACTGCACTCCAGCCTGGGTGACAATGCAAGACTCCGTTTCAAAACAAAACAAAACAAAACAAAACAAAATTAGCCGGGCATGCTGGCACACGCCTGTAATCCCAGCTATTCAGGAGGCTGAGGTAGGAGAATCACTTGAACCTGGGAGGCAGAGGGTGCGGTGAGCTGAGATCGTGCCATTGCACTCCAGCCTGGGCAACAAGAGCGAAACTCTGTCTCAAAAAAAAAAGAAAAAAAAAAAGGTCTAGAATTTACAAGTTCAACTTTGTGCCCCAACTTGGGCCCACTCGCTCACCTTCATCAGTTGCGGATCATCCCCTAGCACAGCACGAGTCACCTGGTGATAGTACTTGAGAAGGTCATCTGTCAGTGAAGACACAGCACTGGGCACTGCCAGAGGACAGGCAGGAAGCAGGGACAGGTGGAGAGCTGGCCCTCTCCTGGCCTCTCCAGCCTCCTCCCCCTCAACCACCATCCCCACACACATCCACAAGAAGCCTTTCCGACAGGACAACCAGGGCAAGAGACTGCTCTTAGAGCCTGCTCAGCCCTGACCATCTAGGCTCTGCACACCTCTGTGCTCTGTCCTGTCTTCCACCCACCCTCTGCCAGATGGACTCCTGAGAGCTTCAGGCTCTGTGAAGCTCTGCTCAGCATACCCTGGGGGTGAAACACCACCCCAGCATGCTGCCCAGACTTCTGTCTTAGCATCCAACATGCTGCATTATGACTAGTTACAGGTCTGGGCCCCCATCTCCAACTCTGAGCCCTCCATGCAGAGCCCAGCGCCCACTCAGACCATGGCACAAGGCAGGCATGGGTAAACACATGTTAGATGCAGACTCGGGGGCACATAGGCACCACCCTCAGAACCTAAGGGAGAAAATTCATCCAAAGAGCCTGTTTCCTACATCACCCCTTACCCGATCCTTGAGGTGCCAGGTTCCCTTTGCCATCCAGGTAGGAGACATGAACTAGAAGCAGTGCAGAGAGATGTGTCAGCCTGGTGTTTTGCCTCTTAGAGTACCGCCTACCCCTCCAAGTTCTGCCTCTTCCACCAGCCAGCCCATCACCACTTCTCTTCACGGCCCAACTCCCATCCTCAACCCATGCAGGACCCCGGCAGCCACCTCTGACAGCTGTCTCAGCACAGCCTTTGGGGATGTTGGTAGCCAGGGCCAGCTCCACCAGGTTCACCTCTCGATCCTCAGGAAAGTAGAGTTCACCCTCCCTGGCAGGGCGCATGGGCAGTGCCTCCTGGGATCCGTAACCACACACAGCCTGAGGAAAAAGGGAATTGGAGAGCAGCCTGAATCCAGGGAGGGAGCAGGAGTCAGGATCCAGGATGAGGCTCCACTGACCAGAGCAGAGAGCCCATGTTTGAGGGAAGTCCAGAAGTCCCAAGAAAAGTGGTGGAAGCCTGGGGCTCAGAGCCACCACTGGGGACTTGCCTGGAGCATCCGGGGCTCCCTGGGTGAAGGGAAAGAACATGGTCACTCCTCCCGTAACTGGAAGGGTCCTGAGCCCCACACCAAGCACTGGTCCTCCTTATTCACACTCACTCAACTTTGAAAACTCACTGTCTTCTAAACATAGCCTTCCTCTCTCAACTCACTGCTCCAGAAAAAGCACACCATGAGGCCCTAACACCCACACTGTTTCACAGGCTCCTCCCTTAGCCTGAATGCCTTCTTTTCCTCTTGGCCTAGTTTAAGCCAAGCTCAAGTTCTTCACCACCCTTTAAGGGCCAGCTCCAGTCCCACCTCCTCCAAAAAGCTTTCTCTAACCTCTGGGCCTCCAGTGGCCTCCTCTCCCTCTTTTCTGAACACATAGCCCAGGTGGGCTGGGCCTAGCACCTGGTCTGCTGTTGCTATCAGGGTCTTGCTTCCCTTATGTGTGAGTTTAGTCTTTTTTTCTTTTTTTCGTTTTGAGACAGAGTTTTGCTCTTTCGCCCAGGCTGGAATGCAGTGGCGTGATCTCGGCTCACTGCAACCTACGCCTTCCGGTTTCAAGCAATTCTCCTGCCTCAGCCTCCCAGGTAGTTGGGATTACAGGTGCCTGCCACCACACCCAGCTAATTTTTGTGTTTTTTTCATTTTTTTTTTTTTTGACATGGAGTCCTGCTCTGTCACCCAGGCTGGAGTACAGTGGCACAATCTTGGATCACTGCAACCTCTGCCTCCCAGGTTCAAGAGATTCTCCTGCCTCAGCATCCTGAGTAGCTGGGGTTACAGGCGCCCACCGCCACGGCCAGCTAATTTTTGTATTTTTAGTAGAAACGGGGTTTCACCATGTTGGTCAGGTTGGTCTCAAACTCCTGACTTCGTGATCCGCCCGCCTCCACCTCCCAAAGTGCTGGGATTTTAGGTGTGAGCTCCTGTGCCCGGCCTTTTTTTTTTTTTTTCTTTTTTTGAGACAGGGTCTTGCTCTGTTGCCCAGGCTGGAGTGCAATCTCAGCTCACCACAATCTCTGCCTGCTGGGTTCAAGCGATTCTCATGCCTCACGTTTCCTGACTAGATGGGATTACAGACATGTACCACCAGGCCCAGCTAATTTCTGTATTTTTAGTAAAGAAGGGGTTTCGCCATGTTGGCCAGGCTGGTCTTGAAGTCCTGGCCTCAAGTGATCCGCCCACCTCGGCCTCCCAAATTGCTGGGATTACAGGCATGAGCCGCCACGCCTGGCAGCGTTTGGTCTTAATGTCTCACCACATCGCCAGCCCTGAACTGGACATGGAAGTGGCCTCATGCCACCTGAGCCCTCTGTGGCCTGCACCCCACTCACCTCCACGCTGCTCCATCTGAGGGCCCTGTTGAAGTCCTCAACCGTCAGCTTCCGGCGTTTGGTGTGCTTCATGAACTGAGAGCTATTCTGGGAGGGAGGGAACAAAAGCCAGAGTCAAAGGATGTGAAGCAGGGGGCATGGGAAACCCCAAATGAAGTGGGCCAGACTGGAGAGAAGGCAAACAGGAGACCACGCTTAGGGATCAGAAGCCTAGATTCCGTCTCTGCTCCTGTACAAAAACACCCCCCGGGTGTCACATCTTCTGTCAACACCTCAGTTTCTCACATGCAGAATGTGAGTATCTACCCGCTCTGCCTGCCCAACGGGGCTGTTGTGAGGAGCACATGGGAAGATGCCTGGCAAGCGCTTTGTCTGCTGGAAGCCCAGACAGCTACAAGTAGAGTTCTGTAAAGGCATGGACTGTCTCTGTTGTATGGAGCAGGCACCCAGTGTACACTTGAATAAATCAGCGAGGGTGGAGGTTAGTAAAAAGGCAGAAACAAGGAAAGTTGGAGGTATCGGGGGTGAGGGGAGTGTACCTGCGTGGCCTCTCTCAGACGATAGCACACGTCCTCTGCGAGCAGCGCCGCCACCTCATCGCTCAGCTCCAGGCCCGTGCTCTCCGCCATGAGCCGGACAGACTCCCGAGGGATCTCCACAAACCGCCGCTCTTCTCGCTCTGACATGGCCCCAGTGGAGCTGGGAGTGGAGAATGAAGACTGGAAAAGCTGCCCAGCCTCCCGGAGAGCCCAGGAGTGTGACCCAACACCCTCCACACCAGCCTTGCTGCTCGTGCTCTGAGTTTCTAAACAAGGAGCTCTGAGTACCCGGATGAGGAAAGTGAGGCTCAGAGAAGGAAACAGACTGGCCAGTGGGTCAAGAACGGTGAAGCTAAAGTCCAAAGTGTTGGGGTTCACAGAACTAGGTCCCATTCCTGTCCTGTCACTTTCTATGTGAATTTGGCCAAGGCGTTCATCAGTCTGAGCCCTTGTGTCCTAAACTGTAAAACAGGCACAATAATTCCTGCCCTCTCTAGCTCACAGGGTTGCTGTGAAAATGAGATGATTGATATGATTTGGCTGTGTCCCCACACAAATCTCACCTTGAATTGTAATAATCCCCACGTGTCAAGGGCGGGACCAGGTGGAGATAACTGAATCAAGGGGACATTTTCCCCCATGCTGTTCTCCTGATAGTGAGTTCTCAAAAGATCTAATGGTTTTATAAAGAGTTTTTCCCCTTTTGCTCGGCACTTCTCCTAGCTGCAGCCACATGAAGAAAGACATGTTTGCTTCCTCTTCCACCATGACTGTAAGTTTCCTGAGGCCTCCCCAGCACTGAGTCAGTTAAACCTCTTTCCTTTATACATTACCCAGTCTTTTCTTTTTTTTTTTTTTTTTTTGAGACGGAGTCTCGCTCTGGCGCCAGGCTGGAGTGTAGCAGCGCGATCTCAGCTCACTGCAACCTCCGCCTCCCGGGTTCAAGTAATTATCTGCCTCAGCCTCCTGAGTAGCTGGGATTACAGGCGCGTGCCACCACGCCCGGCTGGCTAATTTTTTTTTTTTTTTTTTTTTGAGATGGAGTTTCGTTCTTGTTGCCCCCAACTCTCCTGCCTCAGCCTCCCAAGTAGCTGGGATTACAGGCACGTGCCACCACGCCCAGCTAATTTTTGTATTTTTAGTAGAAACAAGATTTCGCCATGTTGGCCAGGCTGGATAGTAGCTGTGCTTTCTGCCTATATGTTTGGTCTTCCCCAGTTTGGCTGCAGTGCCTAAATGCTGGAACCTGTTTTGTTCACAGGGTATGGCACAATAAGAAACCGACAAAAACAGCAGCTGATGACTCACTCCAACAACGCACAGCACCAGAAGGTAGGCTCACGTGTGCCAAAGTGATGCATCCACACCTCAGACAGGAAGGCCCAGATCCAGGATGACCCACCCAGGCATTGCCCCCACTACTCCTCTGGCAGGGGATCAATGGGTCACCAGTGACGTCCAGGTCCCTACATCCAATGGACAGCTATGTGGCTTCTGCGCAGCACTCCTCCCAATGGCTCACCATTGTCTTTGAAATAAAGAACAAATTTGGGCCGGGCGCAGTGGCTCACGCCTGTAATCCCAGCACTTTGGGAGGCCGAGGCAGGCGGATCACAAGGTCAGGAGATCGAGACCATCCTGGTTAACACGGTGAAACCCCATCTCTACTAAAAATACAAAAAATTAGCCGGGCTTGGTGGCGGGCGCCTGTAGTCCCAGCTACTCGAGAGGCTGAGGCAGGAGAATGGCGTGAACCCAGGAGGCGGAGATTGCAGTGAGCCGAGATCACGCCACTGCACTCCAGCCTGGGCAACAGAGCAAGACTCCGTCTCAAAAAAAAAAAAGAAATAAAGAACAAATCTGAACAATGGCTCTGGAGGCTCTGCATGTACTGCCTACTTCTGCAATACCTCTTACCTCTTATCTCCTACTTTCTTGTGTTCTGCATTCCCACCTGTGTCCTCCTTTCAGTTCCTCAAATACACCTATTTTAGGACCTTTGAACACTGCTTCCTCCACTTGGAACTCTCTCCTCCCTGTCCTCCACCCCCAATCCCTTTGTCTAGTGAACTGCTACTCACTCCTTCAGATTTCAGTTCAAATGTCACTTGCTCAGGGATGTCTTCCTAGATCCTCCAATGTCCTTGCACTCTGCCTCCAAACCAGTTGTAAGAATTTGTAGCCGGGCCCGGTGGCTCACGCCTCTAATCCCAGCACTTTCAGAGGCCAAGGCGGGCAAATCACCTGAGGTCAGGAGTTCGAGAGCAGCCTGACCAACATAGAAAAACCCCATCTCTACTACAAATACAAAATTAGCCAGGCGTGGTGGCACATGCCTGTAATCCCAGCTACTCGCAAGGCTGAGGCAGGAGAATCGCTTGAACCCGTGAGGCAGAGGTTGCAGTGAGTCGAGATCGCACCAGTGCACTCCATTCTGGGTAACAAGGGCAAAACTCCGTCTCAAAAAAAAAAAAAAAAATTGTAGGCCGGGCGCAGTGGCTCATCTGTAATCCCAGCACTTTGGGGAGCCAAGGCGGGTGGATCACAAGGTCAGGAGTTCTAGACCAGCCTGGACAATATGGTGAAACCTCGTCTCTACTAAAAATACAAAAATTAGCCAGGCATGGTGGTCCGCGCCTGTAGTCCCAGTTACTCCGGAGGCTGAGGCAGGAGAATTGCTTGAACCCGGGAGGTGGAGGTTGCAGTGAGCCAAGATCGCACCACTGCACTCCAGCCTGGGCGACAAAGCAAGACTCCATCTCAAAAAAAAAAAAAAAATTTGTAATTATAGGCCGGGCATGGTGGCTCACGCCTGTAATCCCAGCACTTTGGGAGGCCGAAGCTGGTGGATTACGAGGTCAGGAGATGAAGAGCATCCTGGCTAACACGGTGAAACCCTGTCTCTACTAAAAATACAAAAAATTACCCAGGAGGCTGAGGCAGGAGAATCACTTGAACCCAGGAGGCAGAGGCTGCAGTGAGCCGAGATTGCACCACTGCACTCCAGCCTGGGTGACAGAGCTAAACTCCGTCTCAAAAAAAACACAAAACAAAAAACAAAAACAAACAAAAAAAAAGACCTTCTGAAAGAAAGAAAGAAGAACTATTCTTTTTTTTTTTTTTTTTTTTGGAGATGATGTCTGATGTCTCACTCTGTCACCCAGGCTGGAGTGCAGTGGCATGATCTCGGCTCACTAAAACCTCCGCTTCCCGAGTAGCTGGGATTACAGGCCTGCGCCACCACACCTGGCTAATTTTTGTATTTTTAGTAGGGATGGAGTTTCGCCATGGTAGCCAAGCTGGTCTGGAACTCCTGACCTCAGGTGATCCGCCCACCTCGGCCTCCAAAGTGTTGAAATTACAGGCGTGAGAGCCACCGCACCTGGCCGGACGAGCTTTTTTTTTTTTTGGAGACGCAGTCTCGCTCTGTCACCCAGGCTGGAGTACAGTGGCGTGATCTCGGCTCACTACAACCTCTGCCTCCCTGGTTCAAGCAATTCTCCTGCCTCAGCCTCCCGAGTAGCTAGGACTACAGGCATACGCCGCCATGCCCGGCTAATTTTTTGTATTTTTAGTAGAGGCGAGGTTTCACCGTGTTGCCCAGGCTGGCCTCGAACTCCTGAGCTCAGGCAATCCAGGTGCCTCGGCCTCCCAAAGTGCTAGGATTACAGGCGTGAGCCACCGCGCCCGGCCACGAATAGCACTGTACTATGCCTGAGACACAGCCAAGTGCTTTATATGGATTACTTCACTATATTCTCAATAATAAGATATTATTATGTATTTCGTCTATTTCACAGGCAAGGAAATCAAACCTCAGAGGCTAAACGTTCCATGACTTCTCCAAGATCATGAAGTAAGCACTGAGTAAGTAGGGAGGGGGAGCAGGGACTCAACCCCTTGCTCCTAATCTTTACTCTATACCGCATTCAGGAGCCGCCAGCTGTATGGGGAACAAGGCCTGGATCCCACCCCAAAGACATGGGTTGGAGACCCACACCTCGGTGACCCTAGACCCGCCAGTAGATCGTTGTGAAGCTGCAGTTTCCCTATCTGTAAAATGGGAGCATTTAGTCCACCAGCGCGAAAGGCACGGAGGGAGTTTCTCTATTATATGACCGTACACGAAATCTAGACTGTGACCAAAGTCTCCCGCTCCTCAGCCTCCTCTCCTCCGCATCCTCAGCCACTAGTCACGCTGGAGAGGAGGCGTGGGAACTGACCTCCGCGGGCCGGGCCTCGGCAACGCGCATCGTCCCACCCGGCCTAGCCCAGCCCAGATCGGGGAGGGGGTGCGCGGGGGGAGGAGGTCAGGGGTCACTGAACTTGGGTCACGTGGTCAGCCAAGGGGGCGGGCCCCCGCGGAGCGGGCTCCAAGACTGGTGAGTAAGCAGTCGGCGTCGGGAATGGGGATTCCTTGGACCAGAGCAAGGCCTGCTCACCTGAAGACCCCGGCGTGGCGAAGGCTGCTACCGAGACGACGGCGGCGGGGGCGGCGGCGGCGCCCACTCACTAGCTCACACTCATTCCCTCTCCCGGGGCCCCGGCCCCGCCCTCCCCAATACAGCCAGTCGGCGGGCGCCTTGGAAAGTTTCCGGCCCTCCAGGAGGCTTCCTGGCTCCTGATTGGCCAGTGTGAACAGACTGTAGAGACCGGCGGTCACGTGACGCTGAAGAGTCCCGCTTCTTAAAGCAACCTCTCTTGCTACGTTTGCGAGTAGGTGTGTATTGTTTTAACACACGTTTAATAAGCATATTTTATTTTTTTACCACCACAATAGTAACGAGGAAATAAACAGTCTCAAACACAGCGTCTTGATTTTCTTTGTCTTGTTTGCTCGCGAGTTTCTGAGCACCCGCATTTTCGCGACTGCAGCAAAGCTTTTAGATTTTGGTGTCTGGCTTAGTTTTCCTGCCCAGCCTACCTCCCCAACATCACATGCCACTTCCCCTTCCTGAAGGGATAGATGGGGCTCTCGGTAGGTGTTCTCAGCAGGCAGAAGGGACTTCTGACCCGGCCGAACATCCCGTGCAAGCTCCGGACTCCAGGGTTCTGCTCTTTCTGCACCTACTTCGCATTCTCCCCACGCCTGTGAACCAAATACAAGCCCTGGCCTACCTCGCCTTGCATGACCGTTGGACACGCACACTGACAGCTCTCTTTCTCCAACTCCCACTGCAATAGCAGCTACTTGGGCAGTTCTTAATTGATAAGCAGTGGGCTTAGTGAGTAAAGGATGGTATTTGGAATCAGACCGACCTGGGTTAAAATTCTGACACTGCCTTTGGGCAAATTACCTAATATGGAGTAACAATGCGCACTTCACAGGGTTGTTGTAAATTAATGTCTGTGAGAGTCCCTGGCAGAGTTGGAGGTTAAACTTTCTTTCCCGGCCGGGCGCGGTGGCTCACGCCTGTAATCCCAACACTTTGAGAGGCCGAGGCGGGGGATCACCTGAGGTCGGGAGTTCGAGACCAGCCTGATCAACATGGAGAAAAATCCATCTCAACTAAAAATACAAAATTAGCTGGGTGTGTTGGCACATGCCTGTAATCCCAGCTACTCGGGAGGCTGAGGCAGGAGAATTGCTTGAACCCGGGAGGCGGAGGTTGTGGTGAGCCGAGATCGCGCCACTGCACTCCAACCTGGGCAACAAGAGTGAATCTCCGTCTCAAAAAAAAAAAGAAAAAGAGAAATTTTCTTTCCCTCACATGTCACAAGGCATACAGTGAATTCCTTTAGGTTCACCCAAGATGGGGTAGTTCGCACTGAGTGAACTGTGGGAGCATTCTGCAAGGGAGCATGAATGTACACATTTTTTCTCTTCCCCCCTCTCAGGGTTAGATGCTGCTGCCGCTGGAAAAGAAAATCCCCTGGGACCCGAGCTGGCAAAGCCAGATGGATGCGACTGTGGTTGCCATGGCAACCCCACCTAAGGAGAATGTGACCCTGCTGAGTCTCTTCCACTCATATTCAGAACCATACTAGAAGTGGTTTCAAGTGTCTGCCCACCTGTGCGTTAAGGGAAAGAGAGAGGGCGCTCTCCTCTAAGGTCTGACTGAGCCTGAAGTCAGCTTAGACAGACCTGGGCAGCTGGCAGACCTCCTTGCTTAGGTTTACTGTTCTGGACAGCCATCAGCAACCTTGGAGACACTAGAAGATGGGAGGGAGACTGGGACTGCCTGGGACCTATTAGATGTAGTGAACCTGTATCCAACCTGTCTGGAGCTCATTTGCTCCCAATCTGAGTGGAGGCAGGAACCAGGGAAGGCAGTAGTGAGACCTCCATGGCCACAGATGGGAGAAAGGTGGCTCGCTCCACACACCCAATGCCTGGCAAGAACTATGATGGCTTTGGTGTCAGACTTTTTTTCTTTTTTCCTTTTTTTGAGACGGAGTAGCACCCTGTCACCCAGGCTGGAGTGCAGTGGCGCAATCTTGGCTCACTACAACCTCCACCTCGCGGGTTCAAATGATTCTCCTGCCTCAACCTCCCAAGTAGCTGGGATTACAGGCACTCGCCACTACAGCCAGCTAATTTTTGTATTTTTAGTAGAGACAGGGTTTTCACCATGTTGGCTAGGCTGGTCTCCAACTCCTGACCTTGTGATCCACCCGCTTCTGCCTCCCAAAGTGCTGGGATTACAGGCATGAGCCACTGTGCCTGGTCAGAGTCAGACTGTTTTTATTCATTTATTTTTATTTTTATTTATTTTTTGAAACTGAGTCTCGCTCTGTCGCCCAGGTTGGAGTGCAGTGGCGTGATAGCTCACTGCAACCTCTGCCCTCCCAGTTTCAAGTGATTCTCCTGCCTTAGCCTCTGGAGTAGCTGGGATTACAGGTGTCCGACACCATGCCTGGCTAAGTGCTGTAAGTTTTGTATTTTTAGTAAAGATGGGGTTTCACCATGTTGGCCAGGCTGGTCTTGAACTCCTGACCTTGTGATCCGCCCACCTCAGCTTCCCGAAGTGCTGGGATTACAGGCATGAGCCACCATGCCCGGCCAATTTTTTTTTTTTTTTTTTTTTTTTTGAGACAGAGTCCTTGCTCTGTTGCTAAGGCTAGAATGCAGTGGAGCAATCTCAGCTTACTGCAACCTCCACCTCCCCGGTTCAAGCGATTCTTGTGCCTCAGCCTCCTGAGTAGCTGGGATTACAGGCATGCACCACCATACCTCGCTGATTTTCATATTTTTAGTAGAGACTGGGTTTTGCCATGTTGGCTAGGCTGTTCTCAAACTCCTGACCTCAAGTGATCCGCGCACCTCGGCCTCTCAAAGTGCTGGGATTACAGGCATGAACCACCACAACAAGCCCAGACTGTTTTTAAAAAATCACAGCTCACTAGCTGTGTGACCTTAGGCATATTAGTTCACCTGTCTGACCTGTCTCATCAACTATAAAGCGGGATAACGAAATCTACTCCATGGAACTGTTGTGAAGATTCAGAAAAGTGTGTAAAGGATTTAGCATGTTGCCAAGCACATGGTACACTATTAGCCTGTGACCTCTTTAGGAGGCTGTAACTTTCAGAATCCCTTAGTACCAACCTTAAAAGCTCAGAAGAGGCGGGGCACGGTGGCTCACGCCTGTAATCCCAGCACTTTGGGAGGCCAAGGCGGGCAGATCACCTGAGGTCAGGAGTTTGAGACCAGCCTGATCAACATGGAGAAACCCTGTCTCTACTAAAAATACAAAATTAGTTGGGCGTGGTGGCACATGACTGTAATCCCAGCTACTTGGGAGGCTGAGGCAGGAGAATCCCTTGAACCCAGGAGGCGGAGGTTTCGGTGAGCCAAGATCGTACCATTGCACTCCAGCCTGGGCAACAGAGTGAGACTCTGTCTCAAAAAAAAAAAAAAAGCTCAGAAGAGTTCTGGAAACCATCTCCAGGGCATCCCCACTTGTTCCCTTCCCCACTAGAGTGCCAGGCTTTTTTTTTTTTTCCTTTTTTAATTAGTGCCAGCCTTTTCGATGCCACACCCTACATCCTCACCAGCACCCACATGCTCAGGATCCATGAGCTGCTTCTCTGTCCATCAATTTCTTCCTTTCAGGCTTGGTGTTATTCCCCTATTTGAGAACTTCAGAAGAACTCCAGGACTCCAGTGATCCTCCCACCTCAGCCTCCTAAGTACCTGAGACTACAGATACACACCACTGCACTGGCTTTGGGATGCATTATATAATAATTATGATAATTAAAAGTTGAGTGCCCATCATGGACCAGGCTCTATGCCAGCCACTTGAACATATGATGTCTGATACAGCAGCCTCCAAAGAGGGTTTTCTGCCCATTTTATAATGAGGAAACAGAAGGTCATCCAGCTAAGACTCTTTTCTTTTTTTTTTTTTTGAGATGGAGTCTCACTCTGTCGCCCAGGCTGGAGTGCACTGGAGGGATCACAGCTCACTGCAACCTCCCCCTCCCGGGTTCAAGCAATTCACCTGCCTCATCTCTTATCCTCTTGAGTCCAGCTAAGACTTAAACCAGCTCTGTATCAATCCAAATACCATGCTTTCTTGTTTTCTGCTACAGAGCTCTGTTTCCTAGGGAAGTCAAAGAAAGTTAAAGAAAAAAAATAATTGAAATGAGATTTCATAGATTAGTAGATAGGAAATGGACAAGCTGGGAAAGGGCATTCCAAGGTAGACAAATAGTATTGCAGAGGTATAGTGCCAGGGAAAATTGGCATGTTTGTTTAATCCTGTAGGCATTTCATACATTTTTTGTTACCCTAACTAGATTGTGAGGCCTTTTACATCTTCAGTTCAGTTTAGTATAGTGATATACTGTTGTTTATATACCCAACTTAGGAAGGGCTGTGTTGAGATCCTACAGTCTGTGTCATTACTAGCCTCTTATTCATCTCTCCCTGTCTGCTGTCTCCTCTCCCTTCTTTCCCAGCTATGCTCTTGGTTACTTTTAAGGGCAGGAGAAGAGCAAACACTCTGGAACTAGATCAGGACTCAGAATGCCACTAATGATGGTATCATTTGCTGGAAGCCAAAGACCCAACATCAGAGCCTTGACTTCAGTGAGGTCACCTTTAAACCTGGACAAATGGGTTAGTCAGTTCCCCTGGGTGGCTGAGGCTAGTAGAGGCATCAGTCTAAGAAAAAGAGGGGCTAGTAAGCAGCCAACTCCACAGCCTCTTTAAAGAGTTATTGTTCCTGCTAAAAAAAAAAAAAGAAGATAACACTTCCATGAGAACCAAGGACTTTTTATACTTAGAACACATACTGAAAAATCAGGAGGCAGTAGTTAAGCTACAAGAAGCACCAGATGCCTTCTGGGATGAGTTGCCTTCCTTGCCTCCACAACAGCAGCCAGACTGGACCTCTGGACAACATGATAAGTGTGATAATCACACTTCCTAGAGTAGGACCAAGGGTAGGAGGCCACCAGGCTCAGCTTACAAGCCCTGCAAAACCAGAAAAAGCGTATCAGTTAGAACCGGAATTTAGGGTAGCCACAACCATGTACTCCTCATCCCAAGGCACATGTCCTGGATCTTTCAAGCAGACAGCATGAAAGTTTCTTCTGTCTCTCTGATTTGGGCATTGAATCCTATATTACTCCCCACCCCCACACATCCCTTCTCCAGGCAATAACCCCAGCACCTATGATCAGGCACTCACCCAAGTAATCGTCCATCAGGGAGCCAATAGCAAACTGCAAGAAAGATGGTAAAAAGAAAGTGAAGCCAAGATGAGCACAGAACCAACCTCCACTCTGCAGCCCCAGGCCTTCTGCCCATCCATCCCTTCTTCCTGGCAGAAGAGCGTAGAACCCCCTGAAACTGTGGGTGGTAAGAAATCGACAGCTCTCGGCCAGGCGCAGTGGCTCACGCCTGTAATCCCAGCACTTTGGGAGGCCGAGGCAGGTGGATCACTAGGTCAGGAGATCGAGACCATCCTGGCTAACATGGTGAAACCCTGTCTGTACTAAAAATATAAAAAATTAGCCAGGCGTGGTGGCGGGCGCCTGTAGTCCCAGCTACTCGGGAGGCTGAGGCAGGAGAATGGCGTGAACCCAGGAGGCAGAGCTTGCAGTGAGCCGAGATCGCGCCACGGCACTCCAGCCTGGGTGACAGAGCAAGACTCCGTCTCAAAAAAAAAAAAAAAAAAAAAGAAATCGACAGTTCTCAGCTCAACCTGGTATAGGTAGAGAGGTGGGGAAAAGACTCACAATGTCATTCTTGTCCACACGGGTCCCCACAATCTTTAAGCGGATCTCATCGTCCTGCTGAATCACAATATCCTGAGGAGAGGAGGGAACAGTGTACAGATGCTCCTCAGTTTATGAGAAGTTACATCACAACCACTTCACTGTAAGCCCGGGGGCATATTGAATGCACATCACTTTCACACCATCGTAAAGTCATAAAATCATGAATCAAGCCATGGTAATTCGGGGACCATCTGTACTCAGCCATCCCCAGGCCAATATTCTCCCTCAGGATGGCTGATTCTCTCCTTGTCTCCCTGACTTCTTTCTGTCCACTCACCTCATCCATTGTCTTGTAACATGGTGGGTTGGAGTTAGGATCAAACTCCATCTCTGAAGGAATGGACTGAAAGGAAAGTGAGATTAGGTTAGCACTTTAAATGGATGCTTCAACAGATGGTAATGAATGGGTATCTCTCTTCCTCAGCCCCACCCGGTGTGCCCAGACTTACATGTCGAGAGATGAAGCAAGACATGGGCCCAATTTCTGTGAAGAGTCCAACCTAGAAAAGAAATGAGTGATCTTACGGCCATGCACGGTGGCTCACGCCTGTAATCCCAGCACTTTGGGAGGCCGAGGCCGGTGGATCACGAGGTCAGGAGTTTGAGACCAGCCTGACCAACATGGTGAAACCCCGTCTCTACTAAAAATACAAAAATTAGCCGGGCATGGTGGCGTGCACCTCTAATCCCAGCTACTCAGGAGACTGAGGCAGGAGAATCGTTTGAACCCAGGAGGCGGAGGTTGCAGTGGGCCGAGATCGCACCATTGCACTTCAGCCTGGCAACAGAGCAAGACTCTGTCTCAAAAAAAAAAAAAAAACAAAAGAGTGATCTTGCCTTTTCTTTGTCCCCTCAAGTGTTGTGTTTTTGTTTTTTGCTTTTTAAATTTTGAGACAGGGTCTCACTCTGTTGCCCAGGTTGGAAAGTAGTGGTGCGATCACAGCTTACTGTAAATTTGAACTCCTGGGCTCAAGCGATCCTACCACCTCAGCCTCCCAAGTTGCTGAAACCACAGGTGCACACCACCATGCTAGGCTAATTTTTAACCAAACTTTTTGTAGAGACAGAGTCTTGATATGTTGCCCAGGCTGTCTCAAACTCCTAGGCTCAAGCAATCTTCCCACTTCTGCCCCCCAAAGCACTGGGATTATAGGTGTGAGCCAGCGCACCCAGCCCTTTTCTCTTTTTTTTAAAGCTTTCATTTGTATTTATTTACGTATTTACTTTGAGACAGAATCTCGCTCTGTTCTCCACTCTGGAGTGCAGTGATGCAATCTCAGCTCACTGCAACCTCCACCTCCCAGGTTCAAGTGATTCTCATGCCTCAGCCTCCCGAGTAGCAGGGACTACACGCACATGCCACAATGCCTGGCTAATTTTTGTATTTTTAGTAGAGATGGGGTTTCACCATATTGGCCAGGCTGGTCTTGAACTCCCACCCTCAGGTGATCTGCCCACCTCAGCCTCCCAAAGTGCTGGGATTACAGATGTGAGTCACCGCGCCCAGCCTAAGCTTTCATTTTAAAGTATTAAAGAGCTTAGGCCTGGGACGTGTTAGTCCAAGATTTGAACACCTGTTGGCCACATGATCTTGGCCAGTACACTTAACTTCTTCCAAGCTTCAGCTTCTGTAAAAAGCACCCACTGGCCGGGCACGGTGGCTCACGCCTATAATCCCAGCACTTTGGGTGGCTGAGCCAGGCAGATCATCTGAGGTCGGGAGTTCGAGACCAGCCTGACCAACATGGAGAAACCCCATTTCTACTAAAAATACAAAAATGAGCTGGGCGTGGTGGCGCATGCCTATAGTCCCAGCTAGTTGGGAGGCTGAGGCAGGGGAATCGCTTGAACCCAGAGGCGGAGGTTGCAGTGAGCCGAGATTGCGCCACTGCACTCCAGCCTGGCAACAGAGCTAGACTCCGTCTCAAAAAAAAAAAAAACCCACCTTTTAGAGTCATTTTGAGTCTCTGCACATCACCTAGCCCATAGTAACTACTCAATCAACACAGGCTTTTATTGTTATGACTATTAATACTGACTCTCTTGCCCTCTGAGTTAGGCAGGGCAAGATTACCATATAATTTGAAAGTGCAGGCCAGGTGCGGTGGCTCAAGCCTGCAATCCCAGCACTTTGGGAGGCCGAGGCGGGTGGATCACAAGGTCAGGAGATCGAGACCATCCTGGCTAACACAGTGAAACCCCGTCTGTACTAAAAATACAAAAAATTAGCCAGGTGTGGTGGTGGGCACCTGTAGACCCAGCTACTCGGGAGGCTGAGGCAGGAGAATGGTGTGAACCCAGGAGGCGGAGCTTGCAGTGAGTGGAGATCTCGCCACTGCACACCAGCCTGGGTGACAAAGCGAGACTCTGTCTCAAAAAAAAAAAAAAAATAGCCGGCCATGGTGGCACGTGCCTTTAGTCCCAACTACTTGGGAGGCCGAGGCAGGAGAATCACTTGAACCTAGGAGGCAGAGGTTGCAGTGAGCCAAGATCGCACCACTGCACTCCAGCCTGGGCAACAGAGCAAAACTCTCTCTCAAAAAAAAAAAAAAAAAGTGAAGTGACTTAGCCAAAGGCACAGCGTTATGAAGTGGAGCCAGAACCCAACCCAGATCTTCCGAGAGACTACCCCACTGCCTCCCCAATGTATGGTCTCACCTTGTTGACCTGAGTGACAACAGCATCCACGACCTCCCCTTTAAATGGCCGGAAAACAATGGCCTTGTACTTAACTGGATAAAGGACAAAGCCTCGGCCTGGCTGGATCACACCAGCACCAATATTGTCAATGGTGGTGACAGCAATTACAAAGCCATACCTGCAAGGAGGATGAGAAACAGGAAGACACTGTGTGTCCAAGAGCCTCTAAAGACATCTGCAATAAAAGTCACTGAGCTCTTGGGGGTAGGGTCGGGGAGAGCAAAAGGACAAGTAGATAGCACCTCTGCTCCCAGAGAGCTTAATGACCAAAAGAAGACAGAACAGAGATCACTATGTGTAAGACCAAATGCTGTTCTGGTAATTTCACAATAAATGTCCAAGAAGGCTGGAGTCCTTGAGGCAACAGATCTCAATCTTCGGGATGCCTGAGAATCATCTTCTTAAAATGCAGATTCTCAGGTCTGCCCCAGACAGTCTTGATTCTGTAGGGAATAAGGAGGCTCAGGAATCTGCATGTTCCTGCAGGTTTTTCTGATGCTGGAGGCCCAAGTACTCCACTGCCCTGAGCTGGGTCCCAGCTCATTAATATCAGAGAGGCCCCTCTGTGCAAAGCCCAGAGATGGTCAAATCCCAGCCTACTTCCTTCCTCCCCCAAACTCTCGATCTGCTTTTTCTGGTCATTCATTCAGAAGATATATAGAGGCCCATGGTGTGTGGTGCCGGGCACAGGGGATAAGAGAAAACCAGCAGAATGACAGAGGGAGAGCAGACACAGGAACAATGATTACACTGTGAGCTCCACAGGGGCTGTCCTCATTCTATCTTGTTCCCATTCTACCTTGTTCTGAGCCCAACACGGGTCCTGGCACACACCAAGGGTTTTTAAAATGTTTGAGGAGTAAATGAATGACCAATCTCAGCTGAGAGAAGGAAGTCTTATTGTCCAGCATTGCAGAGGGCGCCCTGGGAACCCAAAGCGGGAAGCAACTGGCTGCCTGAGAGAGGAGAGGGGTCCCCAGAGTGGGTGGCAGGACGAGTAGGAGTTGGGGAGGGGTTGCAGGTATAGCGCCCCGTGTGCGCATCGAACGATCTGGCGGTGCGGTGAGCTCGACACTCACTTCCCTGTGCAGGTCCCCTCTACCTCGGTGAAGAGCTTCTGCTTCACCGTGTTGAGCAAGTTGGGGCCGAAGTAGCGCGGGTGCAGCAGGATTTCGTGCTCTAGGGAGATCTGCGGAGAAAAGTGGGATGGCGACCAGGCCAGGCGCTGGCAGGTTACTGGACAAGGGGAGCCTCGCGCCGGCGCCTGGCCTTGCTCTTCCTTTCCACCCAGCCCTTGCCGCCACCCTGAGCCCTGCTCACGTGGTAGAACATCTTCCCAGACCAGGTAGGCAGGCAGAGTCCACACCTCCGACAGTCCCTGGGAATCCACCGGAAACACACTTAGACGCCGCAACCCCAGTTCCGCGCTTGCTGCGACTAGGAGGGCGGAACTCCACCTTCTCCGCGAGGGCGGAACTCCACCAGCTCCGCGGGTCTGATTGGGCCTCGCCGTCGTGGGCGAGAACGACTAAGCCCCGCCCCTCATCCCCGCCCCGCAGCCATCAAACGGCAACTTCTTTTTTTTTGAGGCGGAGTCTCCCTCTGTTGCCCAGGCTGGAGTGCAGTGGCGCGATCTCGGCTCACTGCAACCTCCGCCTCCCGGGTTCAAGCGATTCTCCTGCCTCATCCTCCCGAGTAGCTGGGATTAAAGGCATGTGCCACCACACCTGACTAATTTTGTATTTTTAGTAGAGATAGGGTTTCTCCATGTTGGTCAGGCTGGTCTCAAACTCCCAGCCTCAGGTGATCCACCCACCTCGGCCTCCCAAAGTGTTGGGATTACAGGAGTGAGCCACCGCGCCCGGCCGGCAACTATCTGAATTGCTTGAACCTGGGAGGCGGCCCGAGATCTTGCCACTGAACTCCAGCCTGGGCAACAAGAGCGAAACTCCATCTCAACAGATAGATAGATAGATAGATTAGATAGATAGATAGATAGATAGATAGATAGATAGATAGATAGATAGATAGATAGATAAATGCTACCACTTACTGCTTTCTTCCTAGATGCCTGGGCAACAAGAGCGAAACTCCATCTCAATAAATAAATTAAATAAATAAATAAATGCTACCACTTACTACTTTCTTCCTAGATGCCAGACACTGTGCTAAGCGCTTGATATAATTCTCTCCCTTAATTCTCATAATAATCTACAGAAATTGGTGTAGAAATAAAAAAAATGTACACAAGCCTCAGCCAAAAGGCCAAGAAGCTACAGAAAATAATGAAATTTAGGCCGGGCGCTGTGGTTTACACCTGTAATACCAGCACTTTGAGAGGCTGAGGCGGGCGGATCATGAGGTCAGGAGATTGAGACCATCCTGGCTAACATGGCGAAACCCCGTCTCTACTAAAAATACAAAAAATTAGCCGGGCGTGGTGGCACGTGCCTGTAGTCCCAGCTACTCAGGAGGCTGAGGCAGGAGAATCGCTTGAACCCGGGAGGCGGAGGTTGCAATGAGTTGAGATCGCGCCACTGCACTCCAGCCTGGCGACAAAGCAAGACGGAGTCTCAAAAAAAAAAAAAAAAAAAAAAAAAATTTAAAAGCTATTGGAAGCCCAAAAAACACTTTAAGCCTCGAGAGAGATATGACTGCGAGTCACATATAGTTTACAACTTCTGTTCTCAGATTATAGATTAATTTTTTTTTTTTTTTTTTTTTTTGAGACGGAGTCTTGCTGTGTCGCCCAGGCTGAAGTGTAGGAAATCCATGACTATTTCATCCTCTGTTAAAAAATGTTACATGCGCCGGGCACGGGTGGCTTATGCCTGTAATCCCGGCTACTCGGCTACTGGGGAGGCTGGGGCAGGACAATTGCTTGAACCCGGGAAGCTGAGATTGCAAAGAGCCGAGATCGCTCCACTGCACTTCAGCCTGGGAGGCAGAGCAAGACTCCCTCTCTCTTTTTTTTTTTTAATAGAGACGGGGTTTCTCCATGTTGGTCAGGCTGGTCTTGAACTCCCGACCTCAGGTGATCCGCCCACCTCGGCCTCCCAAAGTGTGGGATTACAGGCGTGAGCCACCGCGCCCGGCCGACTCCCTCTCAAAAAAAAAAATTACATGCAAATCACGAGATCAGAAGTTCAAGACCAGCCTGGCCAACATAGTGAAAACCCATCTCTACTAAAAATACAAAAAATTAGCCGGGTGTGGTGGCAGGTGCCTGTAATCCCAGCTACTCCAGAGGCTGAGGCAGAAGAATGTCTTGAACCCGGGAGGCGGAGGTTGCAGTTAGGCAAGATCTTGCCACTGCACTCCAGCCCAGGCAACAGTGCGAAACTCCAAATAAAAAAAAAATTGGAAAAAAAAAAGTTACATGTACTCTTCCCAAAAAGAAACATTGTCTATAGCCAACCAAATTGCTATAACTATGTACCAATCTTCTGTGAAAAATGTAATCCTGCTAAAAAGTCATGTGTGCTTGCCTATATAAATGAAATCTTAACTTTCTTACTTCACAACACTGACTCCATTCTTCTGGAGTTGGTGTTTCCAGGTGTTCCATTCTCATACTTCGCACTTGAAAAAACTCTAAATTAGGTTCTGACCCGTCGGATTATTTTAGGTTGACACTGATACTATTATTATTCCTACCTTATAAATGAGCCCGAAAAAGATTAAGGGGAGGTATTTGCGTATGAATAGCTGACCTGCTCCAAAGCTTGTGTTCCTTTTTTTTTTCTTTTTTCTTTCTTTCTTTTTTTTTTTGAGTCGGAGTCTCACTCTGTCGCCTAGGCTGGAACTTAGTGGTGCAATCTCGGCTCGCTGCAACCTCCGCCTCCCAGATTCAAGTGATTCTCCTGCCTCAGCCTCCCAAGTCGCTGGGATTACAGGCGCCCACGACCACGCCCAGCTAATTTTTTTTTTTTTTTTTTTTTTTGTATTTTTATTAGAGACCGGGTTTCACCATGTTGGCCAGGCTGGTCTCGAACTTCTGACCTTAGGTAATCCATCTGCCTCAGCCTCCCAAAATGCTGGGATTACAGGCCTGAGCCACTGCGCCCGGCCCCACCTTTTTTTTTTTCTTGAGAAAGGGTCTCATTCTGTCACCCAGGCTGCCAGGCTGGAGTGCTCATTGCATTCCCCAGCTACAGGTATGGGTCACCATGAGCGGGTAATTTTTTATTTTTTGCAGAGATGTGGGTCTTACTCTGTTGACCAGGCTAGTCTTGAACTTCTGGCCTCAAGTGATCCTCTTGCTTTGGTCTCCCAAAGTGTTGGGATTCAAGTGTGAGCCCTCACACCTGGGAAAGTCGCATTCTTCACTACTGTAAACTCTACTGCCTGAGACTGAAACTTTGGATAAAAAAGACACCAAAGCAATGACAAGTATTGTTGTGTCTGCTCCTCAAAGTGTGTGTATGTAGAGCCTGAAAGCTCAGAACAGCAATTCTGAAGTTGTGGTCCCCAAAAGAACCTTTCAGGGGATTGGTGAAGTGCTCTTCTAGTTACATGTCTGTGTGAGACTAAATTTTCTTCATGTATTTCAATCAAAACAATATATCCTAATAGCTAATAGAAGCAGATGTGAAAATCGAGCTGTCTCCTATTGAAACAGTGTGATATTGTGAAATATACGTTTCTTTGACCCTATTTTCTGCCATACAACTCCTAAATCTCTAAAGTGATTTTTTTGGTATGCTAATGTTAACTGATGGCTGGCAGGCCCTAGGTAGCTTCCGGATGGGGGCTGGTCACCATAAAGAGCAGGGCATGATTGGAAGGTTGGGGTTTTCAGCCCACCCCCAACTTCTGGGGAGTGGAGGGGGTGCTGAACTGTTGAGTTGATCACCAATGGCCAATCGTTTCAGCAGTCATGCTTGCATAATGAAGCATCCACAAAAATCCAAAAGGACTGGGTTCAGAGACTCCACATAGCTGAACACCTGGAGGTTCCTGGAAGGTGGCACACCGGAAGAGGGCTCGGAAGCTCCACATCCCTTCCCCCATACCTCACCCTAGGCACCTCTTCATCTGCATCCTTTCAAATAGCCTCTATAATAAACCAGTAAAGGTAAGTAAGTGTTTCCCTGATTTCTATGAGCCACCCTAGTAAGTTAACCAAGCCCAAGTAGAGTTGTGGGGGCCTAGATTTACAGCTGGTCAGTCAGAGGCATAGGTAAAACAGCCTGGGGCTTTTGACTAGCATCAGAAGTCAGGGGCCATGTCTGGTAAACAATAATTTGATTTAAAAAAAAAAAAAAGAAGAGAGGGAGGGAGGGAGGCAGGGGAAAGAGAGAGACAAGAGAGAGAAAGAAGAAAAGAAAAAGGGGAAAAGAGAGAGAGAAAAGAAAGAGAGAGAGAGACAAAGAAAGAGAGAGAGAGACAAAGAAAGAAAGAGAAAGAAAGGAAGGAAGGAAGGAAGGAAGGAAGGAGAAAGGAAAAGAAAAGGAAGGAAAAGAAAAGAAATAAAAGAAAAAAGGAGAGAAAAGAAACTAGTACTGGGGGGCCGGTGGGGAGGGCGGTCTTGGGATCTGCACCCTAAACATTTGAGATCTGAGGTTATCTCCAGGTAGACAGTGTTGGCATTAAACAGGAGGACACCCAGCTGGAACTGCTTACTTGTGGACTGGGGAAAAAACCAACACATTTGGTCACACAGAAGCCTTCTTTGTTGATTGTTGTGGTGGTGTGAGAGGAGAGAAAAACAGTGTCTCCCCCCAACCCCCCTGTAAAACAATGCCATTATTCTCACGACATATTTATTGATTTTGGTAAATAGTTATTTTTCCATCTCTATTTAAAAAAAATACATACATATATATATATGCCGGGGGCGGTGGCTGACGCCTGTAATCCCAACACTTTGGGAGGCCGAGACGGGCGGATCACCCGAGGTTGGGAGTTCGAGACCAGCCTGACCAACATGGAGAAACCTTGTCTCTACTAGAAATACAAAATTAGCCGGGTGTGGTGGCGCATGCCTGTAATCCCGGCACTTTGGGAGGCAGAGGCGGGTGGATCACGAGGTCAGGAGATCGAGACCATCCTGGCTAACACAGTGAAACCCCGTCTCTACTAATAATACAAAAAATTAGCTGGGCGTGGTGGCCGGTGCCTGTAGTCCCAGCTACTCGGGAGGCTGAGGCAGGAGAATGGCGTGAACCCGGGAGGCGGAGCTTGCAGTGAGCCAAGATCGTGCCACTGCACTCCAGCCTGGGCGACAGAGCGAGACACTGTCTCAAAACAAAACAAACAAACAAACAAATATAAATACATATGAGGCCAGGAAAGGTGGCTCATGCCTGTAATCACAACACTTTGGGAGGCCAAAGTGGGTGGATCACCTGAGGGGTCAGAACTGCAATGAGACAAGATCACCCCACCGCACTCCAGCCTGGGCAACAGAGCAAGACGCAAAAAAAGAAAAATAAATGAAAATTAAATTAAATTAAAAATTAAAAAGGTCAGGTTTGGTGGCTGACACCTGTAATCTCAGCATTTTGGGAGGCCAAGCTGGGAGGATCACGTGAGCCCAGGAGTTCAAGACCAGCCTGGGCAACACAGAGTCCCCCTTCTCTATTTACAACATATACATATATATATTTTTATATTTATATAATTTATATATTTATATTTACATATATGTATATATAAAAACATATATATATATATTTTGAGATGGATTCTCCTGCCTCAGCCTCCCAAGTAGCTGGGATTATAGGTGCCAAGCTAATTTTTATATTTTTATTATTATTATTTATTTATTCTTTTTTTTTTGAGATGGAATTTCACTCTTGTTGCCCAGGCTGGAGTGCAATGGCGCGATCTCGGCTCACTACAACCTCCGCCCCCCAAGATCAAGTGATTCTCCTGTCTCAGCCTCCCAAGTAGCTGAGATTACAGACATGCGCCACCACACCCTGCTAATTTTTGTACTTTTAATAGAGACGGGGTTTCTCCATGTTGGTCAGGCTGGTCTCAAACTCTCGACTTCAGGTGATCCACCTGCCTCGGACTCCCAAAGTGCTGGGATTACAGGCGTGAGCCACTGTGCCCGGCCCACTTCTTAGTTTTAATTCCTATACAGTAAATATTGTACGGCTTGTAAGAATGAATACAGTGTCTTGAAGAGGCATGATCTCAAGCTAAGGCCAACATATCCTGAATGTATGTAGCACAAGTTTGTTGTATAGATGAACTCTCCCTAATTCTGGTTAGGTCTGATCGGAGGGCCTGACTGCAGAATAAAGTAGAGATGCTTAGGGTGGTGGGTGAAGGAGTGAGGATTAGGGCACTGAGTTTACTCCTCTAGTAACACTACCTGGGTCAGACGGGGCAGTTATCAGTGACTCCCAACTTATAGCCTTTTCCTCTGGGTGTGTAGAGACTCTCAAAGATTTCTTCAGTAGACACGGTTTTTGCTTCTTCTCTCCTGTCCTGGGACATTTTATGACCCTGACCCCATTCTTACCCTTCCTACCAGCACCTGCCCAGCACGCTCTGGAAACAAAGAACACTCTATCCTCTCACTGTAAATTGACTGTAGAGTCCAGGCTAGGGACACCACGACATCATCCCTGTAGCTGCTACTTCTTTCATGCCATCACTGAGCCGGGAGCCCCGGAAACTTAGCTTGGAGGAGTGGAGCAGTAGGGCATCTTAAAATGTTTTTTTTGTTTGTTTTGTTTTAGATGGAGTTTTGCTCTGTCTCCCAGGCTGGAGTGCAGTGGCGCTATCTTGGCTCACTGCAACCTCTGCCTCCTGGGTTCAAGAGATTCTCCTGCCTCAGCCTCCCTAGTAGCTGGGATTTCAGGCACGCGCCACCATGCCCAGCTGATTTTTGTATTTTTAGTAGAGATGGGGTTTCACTATGTTGGCCAGGCTGCTCTTGAACTCCGGACGTCAAGTGATCTGCCCGTCTCAGCCTCCCAAACTGCTGGGATTAAAGGCGTGAGCCACCGAACCCGGCAAATGTTAGAATTTTTGAGAGGAAGGGACCTTCAAGAGACAAACGCACTTCAGGGACGTGGGGCTATTGCCCACAGTCACCAGTTGGTTCTCTTTTTTGGGGGGGGTGGGGGGACAGGGTCTTACTTCGTCGCCCAGGCTGGAGTGCAGTGGCACGATCTTGACTCACTGCAACCTCCGCCTCCCGGGTTCAAGTGATTCTCCTGCTTCAGCCTCCCCAATAGCTGGGATTACAGGCGCGCGCCCCCAAAACCTGCTAATTTTTGTGTTTTTAGTAGAGACGGGGTTTCAGCATATTGGCCAGGCTGGTATCGAACTCCTGACCCCAAGTGATCCGCCCTCCTCGGCCTCCCAGAGTCCTGGGATTACAGGCGTGAAGCACTGCGCCTGGCCTAGTTGTTTCTCTTTTTCCCTGTCAGCCTGTAGCGGGAGTGGCGTGCTGTCAGCTCGGGTTCGACACTGCAGGGTTCCCGACCTCCAGCCTCGCCAGGAGAGCGCCGCGTTCAGCGACTCGGAGCCGGGTACCTCCTGCCTGCTGGATTAGGTAGAAGGAGAAGCTCAGCCAATCCTGAGGGCTCGGAGGCAAGGAAGGCGGGACGAAAAGGAAAAGTTGAGGACAGGAGCGCCACCCAATCCAGCGCCTGACTGTAAAAGCGATGGCGGCGAGCACCCAATTGTAGACGGCAGTTAGAGGGAGGACGGTTAGTGGAGAGCGGACCAATCCGTGACAGGGGAGGGCAATCTTAAGCCAGTTAAAGCTGAGAAGGTGGGAAGGGGCGGAGCTCGCCCTGTGGCTGCTTGGTGGTGGGTGAGGTATCAGCTTTCTCCGCTAGTTCCCACCCTGGGAGTCCTTAGCCCCTGGAATGCGTGAGGGAGATGCTTAGGGAGTTCTCGAAGTGGGGCGTAGAGGCATCGCCTGGCAAGGCCTGGGAGCGAAAAAGATCTCTACTTCGTGGAGCCGTTGGACGCTACCGGGTGGGCATCAAGGAAGCGGAGGGTGGCTAAGGGGCGGGACTTCCGGGGGGCAGGGCTTATCGGACGGGGGTGGGGCCTGTTCTAAGGTTAGGCCGAGGTGGGCGGAGCTAATGGGAGAGCTTTGGGTGTGACCTAGGAGAAAGAAGGGCAGTAACTTAAGCGATTGTTTTGGAGTGGCAAGTGATAGTTAAGGGCTGATAAGGTTGCTGGGGAGGTTACCTGTCTTAACTCACTTTCCTTTTTTCTCAGGGAGCCACTGGTGTGGACCTTTTTTGGGCCCCCTTTCCTTCGTGGGGTACTATGGAGTTCCCAGAACACAGTCAGCAGCTGCTGCAGAGCCTCCGGGAGCAGCGGTCCCAGGGTTTCCTTTGTGACTGCACCGTGATGGTGGGTAGTACCCAGTTCTTGGCCCATCGGGCTGTGCTGGCCTCCTGCAGCCCATTCTTCCAGCTTTTCTACAAGGAGCGGGAATTGGACAAGAGGGATCTGGTGTGTATTCACAATGAAATTGTCACAGCCCCAGCCTTTGGGCTGCTTCTGGACTTTATGTATGCTGGCCAGCTGACCCTGAGAGGGGATACCCCTGTGGAGGATGTGCTGGCAGCTGCCAGCTACTTGCACATGAATGACATCGTCAAGGTGTGTAAGCGGCGGCTTCAAGCCCGGGCCCTGGCAGAGGCAGACAGTACCAAGAAGGAGGAGGAAACCAACTCACAGCTTCCTAGTTTGGAGTTTTTGTCTAGTACTTCCCGTGGCACCCAACCTTCGTTGGCATCTGCTGAGACATCAGGCCATTGGGGCAAAGGGGAATGGAAAGGCTCTGCTGCTCCCTCACCTACTGTCCGTCCTCCAGATGAGCCACCAATGTCTAGTGGGGCTGACACTACACAGCCTGGCATGGAGGTTGACGCACCACATCTGCGGGCACCTCATCCACCAGTGGCTGATGTCTCTCTTGCCAGCCCTAGTAGCTCCACTGAGACCATTCCTACAAACTACTTCTCTTCTGGCATCCCAGCAGTTTCATTGGAGCCACTGCCATCTCTTGATGTGGGTCCTGAGAGTCTGAGGGTGGTGGAACCAAAGGATCCTGGAGGACCACTGCAAGGCTTCTATCCCCCAGCCTCAGCCCCAACGTCAGCCCCAGCCCCTGTCTCAGCTCCAGTTCCATCCCAGGCTCCAGCCCCAGCTGAAGCTGAGCTGGTCCAGGTGAAAGTTGAAGCTATTGTGATCTCTGATGAAGAGACTGATGTGTCAGATGAACAGCCTCAGGGTCCTGAGAGAGCGTTCCCATCTGGAGGAGCAGTGTATGGGGCACAGCCCTCCCAGCCAGAGGCTTTTGAAGACCCAGGGGCAGCAGGACTGGAGGAGGTGGGGCCAAGTGACCACTTCCTGCCAACAGACCCTCATCTACCCTACCATCTGCTGCCAGGTGCAGGGCAGTATCATCGAGGACTGGTGACCTCACCTCTGCCTGCACCCGCATCCTTGCATGAGCCACTTTACCTGTCTTCTGAGTACGAAGCAGCTCCAGGAAGCTTTGGGGTTTTTACTGAGGATGTTCCCACCTGCAAGACATGTGGGAAGACCTTCTCATGCTCTTACACACTACGGCGACATGCCACGGTGCACACACGTGAGCGACCCTACGAGTGCCGCTACTGCCTGCGGAGCTACACGCAGTCAGGGGACCTCTACCGCCACATCCGCAAGGCTCACAATGAGGACCTGGCCAAACGCAGCAAACCAGATCCAGAAGTGGGACCCCTTCTAGGGGTGCAGCCTCTCCCTGGCTCCCCAACAGCAGACAGACAGAGCAGCAGTGGTGGAGGGCCACCTAAAGATTTTGTACTTGGCCCCAAAAACTAACATCTAAGGGAGCATGAGCTGATGCTAGGCTGCTCTTACCATCCTTAGATGGCAGCTCAGAAGGTTGGTGGCACCTTATCACCCCTGCTGGGTGACAAGAATAAAGGCTCTGCCCAGGCTGAAAGTTCCTACCCTTTTCTTTTTTTTTTTTTTTTTTAATCTTTTATTTTTTTGAGACAGAGTCTCACTCTGTCACCCAGGCTGGAGTGCAGTGGCGCGATCTCGGCTCACTGCAAGCTCAGCCTCCCGGATTCACGCCATTCTCCTGCCTTAGCCTCCCGAGTAGCTGGGACTACAGGCGCCTATCACCATGCCTGGCTAATTTTTTTTTATTTTTAGTAGAGACAGGGTTTCACCGTGTTAGCCAGGATGGTCTCGATCTCCTGACAGATCTGACCTCGTGATCCGCCCATCTCCACCTCCCGCAGTGCTGGGATTACAGGCATGAGCCACCGCGCCCAGCCGCCTTTTTTTTTTGAGAGAGTCTTGCTCTGTCACTGAGGCTGGAGTGCAGTGGCGCAATTTCAGCTCACTGCAACCTCTGCCTCCCAGGTTCAAGCGATTCTTTTTTTTTTTTTGAGACGGAGTCTCACTTTGTCCCCCAGGCTGGAGTGCAGTGGCGTGATCTCGGCCCACCACGCCCGCCTAATTTTTTGTATTTTTTAGTAGAGACGGGGTTTCACCATGTTAGTCAGGATGGTCTCGATCTCCTGACCTCGTGATCCGCCCGCCTCAGCCTCCCAAAGTGCTGGGATTACAGGCTTGAGCCACCGTGCCTGGCCTCAAGCGATTCTCTTAACTCAGCCTCTTGAGCAGCTGGGATTACAGGAACGCGCCACCATGCCCAGCTAATTCCTGTATTTTTAGTAGAGACAGGGTTTCACCATGTTGGCCAGGCTGGTCACAAACTCCTGACCCCAGGTGATCTGCCCACCTTGGCCTTAAAAAGTGCTGGGATTAAAGGCATGAGCCACCATGCCCAGCCTCCTACCCTTTTCTTTGCCCAGCCAGATAAGCAGGACTTTATGGGGCAAAGCCTATGTCAGCTCTCTCCAAGGGCACTGGGAATTTTCCTGAGGTGTAATCGCTTCTCACTGTATGTTCTGGAACATAAAGCTAGCAATGAAAGTATTTCTTTGAACTGGTGTTGGCTGGTTTCTTCTAAAAACCTGCATGCTTTCATACCTCTCCTGCAGTTCTTTTTTTTTTTTTTTTTTTTGAGACGGAGTCTCTCTGTCGCCCAAGCTGGAATGCAGTGGCGCGATCTCGGCTCACTGCCAGCTCCGCCTTCCTGGTTCACACCATTCTCCTGCCTCAGCCTCCCTAGTAGCTGGGACTACAGGCGCCCACCACCAAGCCCGGCTAATTTTTTGTATTTTTAGTAGAGACAGGGTTTCACCATGTTAGCCAGGATGGTCTCGATCTCCTGACCTCGTGATCCGCCCGCCTCTGCCTCCCAAAGTGCTGGGATTACAGGCGTGAGCCACGGCTCTCCTTCAGTTCTTTTTGGAATGTTACATCTGTACTTGGGGTAGGGGAAGGGGTCAGATTGCTCATGAGGAAAAAAGTGGGACAGGCAGAGGGCGATGTAACCTTTACTTAGGAGAAGTATAGAAATTAAGGAAGCTTATAAAATTATGATTTATTATTGCAGTTGAGCTGTCTTCTGGGCTTTATCAGACATTTCGTATAAATGCTCATTTAATCCTCAACAACGTTAGGAGGTATGAGGTCCACTTCCTGTTTTGTTTGTTGTTGTTCATAAACCTGAGACTTAGAAATCAAAGTTAACTTGTTCAGGGTCACAGAGGCTAGTTAAGGGGCAAGCCAGCATTTGAACCTGGCTTGCCACTGCAAACACCCTGCCTGCTATACTGGTTAAAAACATTGTTTCTTCCAGGTGCGGTGGCTCATGCCTGTAATACCAACACTTTGGGAGGCCGAGGTGACCAGCCTGCCCAACATGGTGAAACCCCATCTCTACTAAAAACACAAAAAAAATTGTCTAGGTATGGTGGCTCACACCTGTAATTACAGCACTTTGGGAGGCCGATGCAGGCGGATCACTTGAGGTCGGGAGTTCAAGACCAGACTGGCCAACATGGTGAAACCGTCTCTACTAAAACTACAAAAATTAGCCAGGAGTGGTGGTGGGCGCCTGTAATCCCAGCTACCTGGGAGGCTGAGGCAGGAGAATCATTTGAACCCAGGAGGTAGAGGTTGCAGTGAGCTGAGATCACGCCACTGCACTTCAGCCTGGGTGACAAGACCGAAACTCCACCTCAAAAAAAAGAAAAGAAAAATTATCCAGGCTTGGTGGCGGGTGCCTGTAATCCCAGCTACTCAGGAGGTTGAGGCAGGAGAATTGCTTGAACCTGGGAGGCGGAGGTTGCAGTGAGCCGAGATCGCATCATTGCATTCCAACCTGGGCAACAAGTGAGACTCTGTCTCAAAAAAAAAAAAACAAAAAAAACATTGTTTGAAGGGCTGTTGGGGTGGCTCATGCCTGTTCTCCCAGCACTTTGGGAGGCCGAGGTGAAGGATCGCTCGTGGCTAGGAGTTACAGATTAGCCTGGGCAACATAGTGAGGCCTGCCTGTCACTATAAAATAATAATGAAAAGTTGAACTTAGTTAACCAAGAACTATAAGTTGTTTTCTTTTTCTGTCCTTTTGTGTATTTGGCTTTGTTGCCTTGTTACCTCTGCTTTCCCCACTGAAAGACCTTTTGTTGATAGAACAGGTACTGTATTGATTATTTGAAATTTTTGCCTCAAGTTGTAGATAATGAATTGACTTCTTTGAAGATGAGAAACTGAAAGGCAGGAAACACTAAGGCCCATAGTGGCTGATTAGTGGCGGGAGGTTGAGGGTCTGAGGTGCTGTGGCAATGATGGGTGCTTGCAAAACCTAAAGCAAGAAACTCAGGATGAGAGGATCTTACAGTTCATGTAGTCCAACTCCCTCACTTGAAAAGTGTGACGACAACAGTCTAGGGAGGTTTAGGTTACTCACCTAAGGTCACGCAGGTGGTTACTGACAGTGGAGATAGCAAAGAAATGGGAGTTTGGGGTGCCATCATGGGATGGGGGCAAAAAAGAGCTCTGGGAATGTGTGAGGAGTCTGGCCCTGCCTGTGCTGTAGGAGGGCCTAAAGGTTTGCCTACAAACTTTTTCTTGGTACATAAGGACATGAGTGCAAATAAAGCAGGAAGGAAAACAGAAATAGGCTGGTCGCGGTGGCTCACGCCTGTAATCCCAGCACTTTGGGAGGCTGAGGCGGGCGGATCACAAGGTCAGGAGTTGGAGACCAGCCTGGCCAACATAGTGAAACCCCGTCTCTACTAAAAATACAAAAAATTAGCTGGGCGTGGTGGCAGGCGTCTGTAATCCCAGCTACTCGGGAGGCTGAGGCAGGAGAATTGCTTGAACCCGGGAGGTGGAGGTTGCAGTGAGCCGAGATCACGCCATTGCACTCCAACCCTGGGTGACAGTGCGAGACTCCATCTCAAAAAAAAAAAAAAAAAAAAGAAAAGGGGGAAAATGACAAGTAAATATTCTGAATTTTCTTTCTCTCTTTTTGAGTCTGTGTCATATTCAGCACTGTGAACCCTTACCAGCAAGTGACTATTTTTGAGTTACAGGAAGGAAAGGTGAGCAGCCATGTGGCTAAAGAAAGCTCCTTAACTAGGACATATGGGAAGCAAAAGATGGTTAACATTTTTCTGCTGAGTGAATTCTACATTCTTTCACATTCTTTGTGTTGAAATAAACTTCTAGCTTATCTTTCAAATGGCTCCTAATTTTATTTATGCAAGTACGTTACTGCTTTAATTCCTTGATGAAACAAGGCAAGATATAAATAAATACAATAAAAGCTATTCTAGCTGGGTAGAACACCTTTTCAAAAGTCTTCCCTAGAGTAAATATCAAATCAAAATGCCTTTATGAATCAGTTGCTCTTAAAAGGGTGGATTTTACGGTCTGTATATCTCAATTTCAACAGAAACACAAAACAGAAAAAAAAAACTGGTTGTCTCAGAACATCAGTTCTTAAAATCAAGGCATAATAAATGGTCTATATGTGTAGACAATTTTGATGTAGATGATCTCTCCAGACAGTCTGGGGAACACAGGAACCATTGTATTGATCAGACTGTGGTCACATGTACTGCTTAGCTAAAGAGGTTCTGTTCCTGGTGAGATTCTCCTGAGAAGCAAGCATTTGCTTTCAATATCCAGCATAAAGGGCATGTTTTCTTGCAGGTGGCAGTCAGGAATTTGCAATATTTTTATTTATTTATTTATTTTGAGACAAGGTCTCTCTGTTTCCGAGGCTGGAGTGCGGTGGCACTATCACGACTCACTGCAGCCTCAACCCCTCTAGCTCCCAAGCAGCTGGAACTACAGGCATGCACTACCACGCATGGCTAATTTTTGTATCTTTTGTGGAGATGACGTTTCGCGCTGTTGCTCAGGCTGGTCTCAAACTCCTGGGCTCAAGCGATCCACCTGCCTTGGCCTCCCAAAGTGCTGGGATTTCAGGCATGAGCCATCATGCCCAGCCTGCAAGATATGTAAAGCAGTAGCTATCACAGTTACAGCCACTGTGGCCTCATTATTATTATTATTTTTTGACGGAATTTCGCTCTTGTTGCCCAGGTCAGAGTGCAATGGCATGATCTTGGCTCAGTGCAATCTTGGCTCACTGCAACCTCCACCTCCTGGGTTCAAGCGATTCTCCTGCCTCAGCCTCCCTAGTAGCTGGAATTACCGGCTGCGCCACCATGCCTGGTTAATTTTTTTTGTATTTTTAGTAGAGACGGGGTTTCTCCATGTTGGTCAGGCTGGTCTGGAACTCCCGACCTCAGATCCGCCCCGCCTCGGCCTCCCAAAGTGCTGGCATTATAGGTGTGAACCACCGCACCCAGCCCCATTTTATTTATTATTATTTTTTTAGTTTGATTTTTTTTTAGACAGAGTCTCCCTCTGTCACTCAGGCTGGAGTGCAGCGGTGGCTGGGATTACAGGCATAAGCCACCATACCCAGCCTGTGGCCTCAGTTTATCTGCTGAATGGTAGGAACAGTTTATACCCATTTGTAGAGATGTGATCAATAATTCTTTCTCATTTCCACTGGTCTTAATGCTCCCATTCAGGGATTCAAGGAACCATAGGCTCCTGGGGATCAGCTCATCTAATTTCTAGTCTAACACTGAATCCTCCTTTTGCCAGTTGTTATCAAACCTCCACTTGAGGCCGGGAACGGCACCTCACGCCTAGAATTCCAGCACTCTGGGAGGCCGAGGTGGACAGATTATTGGGAGGTCAGGAGTTCAAGACCAGCCTGGCCAAGATGGTGAAACCCTGTCTCTACTAAAAATACAAAAATTAGTCAGGCATGGCAGTGTGCACACACCTGTGTTCCCAGCTACTTGCTTGGAGGCCAAGCCAGGAGAATTGCTTGAACCTGGGAGGCAGAGGTTGTAGCAAGCCAAGATCACACCACTGCATTCCAGCCTGGGGAACAGAGTGAGACTCCATCTCAAAAAAAAAAAAAAAAAAAAAAAAAAAACCAGGACAGGCACGGTGGCTCACACCTGTAATCCCAGCACTTTGGGAGGCTCAGTCTGGTGGATCACAAGGTCAGGAGTTCAAGATCAGCCTGGCCAAGATGGTGAAACCTCATCTCTACTAAAAATACAAAAATTAGCCGGGAGTGCTGGCGGGCACCTGTAATCCTAGCTACTCAGGAGGCTGGGGCAGGAGAATCGCTTGAACCTGCGAGGCGGAGGTTGCAGTGAGCTGAGATCGTGCCACTGTACTCAAGCCTGGGCTACAGAGGGAGACTCTGTCTCAAAAAAAAAAAAAAAAAAAAAAAAAAACCTCGGCCGGGCGTGGTGGCTCACGCCTTTAATCTCAGCACTTTGGGAGGCCGAGGCAGGCGGATCACAGGTCAGGAGATCGAGACCATCCTGGCTAACACGGTGAAACCCTGTCTCTACTAAAAATGCAAAAAGTTAGCCAGGCGTGGTGGCGGGAGCCTGTAGTCCCAGCTACTCAGGAGGCTGAGGCAGGAGAATGGAGTGAACCCGGGAGGCGGAGCTTGCAGTGAGCCGAGATCACGCCACTGCACTCCAGTCTGGGCGACAGAGCAAGACTCTGTCTCAAAAAAAAAAAACAAAACAAAACCCAAAAAACTCTTTCGCAAAGGAAACCTATTGTTGGTGTCCTAGTTGCTGGATTTCCTTAGACTGAGCCAAAATCTGTCTCCCTTTATAGGAGTATGGACCAGGCCCCAGCCTATTAAGTTTCATACTGAAAATGTGTGCTTGTGAGCTATAAACTGACTTAGTTTTCTTTTTTCTTTTCTTTTTTTTTTTTGAGACGGAGTCTAGCTCTGTAGCCCAGGCTGGAGTGCAGGGGCGTGATCTCGGCTCACTGTAAGCTCCGCCTCCTGAGTTCACGCCATTCTTCTGCCTCAGCTTCCCGAGTAGCTGGAATTACAGGCGTGTGCCACCACGCCTGGCTAATTTTTTGTATTTTTTGTAGAGACGGGGTTTCACCGTGTCAGCCAGGATGGTCTCGATCTCCTGAATCTCGTGATCTGCCGGCCTTGGACTCCCAAAGTGCTGGGATTACAGGCGTGAGCCACCGCACCCGGCCACTTATTTTAGTTTTTCGAGATGGGGTCTATGTTGCCCAGGGTGCTCTTGAACTCCTAGGCTCAAGTGATTCTCCCACTTCAGACTCCTGAGTTTTTTTGTGTATTGGATCAAGTGATATGAAGTGCTGTACAGTGCCCTCTACAATTTCATCAGCAAGCAATTTCAGCAGACTAAATACTATTATCACACTCAAGAAAATTGACAGTAATTCTTTTTTTTTTTTTTTTTTGAGACAGTCTCGCTCCGTCGCCCAGGCTGGAGTGCAGTGGTGTGATCTCGGCTCACTGCAAGCTCCGCCTCCCGGGTTCACGCCATTCTCCTGCCTCAGCCTCGCGAGTAGCTGGGACTACAGGCACCCGCCACCACGCCTGGCTCATTTTTTTTTGTATTTTTAGTAGAGACGGTGTTTCACTGTGTTAGCCAGGATGGTCTGGATCTTCTGACCTCGTGATCCACCCGCCTCGGCCTCCCAAAGTGCTGGGATTACAGGCGTAAGCCAACGCACCCGGCCTTTTTTTTTTTTTTTTTTTTTTTTTTTTTTTTTGAGATAAGAGTTTTGCTCTTGCCCAGGCTGGAGTGCAGTTGCGCCATCTCGGCTCACCGCAACCTCCACCTCCCGGGTTCAAGCGATTCTCCTGCCTCAGTCTCCCGAGTAGCTGGAATTACAGGCATCCGCCAACACATCCTGCTAATTCTGTATTTTCAGTAGAGTCAGGGTTATACCGTGTTAGCCAGGATGGTCTCCATCTCTTGACCTTGGAATCCGCCCGCCTCAGCCTCCCAAAGTGCTGGGATTACAGGCATGAGCCACCGCCCCTGGCTCTGACAATAATTTATTTATTTATTTATTTATTTTTTGAGATGGAGTCTCGCTCTGCCACCTAGGCTGGAGTGCAGTGGTGCGGTCTCGGCTCACTGCAAGCTCTGCCTCCCGGGTTCACGCCATTCTCCTGCCTCAGCCTCCCAAGTAGCTGGGACTACAGGTGCCCCGCCACCACGCCCGGCTAATTTTTTTGTGTGTATTTTTAGTACAGACGGGGTTTCACCGTGGTCTCGAGCTCCTGACCTTGTGATCTGCCCGCCTCGGCCTCCCAAAGTGCTGGGATTACAGGTGTGAGCCACCGCACCCGGCCCCGACAATAATTCTTATTCAAGTTTCTCTTTTTCCCAATGAGAATCCAATTAGAATCCAAAGTAGTGTCATGCATTTATTTGATTGATGTCTCTTAACTGTCTTTTTCTTTTTGAGACAGGATCTCACTCTGTTGCCCAGGCTTCAGTGCAGTGGCACAATTTTAGCTCACTGCAACCTCAACCTTTTGGGCTCAAGTGATCCTCCCACCTTAGCCTCTTGAATATCTGGGATTACAGGCATGCACCCTAGTGCCAGCTAATTTTTCTATCTTTTGTAGACAGAGGGTTTTGCCATGTTGCCCACATTGGTCTCAAACTCCTGGGCTCAAAAGATCTGTCCCCTTCAGCCTCCCAAAGTTCTAGGATCATTGGCGTGCGCCACTGAACCTGGCCTTAAGTTTTACTAGGTTTCCCTTCCCTTTTTCCTTGCAATTTATTTATTGAAGAAGCTGGGGTTGTTTCACAGTTTGAGGGTCTGGAGTTTGCTGCTTACATCCGCATAGTTTCATTTAACATATTCCTCTGTCCAAAGGTTCCTTTAAAAATATTTATTTAGGGCCAGGCAAGGTGCTTCAAGCTGTAATCCCAGCTACTCAAGAGGTTGATGCAGGAGGATCCCTCCTTGAGCCCAGAAGTTCAAGGCTATGATCACACCACTGCACTCCAGTCTGGGCTACAGAGCAAGACCCTGTCTTTAAAAAAAAAAAAAAAAATAGGCCGGGGGTGGTGGCTCATGCCCGTAATCCTGGCACTTTGGGAGGCTGAGGTGGGCAGATCATGAGGTCAAGAGATCCAGACCATCCTGGCCAAGATGGTGAAACCCCATCTCTACTAAAGACAAAAATTAGCTGGACATGGTGGCGGGTGCCTGTAGTCCCAGCTACTTGGGAGGCTGACACAGCAGAATCGCTTGAACCCAGGAGGCAGAGGTTGCAGTGAGCCGAGATCGCACCACTGCACTCTAGCCTGGCAACAGAGTGAGACTCCGTCTCAAAAAAAAAAAAAAAAAAATACACTGGGCTCCGTGGCTCATGCCTATAATCCCAGCACTTTAGGAGGCCGAGGTGGGTGGATCACCTGAAGTCAGGAGTTTGAAACCAGCCTGACCAACATGGTGAAACCCCGTATCTACTAAAAATACAAAAACAAATTAGCCAGGCATGGTGGTGCATGCTACTTGGAAGGCTGAGGCAGAATTGCTTGAACCTGGGATGTGGAAGTTGCAGTGAGCCAAGATTGTGCCACTGCACTGCAGCCTGGGCAGCAGAGCCAGACTGTCAAAAAAAAAAAAAAAAATATATATATATATATATATACACACATATTTCTACACACATCCATATATATTAGTACAGGTAGTGAGTGGTTTTGGCAACATTGTGAAGGTGGTGGGTATGAGTTTGGGAAACACTGTCCCTCATGTGCCAAGGTATATAATCCTTCACATTCACCATGAATGCTTTTTCTTCATTCAAAATCTTCAAATCCTCTGTGGAAACAAGGACTGATAAAGTGCGCAGCCTCTCCTTCCACAAACTTCTGAATACAGAGATTGAGGCACTCTCTGGCTGGTTCCCTCAGGACCTTGAGGACGTCCTCAAGACCTGCATCAGACTGCCTTTGTCATTTCCCTGTTCATTAAGATTTCCATTAGGAGCTGGGATTCTCAGTAAAACACAAATGTAAGCCTGACCCTGTGCTATCTCCTAGCAGCGCTAATAAAAGGATTAGTGCAACAATTTTTTTTTTTTTTTTTGAGACAGAGTCTTGCTATGTCGCCCAGGCTGGAGTGCAGTGGCGCAATCTCGGCTCACTGCAAGCTCTGCCTCCCGGGTTCACGCCATTCTCCTGCCTCAGCCTCCCGAGTAGCTGGGACTACAGGTGCCCGCCACTACGCCCGGCTAATTTTTTGTATTTTTAGCAGAGATGGGGTTTCACCGTGTTAGCTAGGATGGTCTCGATCTCCTGACCTTGTGATCCACCCGCCTCGGCCTCCCAAAGTGCTGGGATTACAGGCGTGAGCCACCACGCCCGGCCAGTGCAACAAATTTCTAAAATGCATTTTTAAATATCAGTTTTATTTTTTCCTCATTGATGCAGAAGATAGCTTACTATAACATCAAGTGTTTGAAATAAAATGAGAACACAAAACCACTGTAAAGCAAATAAAACATGCAATCATGACAATATTTTGTCAATAAACCAAGGCCTAGCAATTTAAGAAGCTTAGAAGAGGAATAAGGTATTTTACTTTTGTTTGTTCTGTCCTTGGACTTGATTGATTGATTGATTGATTGAGACAGAGTTTTGCTCTGGTTGACCAGGCTGGAGTGTAATGGCATGACCTTGGCTCACTGCAACCTCCACTTCCTGGGCTCAAACAATTCTCCTGCCTCAGCCTCCTGAGTAGCTGGGATTACAGGCACGTGCCACTACACCTGGCTAATTTTGTATTTTTTTTAGTAGCGATGGGGTTTCATTATGTCAGTCAGGCTGGTCTCGAACTCCTGACCTCAGGTGATCCACCCACCTTGGCCTCCCAAATTGCTGGAATTGCAGGGGTGAGCCACTGCGCCTCTCCTGTCCTTGGACTTAGGAAAAGTTTTTCTTGTAAGCTGATGGTTGTATTCTTTAATGGTATAGGGAAGAACAAAGAGGAGTCTAGCCCATTGAGAAAGGGGGCGTTATTGATAAAGGACTAAAGTATATGTTTTTTTTCTTCCCTGAAATCTGTTTGCTCTGTGGTTATATGACAGTTAATCACATGCTTATTGCCACCACTTATAAAGGTAGAGGCTGTGCTATATAGTCTCATCTATGTAGTACCCACAACATCATAGACATTATCCACCATGAAAAAACAGAAACAGAATAACAAAGGGGCTCCTGGTTGATGGAACCTCCTACTAAGCCAGGACTGCACCATACTGCAACTTGCACCCATGTCCAACACAGCTTCCAGAGACTTCTATCAGGTGTTTAAAAGGCACTAAGCAAGAAATGCCCTTCCTCATTGTTTTGTTTTGTTTTTTGAGATGGAGCTTCACTCTTGTTGCCCAGGCTGGAGTGCAGTGGCATGCAATCTCTGCTTACTGCAACCTCCGCCTCCTGTGTTTCAAGCGATTCTCCTGTCTCAGCCTCCTGAGTAGCTGGGGTTACAGAGTGCACGCCACCACACCTGGTTATTTTTTTCTATTTTTAGTAGAGATGTGGTTTCACCATGTTGACCAGGCTGGTCTCAAACTCTTGACCTCAGGTGATCCAGCCTCCCAAAGTGCTGGGATTACAAGCATGAGCCACAGCGCCCAGCCTATTTCTCTTCTCTGTGAGGACTTCAGCCCTTGCAAAATATGAGATGACAGGTAAAGGACAGATTTGTTTTTATTCTGCTCTATTATGTATGTTTCTTTCTTTTTTTTTTTTGAGACAGTCTCACTGCCACAGGCTGGAGTGCAGTGGCGCAATCTCAGATCACCACAACCTCCGCCTCCTAGGTTCAAGTGATCCTCCCGCCTCAGCCTCCCCAGCAGTTTAGTAGAGATGGGGTTTCACCATGTTGGCCAGGCTGGTCTTGAACTCCGGACCTCAAGTGATCCACCCGCCTCAGACTCCCAATGTGTTGGGATTACAGGCATGAGCCACCGTACCCGGCTAGTATGTATGTTTTTAGAAGATGTGATAATCTTTTTTTTTTTTTGAGATGGAGTCTCTCTCTGTCACCCAGGCTGGAGTGCAGTGGCGTGATCTCGGCTCACTGCAAGCTCCACCTCCTGAGTTCACGCCATTCTCCTGCCTCAGCCTCCTGAGTAGCTGGGACTACAGGCACGCGCCACCAAGCCCAGCTAATTTTTTTTTTTTTTTTTTTGTATTTTTAGTAGAGACGGAGTTTCACCGTGTTAGCCAGGATGGTCTTTTTTTTTTTTTTTTTTTTTTTTAAGAGAAATGAGGATTCTATAGATATGCACCTATTAAAATTTAAAATGTTCACTTAGCTGTTTTCTTTAGCATGAGGTCTGAAGGGTTTATTAAATAAATACTTAAATGCTTTACTCCAAAGGTTTTAAAATAGTTTAATGAAAAAATAAATATAGTGTATGAATGATCTAAGTATGAGAAATAGCAAGGACAAAATAGCAAATATTTTTGTAGGGGAGAAGGAATCTGAATGTGTATGGAATATTAAGGAGAATAAGAAATTAATTTAACAGGGGCTGTGGCGGGGGGTGGGAGAACATGAGGAAAAATAGCTAATACATGCTGGACTTAATACCGAGGTGATGGGTTGATAGGTGCAGCAAACCACCGAGGCACACGTTTCCCTATGTAACAAACCTGCATATCCTGCACATGGATCCTGGAACTTAAAATTAAAAGAAAAAGAAAAAAATTAAACAAAATGGTTACTTTTGGCTAGGCATAGTGGCTCACACCTGTAATCCCAGCACTTTGGGAGCCCGAGTGGGTGGATCACTTGAGGCCAGGAGTTCAAGAGCACCCTGGCCAACATGGCAAAACCATGTCTCTACTAAAAAGGAAATACAAAAAAATTAGCCGGGCGTGGTGGCACATGCCTGTAATCCCAGCTGCTTGGGTGGCTCAGACATGAGAATCACTTGAACCTGGGAGGCAGAGGTTGCAGTGAGCCAAGATGGCACCACTGCACTCCAGACTGGGCAACAGAGTGAGACTCTGTCTCAAAAAACAAAAAGTTACTTTAGTATATTTGGGCTTATTTATTTATTGAGACACGTCACTCTGTCACCCAGGCTGGAGTGCTGTGTCAGGATCTTGGCTCACTGCAACCGCTGCCCTCCAGATTCAAGCAATCCTCCCACCTCAGCCTCCAGAATAGCTGGGACTACAGGTGAACACCTGGCCCAGCTAATCTTTGCATTTTTTTTTTTTTTTTTTTTTTTTTGAGACGGAGTCTCGCTCTGTTGCCCAGGCTGGAGTGCAGTGGCGTGATCTCTGCTCACTGCAAGCTCCACCTCCCAGGTTCACGCCATTCTCCCGCCTCAGCCTCCTGAGTAGCTGGGACTACAGGCGTCCACCACCACGCCCGGCTAATTTTTTGTATTTTTAGTAGAGACGGGGTTTCGCTGTGTTAGCCAGGATGGTCTCAAATCTCCTGACCTCATGATCTACCTGCCTCAGCCTCCCAAAGTGCTGGGATTACAGGCCTGACCCACCGCGCCCGGCCATCTTTGCATCTTTTATAGAGACAGGGTTTCACTGTGTTCCCCAGGCTGGTCTCGAACTCCTGGACTCAAGCTATCTGTCTACCTCTGCCTTCCGAAGTGCTGGGATTACAGGCATGAGCCACCATGCCCAGCCTGGCCCATTTATAATTGTCTAGTTTCCAGTACCTGGGACCACAGGCATGTGTCATCTTGCCAGGCTAATTTTTGTATTTTTAGTAGAGACAGGGTTTTACCCTGTTGGTCAGGCTGGTCTTGAACTCCTGACCTCAGGTGATCCGCTGGCCTCAGCCTCCCAATGTGCTGGGATTACAGGCATGAGCTAGAGCGCCCGGCCATATTTCCCACTTTGGTTTGGGCTTCTGAAAAAATAAAGGAAGACAATTCTTTCTGCCTATCCTTACTATGTCATCCTCTGCAAGCTGTCACCTCTGTATATAAGTACATCTAACAACACTGTCATGAAAAATCTATACCAGAGATATGATTAATTCCACCCACAACTGATGTATGTTTTCTGATTATATTTCTCAAGCCAAATATCTGCAACAATAACATGTATTGAAAGGTATAGAAATAAACAGATGGATAGACAGAAAAAGACTCAGACTGTCTAAGTAGTGAAGTTTGTGCAGAACTAGAAACAAAAATACACCTGGGTCAGAGGTATAGGGTTAATTTCTCTTGCTGAGGCTCAGATTTCTCCTTCATGCATGTTTAATGGTCCACCTAAGTTCAACTGGAGGAGCATCTTTCTTCTTTGTTAACCAAACATGCCCAGGTAGAGCTGCTTCTCTTTTCTATGGTAGCTGCTGAGTTCTGACTGTGTCAGCTGGAGGTACCGCCGGACGTTGGCATCTTGGAAGATGATGGAGAAGCAATTAGAAACAGTTAGAGTCAGTTAAGACCATAATCATACCTTGTGGCAGGAGAGAATGTTAACATGCTCCCATTTTAAAATCTCTCCAAGATCTGAATATATCGCAACCATTCTATGCAATAGTAAATCTCATTAATTAATAACATTTGGAATTGAAAAAAACAATCTCTGTCCCGGCTGCTAATTTTTATTTATTTATTTATTTATTTATTTATTTATTTTATTTATTTACTTATTTTTGAGACAGGGTCTCGCTCTGTCACCCAGGCTAGAGTGCAATAGCATGGGATCTCCACTTACTGCAACCTCCGCCTCCTGGGTTCAAGCAATTCTCATGCCTCAGCCTCCCAAGTAGCTGAGATTACAGGCATGCACCACCATGCTCGGCTAATTTTTGTATTTTTAGTAGAGATGGGGTTTCACCATGTTGGCCAGGCTGGTCTGGAACTCCTGACCTCGTGATCCACCCGCCTTGGCCTCCCAAAGTGCTGGGATTACAGGTGTGAGCCACCACGCCTGGACACTGGTTGCTAATTTCATAATGAAAGCAAGATTGATGAAGCAGTTATCATTAAAATAGAGCCTCTAAAGATACTATTCATATAGGTGGCAGTTAATTTATGTATTTGATGCTGAGAAACATGAACAAATGGCTTATATTTTATATCTTTATTAATTCATAATGGCTTTCTTATTCATTTAGATGAGATTTTACTGCACTGCTATACATTTGATGACTCTGCTACTAGTATCCAGTGGCTATTGTAAGCCAGAATGCAAAAGGGAGACAATTTTCAGTGCTCAACCAACACAGGAATGAGTCTCTCATCTGCTTCACAATATCCTTTTTGCCTTGGAAACAAAGTAAGTCCCAAATTCTCTCTCAGCAGGACTGCCCTTTTTCTAGGTCATACCTGGGGTTAGCTGAGCTAAAGGATAAAAATGATACCTAAACCAAAGGCCAGACCCCATTTGGAGAACTGGCAGAATGAAAATTATCAAGTGTATTTGTTGGCATTCACACATCCTATTCCAATCACTGTTTTTTTGTTTTGTTTTGTTTTGTTTTTGAGATGGAGTCTCCCTCTGTCTCCCAGGCTGGAGTGCAGTGGCGCGATCTTGGCTCACTGCAAGCTCTGCCTCTCGGGTTCACACTATTCTCCTGCCTCAGCCTCCCGAGTAGCTGGGATTACAGGCGCCCGCCACCACGCCCAGCTAATTTCTTGTATTTTTACTAGAAACGGGGTTTAATCATGTTAGCCAGGATGGTCTCGAACTCCCGGCCTCACATGATCCGCCCACCTTGGCCTCCCAAAGTGCTGGGATTACAGGCATGAGCCACCATGCCCAGCCTCCAATCACTCTTAAAGACCAGGAACGGAACTTGAAAAATGACACTGGCTTTTTTTTTGGGTTGTTTTTTTTTTTTGGGATGGAGTCTGGCTCTGTCGCCCAGGCTAGAGTGCGGTTGGCACAATCTCGGCTCACCGAAACCTCTGCCTCCTGGGTTCAAGAGATTCTCCCTGCATCAGCCTCCTAAGTAGCTGGGATTACAGGGGCCTGCCATCACGCCCAGCTTTTCTTTTTTTTTCCAAGACGGAGCTGCCCTCTGTCCCCTAGGCTGGAATGCACTGGCAGGATCTCAGATCACTGCAAGCTCCGCCTCCCAAGTTCATGCCATTCTCCTACCTCAGCCTCCCGAGTACCTGGGACTACAGGCCCTCACCACCACGTCCGGCTAATTTTTTGTATTTTTAATAGAGACAGAGTTTCCCCATGTTAGCCAGGATGGTCTCGATCTCCTGACCTCGTAATCCGCCCACCTCGGCCTCCCAAAGTGCTGGGATTACAGGTGTGAGCCACTGCGCCTGGCCACACCCGGCTGATTTTTGTATTTTTATTTTTTTTAGTAGAGATGGGTTCCGCCATGTTGGCCAGGCTGGTCTTGAAATCCTGACCTCAGGTGATCTGCCCACCTTGGCCTCCCAAAGTGCTGGGATTACAAGTGTAAGCCACCGTACCCAGCCCCGAAAAACAACACTGTTTTTTTGTTTTTTTGTTTTTGAGACAGAGTCTCATTCTTGTTGCCCAGGATCTTGGCTCACCGCAACCTCCGCCTCCTGGGTTCAAGCAATTCTCCTGCCTCAGCCTCCCGAGTAGCTGGGTTTACAGGCATGCGCCACCATGCCTGGCTAATTTTGTATTTTTAGTAGAGATGGGGTTTCTCCATGTTAGTCAGGCTGGTCTCGAACTCCCGACCTCAGGTGATCCACCCACTTTGGTCTCCCAAAGTGCTGAGATAACAGATGTGAGCCACCCCACCTGGCCTGCCTATTTTATATATATATTCATGTATATTTATAAATATATACACTGTATATTTATAAATAAAAGCACGTTGATATACATATATTTATATATTAGAATAGGCATACATACATATATGAAACAGACATACCAACATATATATTGTGTATGCCTGATTAAGCATCAACCCCCTACACATGAAACTAATAATACTGCTTTTCTGTGGAGACAAGAACACAAGAGTGGAAAAAGGTCTGTTCATCGTATACTTTTTCAGTTCGAATTCTCAACCATGTGAATGTATTACTTATTGAAAATAATACATTGGCAAAGTAAAATAAAACCCCCTTTCCACAGATCCGCCCCAGCAAGACAATTTTGTCTTTACCATTTCAAAGCCCTTCTTGCTTACCTTTAGGCTGCCTATTCACGGCAGCCAGGAGGTAGTGGCGGGCCTGGTCATAGTCCTGCAGATGGAAAAAGGCCACTCCAGCCCGATACAAGGCCTTGGCATTATCAGGCTGTCGTTCCAGGACTTTCTGACTATATTCTCTCACTCGTTCGTAGTTCACGGGCTCCATCTGAAGGAGACAGGCTAATGGGCCAAATGAAAAGAGAGAAGAGGTAGGAGGGGTTCGTTACACCAGGTTCCACTGGCCAGCTCAAGACAGTACTGAACAGGGTGGTAACAACATTCAGTCAACAAATGCTAAAGTGTCTCCCATATGCCAGACACTCTTCTACACACTGGGGATGCAGCAGTGAATAAAAGCTTCACATATCGGCCAGGTGCAGTGGCTCATGCCTGTAATCCCAGCACTTTGGGAGGCCGAGACGGGTGGATCACCTGAGGTCGGGAGTTCAAGATCAGCCTGACAACATGGAGAAACCCCGTCTCTACTGAAAATAAAAATTAGCCAGGTGTGGTGGCGCATGCCTGTAATCCCAGCTACTCGGGAGGGTGAGGCAAGAGAATCGCTTGGACCTGGGAGACGGAGGTTTCGGTGAGCCGAGATCGTGCCATTGCACTCTAGCCTGGGGAACAAGAGTGAAACTTTGTCTCAAAACAAAACAAAAAATTCATATATCTTGTAATCTACTTCAATATTTACTGATTTTCTGCTACACATTTAGTACCGAGTTAGGCTTGGCTATAAAGCTGGTAAGAACATACTTTAAAATTTATTTAAAACTCGGCTGAGCATGGTGGCTCATGCTGTAATCCTAGCACTTTGGGAGGCTGAGGTAGGAGATTTGCTTGAGCCCAGGAGTTCAAGACCAGCCTGGACAACATAGTGAGACCCTCCCCTGTCCCTTTTTAGGCAGGGTATTCACTGCAGTGTTATAAGAAGTGTATTCCGAATAACAAATGTATTCTTTATTATTTTTTTAAGACAGAGTCTCACTCATCAGCCAGGCTGGAGTGCAGTGGCATGATCTTGGCTCACTGCAACCTCCAGGTTCAACCAATTCTTCTGCCTCAGCCTCCCGAGTAGCTGGGATTACCCATGTCCAGCTAATTTTTGTGTTTTTAGTAGAGATGGGGTTTCATCATGTTGGCCAGGCTGTTCTCAAACTCCTGACCTCAAGTGATCTGTCCACCTTGGCCTCCCAAAGTACTGGGATTATAGGCATGAGCCACTATGCCCAGGTGAGACCCTATTTTTTTTTTTTGAGATGGAGTCTCGCTCTGTCGCCCAGGCTGGAGTGCAATGGCGCGATCTCAGCTCACGGCAACCTCCGCCTCCTGGGTTCAAGTGATTCTCCTGCCTCAGCTTCCCGAGTAGCTGGGATTACAGGCACACATCACCATGCCCGGCTAATTTCTGTATTTTTGTAGAGATGGGTTTTCGCCGTGTTGGCCAGGCTTGTCTTGAACTCCTGACCTCAGGTGATTCGCTGGCCTCAGCCTCCCAAAGTACTGGGATTATAGACGTGAACCACCCTGCCCAGCCCCCCATTATTATTTTTTGAGATGGAGGTCTCGCTCTGTCGTGCAGGCTGGAGTGCAGTAGCGTGATCTTGGCTCATCGCAACCTCTGCCTCCCAGGTTCAAGTGATTCTTCTGCCTCCTGAGTAACTGGGATTATAGGCGCTCACCACCATGCCTGGCTAATTTTTGTATTTTTAGTACAGACGGGGTTTCACCATGTTGGTCAAGCTGGTCTCGAACTCCTGACCTTGTGATCCACCTGCCTCTGCCTCCCAAAGTGCTGGGATTACAGGCGTGAGCCACTGTGCCCGGCCCCATTAATTTTTTATATAAAATTAGATATGCAGTGAGCCGAGATTGTACCACTGCACTCCAGCCTGGGCTATGGAGCAAGACCCCATCTTAAAAAAAAAAAAAATTAGATAAATTACAATTTTTTAAAAAACCAACTAACCTTCATTGTATCTCTTCTACCTAAGGCTCTATGTCCTGAATCCCCCATTTCACCACAGTTCTTGTACTGCAGCTTTGTTAATAATGGTTGCCATTAATTGTGTCAGGAAATGGCAAGCACTGTGCTATGTGCTTGATATACACTGTCTTGTTTAATCTTCGCATCTACACTATTAAGTAGGTGTTACTATCTTCATTTAGTGGATGAAGAAATCAAGACTCAGACAAGTAACTTGTCCAAGATCTTACAGGTTCTAGGTGGAATATGAAATTTGAATGAAGTGTTGTCTAACTCCAAAATCATCATTCTCAGTAACAATACAGTATATAACTTCACTATTCTCTTGGATGACTTAATGGGACCTTGAAATACAAACCTGCAGAGGAGTCAATTCAGGCAATTCAGGTCAATGTTCTGCCTTTTTATGATTAAGAAGGGAAAGACTCCCTATTTCACAACTGTGGGAATTAAACATAGTATTATTAAATCATGGTGCTGAGAAAGATCAAGAATCAGCAGTGATGAGCACATTAAAGGGCCTGTGCTGATGTCTGTATCCCTTCTACAACATCCCCACCAAGTGGTCAAAAAAAAAAAAAAGTGGAGGAATACATAAGAAACAAGTAAATGAATTTTTTGTTTGTTTGTTTTTAGAGTCTCCCTCTGTTGCCCAGGCTGGAGCGCACTGGTACGATTTTGGCTGACTGCAACCTCCGCATCCCACGTTCAAGCGATTCTCTTGCCTCAGCTTCCCAAGTAGCTGGGACTACAGGCACCTGCCACCACGCCCAGCTAATTTTTAAAATATTTTTAGTAGAGATGGAGTTTCACCATATCAGCCAGGATGGTCTCCATCTCCTGACCTCGTGATCTGCCTGTCATGGGCTCCCAAAGGGCTGGGATTACAGGCGTGAGCCACCGCACCTGGCCCAAGTAAATTAATTTTTTTTTTTTTGAGACGGAGTTTTGCTCTTGTTGCCCAGGCTGGAGTGTGCAATGGCGAGATCTCGGTTCACTGCAACCTCCGCCTTCCAGGTTCAAGCAATTCTCCTGCCTCAGCCTCCCGAGTAGATGCGATTACAGGCATGCGCCACCACGCCTGGCTAATTGTTTTGTATTTTTAGTGGAGATGGGTTTCTCCATGTTAGTCAGGCTGGTCTTGAACTCCTGACCTCAGGTGATCCGCCCACCTCGGCCTCCCAAAGTGCTGGGATTACAGACATGAGCCACCATGCCCGGCCCAAGTAAATTAATTTTTAAAAGTGCTTTAAGAGGCTGGACGCAGTGGCTCACGCCTGTAATGCCAGCACTTTGGGAGGCTGAGGCAGGCAGATCACGAGGTCAGGAGATCGAGACCATCCTGGCTAACACGGTGAAACCCCGTCTCTACTAAAAATACAAAAAATTAGCCAGGCGTGGTGGCGGGCGCCTGTAGTCCCAGCTACTCGGGAGGCTGAGGCAGGGGAATGGTGTGAACCCAGGAGGCAGAGCTTGCAGTGAGCCAGAATCGCGCCACTGATGCCAGCCTGGGCGACAGAGTGAGACTTGGTCTCAAAAAAAAAAAAAAAAGTGCTGACCAGGCGCGGTGGCTCACACCTGTAATCCCAGCACTTTGGGAGGCCAAGGCGGGAGGATCACTAGGTCAGGAGATGGAGACCATCCTGGCTAACAAGGTGAGACCCTGTCTCTACTAAAAATACAAAAAAAAAATTAGCTGGGCGTGGTGGTGGGCGCCTGTAGTCCCAGCTATTCGGGAGGTTGGGGCAGAACGGCATGAACCTGGGAGGCAGAGCTTGCGGTGAGATCACGCCACTGCACTCCAGCCTGGCGACAGAGCAAGACTCTGTCTCAAAAAAAAAAAAAAGTGCTTTAAGAAAAATAAAACTATGTCGGGACAGAGAATGAATGAAGTCAGAGTGCTGTTTGCTTCTGGAAGGCTTTTTGGTGGGAGGAATGGGGGGACAGAGTCTTACTTGCTCTGTCACCCAGGCTGGAGGGCAGTGGCCCAATCTTGGCTCACTGCAGCCCCGGCCTCCCATGCTCAAGACATTGGCCCACCTCAGTTTCCAGAATAGCTGGGACTACCGGCAAGCACAACCATGCCTGGCTAATTTTTGTATTTTTTGTAGAGACCGGGTTGCGCCACATTTCCCAGGCTGGTCTTGAACTCCTTGGCCTACCAAGGTGTTGGGATTACAGGCGTGAGCCACTGCACCAGCTACAGAAGGCTTCTCTAAGGAAGCAACTTTTGAGTCCAAATCTGGATAAGTGTCATTCAAGGGACAGGGCATTCTAGCTGGAAAGACAGCCTACAAAGCGTGAAGGTGGAAATGTACTTTGGACATTAAGTGTATAAAAGGGCCAATTTGGGAAGGGCATGGTGGCTCACACTCATAATCCCAGCACTTTGGGAGGCCGAGGTGGGTGGCTCACCTGAGGTCAGGAGCTCGAGACCAGCCTGGCCAACATGGCAAAACCCCATCTCTACTAAAAATACCAAAATTAGCTAGGCATGGTGGCAGGTGCCTGTGATCCCAGCTACTTGGAAGGCTGAGGCAGAAGAATCGCTTGAACCTGGAAGGCAAAGGTTGCAGTGAGCTGAGATCACGCCACTGCACTCCAGCCTGAGCAATAGAGTGAGACACCGTCTCAAAAAATAAATAAATAAATAAAATAAAAAATAAGGCCAGGCGTGGTGGCTCAAGCCTGTAATCCCAGCACTTTGGGAGGCCGAGGTGGGCAGATCACCTGAGGCTGGGAGTTTGAGACCAGTCTGACCAACATGGAGAAATCCCATCTCTACTAAAAATACAAAATTAGCAGGGCATGGTGCCACATGCCTCTAATCCCAGCTACTTGGGAGGCTGAGGAAGGAGAATTGCTTGAACCCAGGAGACGGAGGTTGCGGTGAGCCAAGATCATGCCATTGCACTCCAGCCTGGGCAACAAGAGCAAAATTCAGTCTCAAAAAAAATAAAAGAGCTAGTTGGTGCTGGGGCCTCGAGGTGAGTTTGGATTTTCTCCTAAGTGTGATGAGATGCCAATGGGGTATTTCAGGCAGTGACAGGATCTGATTTCCTTATCTGTAAAATGGTGATAATCCTTGCAGTTTTGCGAAGATGGCAGATATCTGTAAATGACTGCCCAACATGTTATAGGCACTCAATAAATAAAAATTACTGGGCCGGGTGCAGTGGCTCATGCCTGTAATCCCAGCACTTTGCGAGGCCGAGGCGGGCGAATCACCTGAGGTCAGGAATCCAGACTAGCCTGGCTAACATGGTGAAACCCCGTTTCTACTAAAAATACAAAAAATTAGCCAGGCGTGGTGGCACGCGCCTGTATCCTAGCTACTCCAGAGGCTCAGGCAGGAGAATCGCTTGAACCCGGGAGGAGGAGGTTGCAGTGAGCCGAGATGGTGCCATTGCACCCCAGCTTGGGCAACAAGAGCGAAGCTCTTCTCAAAAAAAGAAAAAGAAAAAGAAAAATGAGGAAAAGCTATACGACCCACTGAATATAAGGGATCTAAACTAGCAGCTAAAGAAATGAACGTGTTTCACAAATATTAAATGTCCCTTAAATAAACAATGGCCTGACCTTAAGTATAGTTTTTCTCTACAGCATGCAAAATTACCTAAAGCTATCAGCAATACCCAGAACGCTGTTAGAAATGCAAACTGGGGCTGGGTGCGGTGGCTCACGCATGTAATCCCAGCACCCTGGAAGGTAGAGGCGCGTGGATTACCCGAGGTCAGGAGTTCAAGACCAGCCTGACCAATATTATGAAACCCCGTCTCTACTAAAAATACAAAAATTAGCTGGGCGTGGTGGCGCATGCCTGTAATCCCAGCTACTCGGGAAGCTGAGGCAGGAGAATCGCTTGAACTCGGGAGGCAGAGGTTGCGGTGAGCCGAAATCACGCCACTGCACTGCAGCCTGGGCAACAAGAGCGAAACTCCGTCTCAAAAAAAAAAAAAAAAAAAAATTAGCTGGGCGTGGTGGCTGGCGGGCGCCTGTAGTCCCGGCTACTGGGCAGGCTAAGACAGGAGAATTGCTTGAACCCGGGACGGGGAGGCTGCAGTGAGCCCAGACCGCGCCAGTGCACTCCAGCCTGGGAGACAGAGCGAGACTCCATCTCAAAAAAAAAAAATAAAATAAAATAAAAAAATAAAGAAATGCAAACTGATAGGCCCCACGTCAGATCCATCCGAATCTCTGGGGATGGGGCCGAGGAAGTTGTGTTTTAACAGACTCTCCAGGTGAAGTCTGAGAAGCCCTGCTCTATGGCAACTTAATTACAGCCGCACAGATTGGCAGGTTATTCCAATTCATGGCAGAATAAATGGATGACAGTAAAAAAAAAAAAAGAGTCAGCGTTTTTTCCCCCAATGTTCACAGATGTTCATGTTCCTGTCTTAATGCTCTCTAGCCACCCTTTAGCCCCGTTCTTACCAGCTAGATTGTTATAGCAGTCTGTCTGGGTGGTATGCAGTATGTTTTCTTGTTCAGGCGTGAGGGCCGGGCCCTGAGGTCCGAGATTAGGTAACGGAGAGGGCAGACTCGGATCCAGACCCCGCAGCTGAAGCAGAGCTCGATGGTACCTACTCACAGCATCTCGGTACTTCCCTTCCCGGTAGCGCTGGTTCCCTTCCTCCTTGTACAGCTGAGCCTCCTGCAGACGCTTCTCCATAACTGTCGCCCACGGTTCTTGCGGAACTGGCAAGTGAAGGAGCAACTGAAGCTCCGGGGTTGGGAGCAAAATAACTGACCGTAGCAGCCAATTTAAGGAGGCAGGAAATTACCCTTCTTCCTGGAGGGTCCCCCCACAGGGACCTGCGGTTTGCTTGTTTCTACTCAAAGCCCCACCTCTCCTTTCTGCAGTCTTTTTCTCAAGAAGTGCAGGCAAGTAGTTAGGAAAGGGATGTGGGAATAATGAAGCCAAACATTAAGTGACTTCCTAAAGAGGCGATGTGGGGGTGATGAGACTTTCCGAAGAACTCAAGCAAGGCCCTACTCAGGAATTGTTGCGGGCGTGAGAACGCCTGGGACACTGGCTTCCGCCTTTCTATTGGACCCGCCCCCACCCCCCGACCTGGAAGTAGAAGGGAGTAGGCGGGACTAGTGCTAAAACTCCAGGGGGCTTGAAGCAATTCTAACTCTTCTTCCTTATTCAACATTTATTTGTCGACGTCAGTAAATAAACTGGGAAGCCGAGGTGAACCACCAGCGAGACTGAGGTGTCCACATAAGCGTCACAGCTGCAAGCCCACCCGGCGCCATGACCAGTTCCTCGCCCTCTGCAGATGCCCAAACCTGGAAGTCTCCTGGGCTTCGGTTTACCAGCAGGAGCAAGGAGAGGAAAGGGTCAGAGATGCGTACAGTTTGGTATCTTGAAGGGTCGCGCGCGTTGCGCCACACCACCCAATCAGAAGAGGCTCCGGGAAAATAATCCCGCAGAAACGACCCCGCCTCCTCAGCGGACCAACCTGGGGGAAAAAAAAAAAAAAAATTCTCCTGGCAGCTTCGCCAATTGGAAAAATCAGGACGATCACGGATGACCAATCGGAACGGCAAATGAGGATTCAATTTGTCCAATAAGAGAAAAAGGGCGGGGTCAAGGGCCTCTGTTGCTGGGTAGAAGTTGAGGCGTTGGGGAAAAAGGAGGTCCCGGATTACAGTATTTCTTCGTTCTGGGGAGCCCTTTTGCTTCCTAGCCAGAAAAACAATTGCTAGTAGGCTTACATGTTGCAACACATTCTCTTCTGACTTTTTTTTTGTCGTTACTGCTGCAAGCACAGACAGTAGGGAAAAGAGGCTAGCGACCCCCTAAGACGCCACAGCAATTAGAAGTCACACGGAAGTAAGGGTGGTGGGAGGGGCATGGCATCGGGGAGCTCCGGGCGGCTGCGCAGAACTCCCCGGCTGGAAGTACAGAAAGACCCGCGCGCACACGCTTCCGTGCTACGAGGCACTTGAGCTGCAGCCAGCCTTGCCCCTCTTGGACTCCACTGCGGCTGCGCGATAAAAGCACCGGCGGCGATTGGCCCGGGGGCGCCAGAGGGCGGGAGGAAGCGGGAGGAACACTGTCGTCCTCCGCGCGCGCCTGCCCGCGGCTGGGGAACCGAGGGCCTGGAGGGGAAACAGCTCCCTGCTGCGTTGTTTTGGGCTCCGTGAGCCGAAAGGGGGAGGGGAGACGAAGGAGAAGCAAACACTGTGCAGCGGGACCGTGCGCGGCCTCCGCTCCTGCGTGCGTGCGCTCGCTCGCGCGGGCTCAGTGCTGGCGCGTGAGGCGGAGGCGGGCGGCGGCGGCGGCGGCGCCTGCGCGGTCGGACTCGGTCGACTGTTCGCAGGGGAGGAGGCGGCGGGAGGCGGAGGAGGCGGCGGCGGCGATGGAGGTGAAGCGGCTGAAAGTGACCGAGCTGCGGTCGGAGCTGCAGCGGCGGGGCCTGGACTCGCGCGGCCTCAAGGTGGATCTGGCGCAGCGGCTGCAGGAGGCGCTGGACGCCGAGATGCTCGAGGACGAGGCCGGCGGCGGCGGGGCCGGGCCCGGCGGGGCCTGCAAGGCGGAGCCTCGGCCTGTGGCCGCGTCGGGCGGCGGCCCGGGCGGGGACGAGGAGGAGGACGAAGAGGAGGAGGAGGAGGAGGACGAGGAGGCGCTGCTTGAGGACGAGGACGAGGAGCCACCCCCTGCTCAAGCCTTGGGTCAGGCCGCGCAGCCGCCGCCGGAGCCCCCGGAGGCGGCAGCCATGGAGGCCGCGGCCGAGCCAGATGCTTCCGAGAAGCCGGCGGAGGCCACGGCCGGGTCAGGCGGGGTAAATGGTGGCGAAGAGCAGGGCCCCGGCAAGGGGGAGGAAGACGAACCCGAGGAGCGGAGCGGGGACGAGACGCCGGGATCCGAGGTGCCGGGTGACAAGGCCGCCGAGGAACAGGGTGAGGAGCTGGCAGCCGAGCCCGGCTCTAACCTGCCGGCTGCGCCCCTGATCTAGCACCCCGCCCTGCACCGCAGGGTCCGAGTCCTTGTTCTCGCTTGCCTCAAAGTGCCATTTGATGGAACTCCTTTCATTCTCTACCCACCTTTCTGAGGGATTAGGCCGCCTCTCGTGGCCCTACTCTTTGCAGGAGGAAGGTTCCTGCCTAACTTGGTTCCTTGGTGATAGTGGATGGCAGTGAGTGATTTTGCATGCGAACTACTTGTGAGCTACCTGTGGAACAGTGTCCCACGGTGCTTGTTATATTTTTCTTAGCTGAGAACGTGCTAAGCAATTGGGGATTACACGGAGAACTAGGCTCACAGTTAGAGGGTCAGGCCTTTGGGCTACCTGACCTAACTTTTTCGCCGTAAAAATGTTAAGCAAAAATCGAAGTCCGTCAAAGTCCGCTCCATTAAAAGCATGTTACCAGAGGTTGAGCCACAGAGAATCTGAAAATCCAACCTTGCTCCTCTTTGAGCTGTAAGGGGGGAGAGCCTCTAGTGTAACAGTGTCGAGTTTAATAGTTAACCAGTGAAGAAAAAAATCTTAATCTAGTTCATTTAGAGTTAGTTAACTTTACTTGGCTAGGGTTTTTATCTTGCTTGGATTATGATTAAATTTTAATTGTCCCACTGAGTCCGTGTATGGGCATATTTGTAGATTTGCTGAACACCTGGTGCTAGCCTTTTACGTTTCAGGTCCCTCGGTTCCTGAATGGTAATGACTGAGGTGCTGTTGGGTCCGTTGAGTAACCTTGTGGAAGAGGTGTGTTGTAGAATCGCCCCAGGGAGTTAGTGACCTTTCTTCTTTCTTTTGAAGTGATTGGATGGTTAGAACTGATCCATAACAGTGTGTGTCCGAGTAGGGAGGATAAGTCTTACTATAAAGTGGGTGGCCTTAGTTCTTCTGTTAGTAATTTTTTTAGGCCACTACGGAGAGTCATGGTATAATCGGAACCCATTGTACAACAATCACATGCAACTTGCAGATTGTTTGTCCTGTGTCCTGGAGCAAAAATCCCATTACATGACCTTTGACTTATGTATATCCCAAAGAGCAGATGAAAAAATAATTGAAGGATAGGCTGGGGGTGGTGGCTCACGCCTGTAATCCTGGCACTTTGGGAGGCCAGGCGGGTGGATCACCTGAGGTCAGGAGTTCGAGACCAGCCTGGCCAACATGGTGAAACCCCTGTCTCTAGTAAAAATACAAAATATTAGCCGGGCGTGATGGCGGGTGCCGGTAATCCCAGCTTCTTGGGAGGCTGAGGCGGGAGAATGGCTTAAACCCGGGAGGCGGAGGTTGCGGTGAGCTGAGATCGCGCCACTACACTCCAGCCTGGGCGACAGAACGAGACTCCGTCTCAAAAAAATATATATTGAAGGATAAAAGACTGCTTTAAAGAAATTATTATTAAAAATTTTCCTAGTGTTGCAAAATACAAAAGCCTAGGGAAAAACTCCAGGTTTTTTCCTCTTGTAGAGAAGTTGCTAAATATACAACACCTTTCTGCCCCAAATTATGTGCAGTCTAGATGCGGTATTATTTATGGATCTCTTGTGACTTAGTGGTTTGCTCTTGCAACTTTCAGTAGAAGTCCCTGATAAAAATACAGCTGTGTATAATGCACTTGAGTCCATTTGCCGCATGAATAAAGCCATGGATGGCTGTGTATTTCAATGCAGGAAAGGGAAATAAAAGAAATTGAGGCTTCTCTGTATCACGAAGATGTGGAAAAGTGATACAAAATATGTATTAACTGCCTACCTTAAATCTAGATTTGACAAGAGTCAAAATTAAATTAACCTTTGAAGTTTTTTTAGAGACCTAGAGGATATTTTTTATGTCATATTGATGGGGAAATCTGCAAGTTTGACCTGATTTAAGTGGATAAATTTAGAATGCAAAAATTGTCCAATTTTTATCTACTGCTTGACTGTAATTAGCCCATAATGCCCCTTTTTAAAAAAATTAAATCACAGCCAATGACAGAAAGCTGATCTTTAGAAATAAAATGTTATGTGAATGTAGTGGGAATAACCTGGCTGTTTTGATCAGACAGATTCTCAGATTCCCTGTTAGTGTCTATTAGTTGTGAGCTTATTCTACACTCCAGTATGAAAACTGCTGATTTTCTTTCCCTCGTTTTTGTAGGAGATGACCAGGATAGTGAAAAGTCAAAACCAGCAGGCTCAGATGGTGAGCGGCGGGGGGTAAAGAGACAGCGGGATGAGAAGGATGAACATGGCCGAGCTTACTATGAATTCCGAGAGGAGGCTTACCACAGCCGGTGAGGGAAACAGTCCCTTTCCTTGAAGGGAGTGTCTGCTCTGATTTTGGTATACCTGGTATTGACTGGAGAGACTGGAAGGAGGGTGGATTCAAAATGGAATAGGTTTTTATAGGCATGAGTTTTAGATTGCATCTACCATGGAAACTCCTATTGCCCTTTCTCATTTATTGAAAAAAGCTGTCTGCTGGGATTTGATATTCACTGACAGTTTAAAATGGACATAATGTCATACACACACCTCTCAAAGAAAAGGGCTTTGTTTACATTGTGTTTCTTTTCTATCTTACATATATAGCTCAAAGTCTCCACTGCCTCCTGAAGAAGAGGCAAAAGATGAGGAGGAGGATCAAACTCTTGTGAACCTGGACACGTGTATGTATAAGGCAGACAGACTGTGGTTTTTAACTAATCTCCTAAAAGTGATTTTGGAGATTAAAACTTCATAGCCTATAAATTCTATGAGACTTTGTATCCACTACAACAACTTGTATGCTTATGCTCTGTTGGCAGCTTATAAGTATTGGACATTGGAGTAAACTGATTGCTTCTTTCTTTACAGATACCTCGGATCTGCATTTTCAAGTGAGCAAAGATCGCTATGGAGGGCAGCCACTTTTCTCAGAGAAGTTCCCCACCCTTTGGTCTGGGGCAAGGAGTACTTACGGAGTGACAAAGGGAAAAGTCTGCTTTGAGGCAAAGGTAGCTCATTAAGACCATTCATTCATTCATTCATTCATTCATTTATTACTGGATGCTTACGGTTCTTAGGGGGGGAAAAGAAGATTATTATCTTTTTTTTTTTTTTTTTGAGATGGAGTTTCGCTCTTGTTACCCAGGCTGGAGTCCAATGGCACCATCTTGGCTCACCACAGCCTCTGCCTCCTGGGTTGAAGCGATTCTCCTGCCTCAGCCTCCCGAGGAGCTGGGATTACAGGCATGCGCCACCACACCTGGCTAATTTTGTATTCTTAGTAGAGATGGGGTTTCTCCATGTTGGTCGGGCTGGTCTTGAACTCCCGACCTCAGGTGATCCGCCCGTCTTGGCCTCCCAAAGTGCTGGGATTACAGGCATGAGCTACCGCACCTGGCCAGGGAAAAAAAGATTTTTTTAAAAAGACCATTTATTCATTAAGCTACTACCTATGTATACTGGACTTCTGTCCAATCAGGCTTTTATTAGTGCAGGTAGGTAAAAGCACTGTGCTTTAACAAGAACCTTAGTTTCAGTAACCAAGAAATTGATCCCTGTGGCTTTAAGTTCAGTGATTGTTATTCTGATGTTGAATTGAGGTAAATGTCGTTTTCAGTTTGTATAAAAATCTTGTCCTTCGAACTCAGAGTTTGCTACTCAGTTGGTCACAATATCTAATAGTTCCCTTTCTGACTTGGCCAGGTAACCCAGAATCTCCCAATGAAAGAAGGCTGCACAGAGGTCTCTCTACTTCGAGTTGGGTGGTCTGTTGATTTTTCCCATCCACAGCTTGGTAAAGTTATTTATTTAAGTTCCTCATTAGTGTTTACTACCATATTGCTTACTCTATGGGAAGTCTGGTTGT